>NC_082720.1:92247234-92601484 GCF_030144855.1 Hypanus sabinus | reverse complement strand
CACCAGTCTAATCTGTGTCAATGTGAGAGTGTTGGTGACCCTGAACTATTTCCATTTTCACCAGTCTAATCTGTGTCAATGTGAGAGTGTTGGTGACCCTGAACCATCTCCAGTTTCACCAGTCTAACTCGTGTTGATGTGAAAGTGCTGATGACATTGAACCATTGTCAGTATTCAGTTGCCTTTTGTTTCATTACCAGGTGCTATGGTAATCCCAACCATCGCTTTCTGGTTGGTGAATGGACTTCTATTGATAGTGGATGTCACTGGGAAACCACAGCTGATTACACGTTACAGGATTCAAGCAGGGAAGACTGACCCGGTGAGACTACACTGGGTGTTGATTTAGTGGGGAGGGTGGTATAGAGGAGTGGGCAAATGCTAGAAACAGACATTTTTGTCCAATTCATCCATGCTGCATCCTTTCGCCCCTGAAACTTTCCAGTCCACACACCTGACTAAATGTTTTCTAATCCCATTCGGTGATTGGAAGCCTGAGAAGAAGTAGGTCAACCAGTTTCATTGATTGACTAGAAGAGGCAGCAACTTGCGGCAATTTGGTGCTTTGAGCAGGGTTTAGGTTGATAGATAAAGACCATATGACCATAGGATATTGAAGCAGAATTAGGATATTTGGCCCATCGAGTCTGCTCTACTGTTTCTCAGACCCAGTCTTTTGCGTTCTCCCCATATTCCTTCTTGCCTTGACCAATCAAGAATCTATCAACCTCTGCCTTAAATATATTTTAAAAACTTGGCCTCCACAGCTAACTGTGGCAAAGAATTACATGGATTCACCACTCTCTGGTTAAAGAAATTACTTCTTATTTCCATTCTAAAAGGATGCCCCTCTATTCTGAGGCTGGGTCCTCTGATTTCAGACTCTCCCACTATAGGAAACATCTCCATGTCCGCTCTATCAAGACCTTTCACCATGCGATAGGTTTCAATGAGATCACTTCCTTTCTTCTGAATTCCATTGAATACAAGCCCAGAGCCATCAAACGCTCTTCATATGACAAGCTATTCAATCCTGGAACTGGAGGAGGACTAATATCCTAGCACATAGGTGTCAAACTCAAAGCCCGCGGGCCATATCCGGCCCGGCGTACAATTATATCCGGCCTGTGAGATCATTTTAGATAAATCTATTATTTTAATTATTAATGGCCTGGCAATATGAAGCCTATGATTGTAAGTTAATACCAATCATAAAAATAATGCTTGCTCAGCAGTCTTCTTCATAAGAAACGGAATTTGTGAAGTGAAACACATTGTAGTTATAGCAGAGACTGAGACACATGAGAACAGGCTGAAAAAACAGAGGCAATGAAAGCTGCGTTCACACGCGCCTGACTGATCTGGCCCGCATGAAGCTGCATTTTGCCCAATCCGGCCCGTGACCTAAAATGAGTTTGACACCCCTGTCCTAGCACGAAGGTTTGTTAATGCAGGACAGTGGACTTTAAGCTAGAATTGTAGGGGATGGAAACAAGAGTGCCAGAACTGTTAGTGGAGAGGTTGTGGAGGCAGATAGTTGTAGATCTCAGACAAAGTTGAACATGGTGTGACTATTGTCTTTAACTGCATATATTTCAATACAAAAAATATCGTAGGAAAGGCGGATAATATTGCTGAAGATGAGGTAGCTGGTTTACAAACAGAGTCAATGTGTAATGTTGATAGGGCAAAATTGCAGTCAACAGGATGAGTTGTAACATAAAAAGTGAACAAAATCGAAGAGTAAATACAAATGTAAGATTGTTGTATTTGAATGCTCGCAGTATACAGAATAAGGTAGATGAACTTGCAGCTCAGTTGCAAATTGGCGGGTATGATATTGTAGGCATCATTGAATCATGGCTGAAAGATTATAGCTGGGGGCTTATTGTCCAAGGATACATACTGTATTGAAGGGACGGCAGGAAGGCAGAGAGGGTGATGTTTCTCTGTTGGTAAAAAAATGAAATCAAATCATTAGAACAAGGTGCATAGGATTGTAAGGTGTTGAATCATTGTGGATGGAGCTAAGCTACTGTAAGGGTGAGAAGACCCTAATGGGAATTGTATATAGGCCTCCAAACAGTAGTAAGGATGTGGCCTACAATTACAATGGGAGACAGAAAATGCATGCCTAAAGGACAATGATAAAGTAATCATGGGAAACTTCAATATACAGGTAGACTGGGAAAAAAACAGGTTTGTGCTGATTCCAGGAGGGGGAATTTTGAGTGCCTACGAGATGGTTTTTCAGAGCAGCTGATGGTTGAGCCAACCAAAGGATCAGCTATTCTGGATTGTATGTTGTGTAAAGAAGCAGAATTGATTAGAGAGCTTAAGATAAAAGAACCCTTAGAAGAAAGTGATCATAATATGAATGAATTCACCCTGAAATTTGAGAAGGAGAAGCTGAAGTCAGACGTATCAGTATTACAGTGGAGTAAAGGGAATTACAGAGGCATGAAAGAGGGGTTGGGCAGAAGTTATTGGAAAAGAACACTGGAAGGCACAGGATATTTACAGTTGCAAAAACAGTTTGTGAACCCTTTGCAATTACCTGGTTTTTTCTATTAATTACTCATAAAATGTGGTTTAATCTTCATCTAAGTCAGGGTAATAATACAATAAGACCATAAGATATAGGAGCAGAAGTAGGCCATTTGGCCCATTGAGTCTGCTCCGCCATTCAATCATGGGCAGATCGAATTCTTCCAGTCATTCGTACTCTTCTGCTTTCACTCCATTTCCTTTGATGCCCTGGCTAATCAAGAACCTATCTATCTCTGCCTTAAGTACACCCGATGACTTGGCCTCCACAGCTGCTCGTGGCAACAAATTCCACAGATTTGTCATTGGCCGCCCTGGAAAAGAATGCTTTTATTCCCACTCATTGCCTCCTACCGATCAGCCAATGATCTAACCATGCCAGTAATCTTCCTGCAATAGCATGGGCTCTTAATTTGGTAAGCAGTCTCAAGTGTGACACTTTTTCAAAGGCCTGCAAAAAAAAAAATCCAAATATATGATATCCACTGCATCTTCCTTTTACCTATCCTACTTGTAATCTCCTCCAAGAATTCCAACAGGTTCGTCAGGCAGGATTTTCCCTGAAGGAAACCATGCTGACTTTGTACTGTCTTGTCCTGTGTCAACAAGTACTCTATCACTTCATCCTTAACAATTGACTCCAACGTCTTCCCAACCGCTGAGGTCAGGCTAACTGGTCTATAATTTCCTTTCTGTTACCTTCCTCTTTTCTTTGAGTGGTGTGATATTTGCAGTTTTTCAGTCCTCCAGAAACATGCCAGAGTCCAATGATTCTTGAAAGATTGGTCCTAATGCCTCCACAATCTCTTCCACTACCTCTTTCAGAACACAGTGAAGACTGGTGTAAAAAGACATGATGCATGGTGTTACAGGAAAGATTCTAGCATCGATAAAGCAGTGACTGATTGGCAGGAAAGAAAGAGTGGAAATAAAGGGAGCCTTTTCTGGTTGACTGCCGGTGACTAGTGGTGTTCCACAAGAGCTTGTGATGGGACTGCTAGTTTTTACTTTTAATTTCGATGATATGGATAACAGAATTTATAACTTTGTAACATAGTTTGTTGGTGATACAATGATAGATGGGGGGGTAGGCAGTTTTGAGGAAGTAGAGAGGCTACAGAAGGACAGGCAGATTAGAAGAATAGGCGAAGAAATGGCAGATGGAATACAGTGTCATAAGTGTTTGGTCATGAACTTTGGTAGCAGAAGTAAAAGCTTATACTGCTTTCTAACTGAAGAGAAAATTCAAAAACTTGAGGTGCAAAGGGACTTGAGTCCTCATCCAGGATTCCTTAAAGGTTAACTTGCAGGTTGAATTGGTGGTGAGGAAGACAACTTTAATGTTTGCATTGATTTCAAGAGGATTAGAATATAAAAGGAAGGATATAAAGTACTGGTGAGGTTCACAGAATGTTGTGAGCAGTTTTGGGCCCTTATCTTAAGGTTGTATACATTCTTTGATAATAAATGTACTTTGAAATCTTTGAAGTCTTATATGAGAAAGGATATGCTGAGTTTGGAGAGGGTTCAAAGAGCTTCATGAAAATAATTTCAGGATTGAATGACTTGTCATATGAAGAGCATGTGATGGCTGTGGGCCTGTATTCACTAGAATTGAGAAGAATGAGGGGTGATTTCATTGAAACCTATTGAATGGTGAAAGGTCTTGATAGAGTGTATATGGAGAGTCTAAGACCAGAAGGCACAGCCTCAGGACAGAGGGCCATCCATTTAGAATGGAGATGAGGAAGAATTTCTTTAGCCAGAGAGTGCTGAATCTGTGGAACCCATTGCCACAGGCAGCTGTGGAGGCCAAGTCATTGGGTTTATGTATGGCAGAGATTGATAGATTCTTGATTAGTCAGGGAATGAAGGAAGGAGATTGGGGCTGATAGGGAAAATGGATCAGTCATGATGAAATGCCATAGCAGACTTGATGGGCCAAAAGGCCTAATTCTGCTCCTCTATCTTATGGTCTTATGATCATTCAGTTCAGGAATGGGAGTGGTGCACATGATCCTGGCTACATCTATGATGTTCAGATTGAAAGGATTGAGAGCTTCATGTTCCTTGAATGAACATCACCAATAGCCTGTCCTGGTCTAACTACGTTGGTGCAATAGTAAAGAAACCTCTACTTCCTCGTGAGGCTGAAAATATTTTGCACGTTCACATCAACTGTCACCAATTTTTATCAATGCATTACAAAAAGCATCCTATCTGGAAGCATCACAGCTTGGTACTGCAACTGCTCCGCACATGACTACAAGTAACTGCAGAGAGTTGTGGACACAGCTCAGCACATCACAGAAACCAGCCTCCCCTCTCTGGACTCTGTTTACTTTTCTCACTGCCTCAGTAAAGCAGTCACCATTGTCAAAGACCTTACCCATTCTGGACATTTTCTCTTCTCCCATGTTCCACTGAGTTGAAGGTACAAAAGCCTGAACATGTGCAGTACCACCAGGCTTAATGATGCCTTCTACCCTGCTGCTGCTATCAGACTACTGAATAGCTCCCTATACAATAAAATGGTCTCTTGAACTCACAGGCTACTTCATTATCACCTTGCACCGTATTGTCTACCCGCACTGTACTTTCTCAGTAATTGTAATACTTTATTCTGGATTCTGTTATTGTTTTCTCTTGTACTACCACAATGCACTGTGTAATGATCTAATCTCTATGAATAATGTAAGACCATAAGGTATAAGAGCAGAATTAAGTCATTTGGACCATCACATCTGCTCTGCCATTTCATCATGGCTGATCCAATTTTCCTCACAGCCTCAATTTCCTGCCTTCTCCACATATACCATCATGCCATGACCAATCAAGAATATATCAACTTCTTCCTTAAATATACATAAAGATGCCTCCAAAGCTGTCTCTGGCAAAGAATTCTATAGATTCACTACTCTGGCTAAAGAAATCCCTCCTCATCTCTGTTCTAAAAGAACACCTCTCTATTCTGAGGCTAAGACCTTTGGATTTGGTCTCCCCCACCCTAGAAGCCCAGAGTCATCAAACCCTCTTCAGATGACAAGCCATTAAATTTTGGAATAATTTTTGTGATCTTCCTTTGAACCCCCTCCAGTGTTAGTACATGTTTTCTAAGATAAGGGGCGCAAACCTGTTCACAATACTCCAAGTGAGGTCTCAGTAGCCTTGTGCTTTACAAAGTCTCAACATTACGTCCTTGCTTTTATATTCTAGTTCTCTTGAATTGAATGCTAACATTGCATTTGCCTTCCCTACCACAGACTCAACCTGCAAATTTAGGGAATCCTGCACAAGGACTCCCAGGTCCCTTTGCACCTCTGATTTTGTATTTTTCTCTCAATTTAGAAAATCGTCAACCTTTTCATTTCTTCTACCAAATTGCATGACAATACACTTCCCAACACTGTATTCCATATGCCATTTCTTTGCCCATTCTCCTAATCTGTCAATGTATTTCTGTCGCCTCTCTACTTGTCAAAACTACCTGACCCTCCGTCCTTCTTCAGATCATCTGCAAACTTTGCGACAAAGCCATCAGTTCCACTGTCCAAATCACTGATATATAACGTAAAAAGGATTGGTCCCAGCAGACCCCTGTGGAACACCACTACTCAGGCAGTCAACCAGAAAAAGGCTCCCTTTATTCCCACTAATCAACCACTGCTTTGTCCATGCTAGAATTGTCCTGTAATACCATAAAACCATAGACATCGGAGTAGAATTAGGCCATTCAGCACATTGAGTCTGCTCCGCCATTCATTCATGGCTGATCCTGGATCCCACAGCGCCATACACTTGCCTTCACACCATATCCTTTGAAGTCCTGACCGATCAGGAAATGATCAACATCCATGTACTTGGACTCTGCATTCTGTGGCAGAGTATTCCATGGATTTACTACTCCTTGGCTAAAAAAATTCCTCCTTTCCCTAGTTCTAAAGGATCGCCTCTTGATTTTGAGGATGTTCCCTCTAATTCTGGATACCACCCCATAGGAAACATCCTCTCCACATCCACCCAATCCAGTCCTTTTGATATTCAGTAGGTTTCAATGATATGCACCACCTCCCACCCCCCAGCATTTTTCTAAATTCCAGAGGATACAGGCCCAAAGCTGTCAAATGCAGTTCGTATGTTAACCCATTCATTCCCAGAATCATCCTTGTGAACCTCCACTAGATTCTCTCCAATGACAACACATCCTTTCTGAGCTGTTGACAATACTCCAAGCGTGGTCTAACTGGTGTCTTATAAATGTTCAGAATTATCTGAGCAAACACAAGGAAATCTGCAGATGCTGGAAATTAAAACACCACACACAAAAATGCTGGTGGAACACAGCAGGCCAGGCAGCATCTATAGGAAGAAGCACTCCTCGACGTTTTGGGCCGAGACCCTTTATCAGGACTAACTGAAAGGAGAGATACTAAGAGATTTGAAAATAGTGGGGGGAGGGGGAAATGAGAAATGATAGGAGAAGACTGGAGGGGGTGGGATGAAGCTAAGAGCTGGAAAGGTGATTGGCGAAAGTGATACAGAGCTGGAGAAGGGAAAGGATCATGGAATGGGGGGTCTCAGGAGAAAGAAGGGGGGGGGGGTAAGCACCAGAGGGAGATGGAGAACAGGAAAACAACTAAATATGTCAGCGATGGGGTAAGAAGGGGAGGAGGGGCAATAACGGAAATTAGAGAAGTCATTGTTCATGCCATCAGGTTGGAGGCTTCCCAGCCAGTATATAAGGCGTTGTTCCTCCAACCTGAGTGTGGATTCATCTTGACAGTAGAGGAGGCCATGGATGGACATATCAGAACGGGAATGGGACGTGGAATTAAAAATGTGTAGCCACTGGGAGATCCTGCTTTCTCTGGCGGACCGAGCGTAGGTGTTCAGCGAAATGGTCTCCCAGCCTGCGTTGGGTCTCACCAATATATAAAAGGCCACATCGGGAGCACTGGAAGCAGTATACCACAATGATCAGAATTATCTCCTTGCTTTTATATTCTATTCCCCTTGAAATAAATGCCAGCATTGCATTTGTCTTCTTTATCACAGATTCAACCTGTAAATTAACCTCCTGGGAGTCCTGCATGAGGACTTCTGAGTTGCTCTAACTTCTGATTTTGAATTTTCACTCCTGAGAGATAATAGTCCATACTATTGTTCCTTTTACCAAAATGCATTATCATACATTTCCCAACACTGTATTCCATCTGACACTTTTTTGTCCATTCTTCCAATTTGTTTAAGTCCTGCTGCAATCGCATAGCTTCCTCAGCAGTACCTACCTCTCTACCTATCTTTATATCATCCACAAACTTTGCCACAAAACCATAAATTCCATTATCTAAATCATTGACTAACAACATGAAAAGCAGCGGTCCCAATCCTAAGCCATGAGTAACACCACTAGTCACTGGCAGCCAACCAGAAAAGACCTCTTCTATTCCTACTTGCTGCCTCCTGTCTGTCAGCCATTGTGCTATCCATGCCAATATTTTTCTTTGAACACCATCAGACTTTATCTTGTTAAGCAGCATCAAGTGGCACCTTATAAAACACCTTCTGAAAATCCAGGTAGACGACATCCACTGCCTCTCCTTTGTCCACTTTGCTTGTTACTTCCTCGAAGAACTGCAACAATTTGTAACAAGATTTCCCTTTACATAACTATACTTACTTTGACTTATTTTATCATTAGTGTCCAAATACCTCGAAACCTCATCCTTAATGATGGACTCCAACACTTTCCCAACCACTGAGGTTCGGCTAAATGGCCTACAATTCCCTTTCTTCTGCCTTTCTCCCTTCTTAGAGAGTGGAGTGACATTTGCAGTCTTCCAGTCCTCCGGGACCATGCCAGAGTCAAGTGAGTCTTGAAAGATCATGACCAATGCATCCGTTATCTCTTCAGCAACCTCTCTCAGAACTCTGGGAGGTTGTCCATCTGATCCAGGTGACTTATCCACATAAGACCTTTTAGTTTGCCTTTCACATTTCCTGAGTAGTAACAATGTCACTCACTCCTGCTGTTTGACACTCACAGTCCTCTGACACACTGCTACAGTCTTCCACAGTGGAGGCAGATGCAAAGTACACATTAAGTTCATTTGCCATTACTTTGTCCCCAGTTACTGCCTCACCAGCTTCATTTTCCAGTGGTCTAATATCAACTCTCACCTCCCTTTTACTCTTTATATAACTGAAAAAACTAATGCTATCCTGCCTTATTGCTAGTCTGCCCTAATATTTTATCTTTTCCATTCTTAAAGCTTTTAAGTTGCCTTTCGTTGGATTTAAAACTTTGCAATCATCCAACTTTCCACTCACTTTTGCTACCTTGTATTCCCTTTCTTGGTTTTATGTAGCCCTTAACTTCCTTTATCAGTCATGCTTGCCTACCGCTGACATTTGAGAACTTTTTCCTCTGTGGGACATATCTATCCTGTGCCTTGTGAACTATTCCCAGAAACTTAAGCCATCTCTGCTCTGTCGTTCCCCCCCACCAGTATCCTCGTCCAATCCACCTGGTCAAGCTCCTCTCTCATGCCTCTGTAATTCCCTTTATTCCATTGTGATACTGATACATGTGGCTTATGCTTCTCCCTCTCAAATTGCAGAACAAATTCAGTCATATTATGATCACTGCATCCAGAGGGTTAATTTTTGTGAAACTCTGTAATAAAATCTGGGTTATTACACAACACCCGATCTAAGATGGTCTTTCCCTGAGTATGCCCAAGCACAAGCTGCTCTAAAAAGTCATCTAATAGGCATTCAACAAATTCCCTTTCTTGAGATCCAACACCAACCTGATTTTCTCAATCCTCTTGCATATTGAATTCCCCATTACAATGTATAAACTAATATGGCAGGGGGGTGGGAGCCAGAGTGAAGGGACTTGGGGCAGGGCAGACGGTAAAAAAGTAAATATAGCATGTAGTCAGACTGTCAGGAAGGGCAGGCAGGTGATGGGACCAACAGGCTCAGTATTAAGGATGCAGAAACAGGAAGGACAGCGATAATGGTACTCAAGGTGTTGTATCTAAATGTGCGTAGAAACAAGAAATAAGGTGGATGACTTAGAAATACGTACACAACGCTGGAAGAACTCAGCAGGTCAGGCAGCATCCATGAGAAAAGAGTAGCCAACATTTCGGGCTGAGACCCTTCATAGGGAATGAAGGTGGATGACTTTGTTGCACTATTACAGATTGCCAGGTACGATGTTGTGGCCATCACTGAATCATGGTTGAGGGATGGTTATAGTTGGGAGCTGAATGTCCAAGGTTACTCATTATATCGGAGGGACAGGAAAGTAGACAGAGGGGCTGGTGGTAAAGAATGGAATCAAATCAGTAGAAAGGTGTGACATATGATTGGACAATGTTGAATCCTTGTAGGTTTGAGTTAAGAAACTGCAAAGGTAAAAGGTCATTGATGGCAGATATATACTGGTCTCCCAACTGTGGCTGGGAGGTGGACCACGGGTTACAACAGGAAATAGAAAAGGAGAGGAAAAAGGGCAATATTAAGATAGTCATGGGAGATTTTAACATGCAGGTTGATTGGGAAAATCAGCTTGGTAATGGATCTGAAGAGAGTGAGTTTGTTGAATGCCTGAGACATGTGTAGAGCAGTTTATCATTGAGCCTACTAAGGGATCAGCTATACTGGATTGGGTGTTATGTAATGGACTGGAGATGTTTAGGGAGCTTAAGGTAAAAGAACTTTTAGGAACCACTGATCACAGTAAGATTGAGTTCAACTTGAAGTTTGATAGGGAGAAGGTAAAGTCTGATGTAGCAGTATTTCAGTGGAGTATGGAAAATCACAGTGGTATGAGAGAGGAGTTGGCCGAAGTAAATTGGAAGGAGCTGCTGGCAGGGACGTCAGCAGAGCAGCAATGGTGTGCATTTCTGGGAAAAATGAGGAAGGTGCAGCACATGGCTGACAAGGGAAGTTAAAGAATGGGCATACAACAAAGCAGAATTAGTGGGAAGACAGATGATTGGGACTTTTTAAAAACCTACAGAGAGCAACTAAAAAAAATCATTAGAGGGGAAAAGATGAATTATGAAAGCAAGTGGATAATAATATCAAAGTGGATAGTAAAAGTTTTTTACAAGTATGAAAAAATAAAAGAGAAACGAGTGGATACAGGATGCTAGAAAATGAGGCAGGAGAAATAATAATGGGAGAAAAGGAGATGGCTGATGAACTAATTGAGTATTTTGCATCAGTCTTTATTGTGGAAGACACTAGCAGTATGTCTGATGTTGTAGTATGTGTAGGAAGAGAAGTAGGTGCAGTTGCTATTACAAGAGAGAAGGTGCTCAAAAGCTAAAAGACCTAAAATCATATAAGTCACCCAGACAAGATAAACTGCACCTGAGGTCTCTGAAAGAGATAGCGTTAGAAATTGTGGTGGCATTAGAAATGATCTTTTAAAAATCTTTGGACTCTGGCATGGTGCCAGAGGACTGGAACATTGTAAGTATCACTTCACTCTAAGAAAGGAGAAAGGCAGCAGAAAGGAAATTATAAACCAGTTAGCCTGACCTCAGTGGTTGGGTAGATGTTAGAGTGTTATGAATGCTACAGCAATGAATATGAAACTGAGACAGGTTTTAAAACAAATCCCGAGATTTATTAACCTGTGCTCAAAACTTAGAGAAGTAAACAAACGACTAACTTAACCATAAGTTAACAGTTAGGCGGCACAAACATTCAAACTTAGAAACTGTTCTTAACGAGTTCTCATCCAAGCACAGACTTAAAGTGATATGTTCAAAAGTCCATGTGATTTATACAGTCAGTAAGGAGAGACTTCCACGAAATGACGATTCCTTTGAAGTAATGACGAATCTGCTGATCCCACAGCTGAGAGATGCCTTGTTCGCAGAAGTCACGAGGAAATAAAAGGATCTGACCTTTTGACTGGAGGGTGGTCACTGCACAAACCTTCCCGACCTTGCAGGGGTTCAACTCAAATATGCATGCCACAATACCTGAATGAAGTCAAAGGTCATTCCCAAAACGCTGAACGACATTAACTTTATGCAATCCTTTGAACTCAGATAACTCCAGTAATGCCTTCACTCTCCGATACTGGACTGTAAGGGAAAAATAAACGTGCAAAAAACAAAACCGGTGGAGCTTCCATACGTCCGACCGGCAACAACAACATTGCATCAAAAATAAAAATGAGAACTGCGTCACAGATCGCGGGCTTGGTTTAAATACCGTTTGGAACATGCCATCACTGACATAACATAACCCCATGGTCAAGAGACAATTACATCATCCCACTGTCCCGTTCAAACTGTGGGTATGTAACAAGAGTCAATTGTTAAGAATGAAGCAATGGAGTATTTGGTGACACAGGACAAGATAGTACAAAGTCAGCATGGTTTCCTTCAGGAAAAATCCTGCCTGACGAACCTGTTGGAATAATTAGAGGAGATTACACGTAGGATAGATTAAGGGGATGCAGTGGGTGTTTTGTATATTTGGACTTTCAGAAGGCCTTTGACAGAGTGCTACATATAGGCTGTTTACCAACCTAAGAACCCATGGTATTACAGTAAAGTTTTAACATGGTTAGAGCATTGGCTAATTGGTAGGAGGCAGCGAGTGGGAATACAATGATCCTTTTCTGGTTGGCTGCCAGTGGTGTTCTGCAGGGGTTTGTGTTGGGACCACTTTTTATGCTGTATATAAATGATTTAGATGATGGAATAGATAGCTTTGTTGCCAAGTGTGCAGATGATACGAAGATTGATGGAGGGGTATGTAAAGTTGAGGAAACAGATAGGATGCAGAAGGACTTAGGCAGATTAGGAGAATGGGCAATAAAGTGGCAAATGAAATACAATGTTGAAAAATGCATGGTCATGCACTTTGGTAGTTGAAATAAATGTGCGGACTATTTTCTAAATGGGGAGAAAATCCAAAAATCTGGGATGCAGAGGGACTTGGGAGTCCTTGTGCAGAACACCCTAAAGGTTAACTTGCAGTTTGAGTCAGTGATGAGGAATGCAAATGCATTGTTAGCATTTATTTCAAGAGGTCTAGAATAGAAGAGCAAAGATGTGATGCTGAGGCTTTATAAGGCACTGGTGAGGCCTCACCTTGAGTATTGTGAACATTTTTGGGCCCCTCGTCTCAGAAGCGATGTGCTGGCATTGGAGAGTGTCCAGAGGAGGTTCACAAGGATGATTCCAAGAATGAAAGAGTTATACGAGGAACATTTAATGGCTCTGGGTCTGTAACTCGCTGGAATTCAGAAGGATGAGGGGGGATCTCATTGAAAGCTTTCAACTGTTGAAAGGCCGAGACAGAGTAGATGTGAAAGGATGTTTCCCTGGTGAGAGAGTCTAGGACAAGAAGGCACAGCCTCAGGATAGAGGGGCGCCCTTTCAAAACAGAGATCCGGAGAAATTTCTTTAGCCAAATTTCTGACCTGTTCGTGACCTGTTCAAGAAGGACGGGTTACACTTGAATCCTGGGGGGACCAATATCCTAGCAGGGAGGTTTGCTAGGGGTACAGGGCAGACTTTAAACAAGTAAGATGGGTGGGGGGGGGGGGGGCGGGAATCAATTTGAGGAAACCATGGGAGAGGAGGTTAGTTCACCAGTAGAGCAAGTAAATAGACAGTGTGTGAGGGAGGAAAGGCAGGTGATGGAGAAGGGATGCGCTCAGCCCGAAGATGTAGGGGAGAAGAAAGAAAAGGATAATAAATTTGAATGC
Organism: Hypanus sabinus; assembly: GCF_030144855.1. Classification (NCBI taxonomy): domain Eukaryota; kingdom Metazoa; phylum Chordata; class Chondrichthyes; order Myliobatiformes; family Dasyatidae; genus Hypanus; species Hypanus sabinus. The sequence continues at coordinate 92,588,184 of NC_082720.1, read as the reverse complement.
ATTGTTAGGGATGTAAAGAGAGGAGGGGGTGGAGAGTATCTTAAATGTATCTATTTTAATGCTCGGAGCATTGTAAGAAAGGTGGATGAGCTTAAAGCGTGGATTGATACCTGGAATTATGATGTTGTAGCTATTAGTGAAACATGGTTGCAGGAAGGGTGTGATTGGCAACTAAATATTCCTGGATTTAGTTGCTTCAGGTGTGATAGAGTAGGAGGGGCCAGAGGAGGAGGTGTTGCATTGCTTGTCCGAGAAAATCTTATGGCGGTGCTTTGGAAGGATAGATTAGAGAGCTCCTCTAGGGAGGCTATTTGGATGGAATTGAAGAATGGGAAGGGTGTAGTAACACTGATAGGAGTGTATTATAGGCCACCTAATGGGGAGCGTGAGTTGGAAGAGCAAATGTGTAAGGAGATAGCAGATATTTGTAGTAAACACAAGGTGGTGATTGTGGGAGATTTTAATTTTCCACACATAGACTGGGAAGCTCATTCTGTAAAAGGGCTGGGTGGTTTAGAGTTTGTGAAATGTGTGCAGGATAGTTTTTTGCAACAATACATAGAAGTACTGACTAGAGATGGGGCAGTGTTGGATCTCCTGTTAGGGAATGCGATAGGTCAGCTGACAGATGTATGTGTTGGGGAGCACTTCGGGTCCAGTGATCACAATAGCATTAGCTTCAATATAATTATGGAGAAGGACAGGACAGGACCTAGAGTTGAGGTTTTTGATCGGAGAAAAGCTAACTTTGAGGAGATGCGAAGGGATTTAGAGAGAGTGGATTGGGTCAAGTTGTTTTATGGGAAGGATGTAATAGAGAAATGGAGGTCATTTAAGGGTGAAATTATGAGGGTACAGAATCTTTATGTTCCTGTTAGGTTGAAAGGAAAGGTTAAAGGTTTGAAAGCACCATGGTTTTCAAGGGATATTAGAAATTTGGTTTCGAAAAAGAGGGATGTCTACAATAGATATAGGCAGCATGGAGTAAAGGAATTGCTTGAGGAATATAAAGAATGTAAAAGGAATCTTAAGAAAAAGATTAGAAAAGCTAAAAGAAGATATGAGGTTGGTTTGGCAAATAAGGTGAAAGTAAATCCGAAAGGTTTCTACAGTTATATTAAAAGCAAGAGGATAGTGAGGGATAAAATTGGCCCCTTAGAGAATCAGAGTGGTCAGCTATGTGTGGAGCCGAGGGAGATGGGAGAGATTTTGAACGATTTCTTCTCTTTGGTATTCACTAAGGAGAAGGATATTGAATTGTGTAAGGTTGGGAAACAAGTAAGGAAGTTATGGAACCTATGACAATTAAAGAGGTGGAAGTACTGGCGCTTTTAAGAAATTTAAACGTGGATAAATCTCTGGGTCCTGACAGGATATTCCCCAGGACCTTGAGGGAAGTTTGTGTAGAAATAGCAGGAGCTCTGACGGAGATCTTTAAGATGTCATTAGAAATGGGGATTGTGCTGGAGGATTGGCGTATTGCTCATGTGGTTCGATTGTTTAAAAAGGGTTTTAGAAGGAAGCCTAGCAACTATAGACCTGTCAGTTTGACATCAGTGGTGGGTAAATTAATGGAAAGTATTCTTAGAGATGGTATTAATAATTATCTGGATAGACAGGATCTGATTAGGAGTAGCCAGCATGGATTTGTGCGTGGAAGGTCATGTTTGACAAACCTTATTGAATTTTTTGAAGAAGTTACGAGGAATGTTGATGAGGGTAAGGTAGTGGAAGTAGTCTATATGGACTTCAGCAAAGCCTTTGACAAAGTTCCACATGGAAGGTTAGTTAAGAAGGTTCAGTCGTTAGGTATTAATGCTGGAGTAATAAAATGGATTCAACAGTGGCTAGATGGGAGATGCCAGAGAGTAGTGGTGGATAATTGTTTATCGGGATGGAGGCCGGTGACTAGCGAGGTGCCTCATGGATCTGTTTTGGGCCCAATGTTGTTTGTAAATGATCTGGATGATGGGGTGGTAAATTGGATTAGTAAGTATGCCGATGATACTAAGATAGGAGGTGTTGTGGATAATGAGGTGGGTTTTCAAAGCTTGCAGGGAGATTTATGCCAGTTAGAAGAATGGGCTGAATGTTGGCAGATGGAGTTTAATGCTGAGAAGTGTGAGGTTCTACATTTTGACAGGAATAATCCAAATAGAACATACAGGGTAAATGGTAGGGTATTGAGGAATGCAGAAGAACAGAGAGATCTAGGAATAACAGTGCATAGTTCCCTGAAGGTGGAGTCTCATGTAGATAGGGTGGTGAAGAAGGCTTTTGGAACGCTGGCCTTTATAAATCAAAGCATTGAGTACAGAAGTTGGAATGTAATGTTAAAATTGTACAAGGCATTGGTAAGGCCAAATTTAGAATATTTTGTGCAGTTCTGGTCACCGAATTATAGGAAAGATATCAATAAATTAGAGAGAGTGCAGAGATGATTTAATAGGATGTTACCTGGGTTTCAGCACTTAAGTTACAGAGAAAGGTTGAACAAGTTAGGTCTCTATTCATTGGAGCGTAGAAGGTTGAGGGGGGATTTGATCGAGGTATTTAAAATTTTGAGAGGGATAGATAGAGTTGACGTGAATAGGCTGTTTCCATTGAGAGTAGGGGAGATTCAAACGAGAGGACATGATTTGAGAGTTAGGGGGCAGAAGTTTAAGGGAAACACGAGGGGGTATTTCTGTACTCAGAGACTGATAGCTGTGTGGAATGAGCTTCCTGTAGAAGTAGTAGAGGCCAGTTCAGTTGTGTCATTTAAGGTAAAATTGGATAGGTATATGGACAGGAAAGGAGTGGAGGGTTATGGCTGAGTGCGGGTAGGTGGGACTAGGTGAGATTAAGAGTTCGGCACGGACTAGGAGGGCCGAGATGGCCTGTTTCCGTGCTGTGATTGTTATATGGTTATATGGTTAAAAGGTGGTGAATTTGTAGAATTTGTTGCCACATGCAGCTGTGGAGGCCAAATCCTTGGGTGTATTTAAGGCAGAGATTGATAGGTTCTTGTTTGGACGTGGCACCAAAGGTTGCAGGGAGAAGGCTGGGAACTGGGGTTGAGGAGGAGAAAAAAAAGAATCTGCCATGATTTAATGGCAGTGCAGACTCGATGGGCTAGATGGCCTAATTCCGCTCCTGTGCGTTATGGTCCAAAATATGAACTGTACTTTTTCTATAAATGCTGCTTGGTCTGCTGAGTTCCTTCAGCAGTTTTTGTGTGTTTTTCCAGTCTGCTGTTTTCCAGTCTTCCAGAACCATTCCAAAATCTAGTGATTCTTGAAAGATCATTACGAATGCCTCCACAATCTCTTTAGCCACCTCTTTTGGAATCCTGGGGTGTACATCATCTGGTCCAGGTGACTTGTTTACCTTCAGACCTTTCAGTTTCCGAAGAATCTTCTCTCTCGTTATGGTAACTATATGCAAGACAAGCTTTTCACTGCATCTTAGTACATGTGACAATAATAAACCAATTCCAGTAATTAACCCTGGAGGAAAAGAGGGGAGATGCAGAGGCAGCAAGATCCCATTTTGTGTCTGCCATTCGCAAACTTGCTATTTGTTTCAAAGGTGGAGTCAGCAAAGCTACTGATGGCCATTCGGACAGTGGTGTTTAACCAGGTTTTCCTGTCCTTTCCCATGATTCTGCTGCTGTACCCCATCATGGAATGGAGGGGTAACCTGTGTGGGCCTGAGCTGCCCACCTTCCACTGGGTGCTATTTGAGCTCTGCTTCCTCGGCCTGCTCGAGGAGGTCTTCTTCTATTATTCCCACAGGTGAGTGAGAACCATCATCTTATCTTAACTCACGAGCAGCCATTTCCTCCTTACCCCAACGTCCACCACTCCCTGCCACTGTCTGATGCATGTTACTTCCAGTTCATCAACGTCTCTACACCTCTACCCCTCAACACAGGAGCAGATCATTCGGCCCTCTGTGTCTTTGTGGATCCTGTCTGCCTGCTTGTTATCCATGTCCCTCCATTCCCTGCCTGTTCATGCCTCTTGAACTCCTGAATGTGATATTGCATCAGTTGTAAGAGTCTGACCTCTGGAGGTCCCTCCAGTGACCTACTTGGCTGTTTCATCTGAGAAAAAACAGGAAATGGGTGTGGGAAAAGGCCCCTCTGTTCTTTTATTCTTGCAGGAATGTTTGCCAGTGCTGCTCGGGGGGGTTTAAACTAGATGTGCAGGGGGCAGGGATCCAGAATACGAGAGAAGATGATATGATGAGGGATAAGGGACAGGTGGGGAATACACGTTTCCCAAATATTAATTGTGTAAAGGAGAAAGGTGAGACAGAACGTGTTGGAAAAGTTACATGTACAGAGGGTTGGTCAGAAGGAGCATGGGGTTAAATGTGTAGAAGGTTTGGGTGATCTTGAGAAGGTCATCAAAATTCAAGGTGCAATTAGCCCGATGGAAGTTCAAGGAGCTGGGTTAAGTACAATAGACAGTGTTTTAAGCAAAGAGAGGAGGAATGGGCTAAGAATTCTATACTTGAATGCGCGTAGTGTCAGAAATAAGACAGATGAGCTTGAAGCTCAGATGAAAACGGGGAACTACGATATTGTTGGGATAACGGAGACATGGCTGCAAGGGGATCAGGCCTGGGAATTGAGTGTACCAGGGTATACGTGCTATCGTAGAGACAGAAATATGGGAAGAGGGGGTGGGGTGGCCCTGTTGGTGAGGAATGAGATTCAGTCCTTAGCAAGGGGTGACTTAGGAACAGGGGAAGTAGAGTCTGTGTGGATTGAGCTGAGGAACAGTAAGGGTAAAAAGACCCTAATGGGTGTTGTGTACAGGCCCCCAAACAGTAGCGTGGATATTGGGTACAAGTTGATTAGGGAGTTAACATTGGCATGTGCTAAAGGTAATGCAGTCGTTATGGGAGATTTCAACATGCAGGTGAACTGGGAGAATCAGGTAGGTGCTGGACCCCAGGATAGGGAGTTTGTGGAGTGTCTAAGGGATGTATTTTTGGAACAGCTTGTGCTTGAGCCAACCAGGAACGAGGCTATTTTGGACTTGGTGATGTGTAATGAACAGGAATTGATAAGTGATCTTGAAGTAAAAGAGCCATTAGGAAGTAGTGATCATAACATGATAAGTTTTTATCTACAATTTGAGAGGGATAAGGGCAGATCAGAGGTGTTAGTGTTGCAATTAAATAAAGGAGACTACGGAGCCATGAGGGAAGAGCTGGCCAAAGTTAAATGGGCGGATGCCCTGGCAGGTAAGACAGTGGATCAGCAGTGGCAGATATTCTTGGGTTTAATACAAAAGATGCAAATGCAGTTCATTCCAATGAGAAGGAAGGATTCAAAGAGGGGGAAGGGGCCACAGTGGTTGACAAAAGAAGTCAGAGATTGTATAGCATTAAAGAAAAAGAAGTATGATAGGGCTAAGATGAGTGGGAATTCAGATGATTGGGAAAGTTTTAAGGAACAGCAGATCTTAACTAAAAAAGCAATACGGAGAGAAAAAATCAGGTATGAGCTCAGTCTAGCCAGGAATATAAAAGGGGATAGCAAAAGCTTTTTTAGCTATGTGAAGAGAAAGAAGATAGTTAAGAACAATGTTGGCCCCTTGAAGAATGAATTGGGAGAAATTGTTATGGGAAACAGGGAAATGGCAACAGAATTTAATGCGTACTTTAGATCTGTCTTCACCAGGGAGGACACAAGCAATCTCCCAGATGTATGGATGGGCCAGGGTCATAAGATATCAGAGGAATTGAAACAGATTGACATTAGGAAAGAAACTGTGATGAGTAGACTGATAGGACTGAAGGCTAATAAATCCTCGGGTCCAGATGGTCTGCATCCGAGGGTTCTAAAAGAGGTGGCTCAGGAAATTGTGGATGCATTGGTAATCATTTTCCAAAGTTCCTTAGATTCAGGATCGGTTCCTGAAGATTGGAGAGTGGCTAATGTTATCCCACTTTTCAAGAAGGGAGGGAAGGAGAAAACGGAGAACTATCGCCCTGTTAGCCTAACGTCAGTCGTGGGGAAGATGCTTGAGTCCATTATTAAGGACGAAATAGTGGCATATCTTGATGGCAGTAATAGGATTAGGCCGAGCCAGCATGGATTTACCAAGGGCAAATCATGCTTGACTAATCTGTTGGAGTTTTTTGAGGGTGTAACGAGGATGTTAGACGAGGGTAAGCCAGTGGATGTAGTGTACCTAGATTTTCAGAAGGCATTTGAAAAGGTGCCACATAGGAGATTGGTGAGTAAAATCAGAGCTCATGGCATTGGGGGCAGGGTTTCAACATGGATAGAAAACTGGTTGGCAGATAGAAAGCAAAGGGTAGCAGTGAATGGGTGTTTCTCGGACTGGCTGGAGGTGACTAGTGGGGTACCACAGGGCTCTGTATTGGGACCACAGCTCTTTACGATTTATGTCAACGATTTAGATGAGGGCATTGAAAACTATATCAGCAAGTTTGCTGACGATACTAAACTGGGTGGCAGTGTGACATGAGAAGAGGACGTTAGGAGAATACAGGGAGACTTGGATAGGCTGGGTGAGTGGGCAGATACTTGGCAGATGTCATTCAATGTGAAGAAATGTGAAGTTATCCACTTTGGAAGCAGGAACAAGAGGGCAGAGCATTGTCTGAACGGTGTAGAGTTAGGTAAGGGAGAAATGCAAAGAGACCTAGGAGTCCTAGTTCATCAGTCAATGAAGGTGAATGAGCAAGTGCAACAGGCAGTGAAGAGGGCAAATGGAATGTTGGCCTTTATTACAAGGGGAATTGAGTACAAGAGCAAGGATGTCCTTTTGCATTTGTACAGGGCCCTGGTGAGACCACACCTGGAATATTGTGTACAGTTTTGGTCTCCAGGTTTAAGGAAGGACATTCTGGCAATTGAGGAAGTGCAGCGTAGATTCACTAGGTTGATTCATGGGATGGCAGGGCTGTCTTACGCAGAGAGATTGGAGAGATTGGGCTTGTACACACTGGAATTGAGGAGATTGAGAGGAGATCTGATTGAAACATTTAAGATAATTAAAGGATTTGATAGGATTGAGGCAGGAAATATGTTCCAAATATTGGGAGAGTCCAGTACCAGAGGGCATGGATTGAGAATAAGAGGTCAGTTATTTAAAACAGAGTTGAGGAAAAACTTCTTCTCCCAGAGAGTTGTGGAGGTGTGGAATGCACTGCCTCGGAAGACGGTGGAGGCCAATTCTCTGGATGCTTTCAAGAAGGAGCTAGATAGATATCTGATGGATAGGGGAATCAAGGGATATGGGGACAAGGCAGGGACTGGGTATTGATAGTGAATGATCAGCCATGATCTCAGAATGGCGGTGCAGACTCGAGGGGCCGAATGGTCTACTTCTGCACCTATTGTCTATTGTCTCTTGTTTTATAGCTTTTAACTAACTTTTAGATCAATCTAGCCCTTTCCTCACACATAGCCTTCAATTTTTTGGAAATACTCCACTTGGCTCCTTTGCCATATCAATATTCTGATTGTGAATGGCTGTCCCAATGTCTGCATGATCCCACTAGTCAAAGACTAGTTTATTCCTAATCTCTGCTTCTGTTTTATAACCAATTCTCAATCCCCAATTCGTGTGTGTCAACATTCAATAACAAAGTACACTGCAGGTCAAGAAGAGAATTAATGTTTCACCCAGGTTATTGGTTGACGTGTGTACCATGGACCCGGGAAAAGTGGATTTGGTGACGTGTGCAGATAGAGAGTTGCCAGCTTTGTTGTTTGGCTGATTAGTTTCTGTATTAATTCTCTCCAGGTTATTCCATCAGCCAACACTTTACAAATATATTCACAAGAAGCACCATGAATGGACGGCACCAATTGGAATAATCGCCTTGTATGCCCATCCAGTTGAGCATGTGGTAAGTGGTGTTTCAAGGAAATCTGGAAGGCACAGGATAGATGTTTCCCAAAGAGGAACAAGTATTCTAAAGGGAGGCTGAGATGACCGTGGCTGACAAGTGAAGTCAAAGACAGCATAAAAACAAAAAAAGAGGGCATATAATATTGCAAAAATAATTTGGAATGTAGAGTATTGGGAAGCTTTTTAAAACCAGCAGAAGGGAACTAAAACGTTTTCTAAATGGGGGTAGAATTCAGAACTCCTAGGTGCAAAGGGACTAGGGAGTCCTTGTACAGGATTCCCTAAAGGTTAACTTAATGGTTGAGTCTATGGTGAGGAAGACAGATGCAATGTTAGCATTCATTTCAAGAGGACTAGAGTAAAGCAAGGATGTGATGCTGAGGCTTTATAAGGCACTGGTGAGACCTCACTTGGAGTATTGTAAGTAACTTTGGGCCTCTTATCTCAAGATTGTAGAGTTTATACATTCTTTGATGAGAACACAGAACAATACAGCACAGTACAGGCCCTTCGGCCCACAATGTTGTGCTGACCCTTAAACCCTGCCTCACATATAACCCTCCACCTTAAATTCCTCCTTATACTTGTCTAGTAGTCTCTCAAACTTCACTAGTGTATCTGACTCAGGCAGTGCATCCCACGCACCAACCACTCTGAGTAAAAAGCCTTCCTCTAATATGGAAATAAAAAGTAATCTTGCTTAAAATATTAAAGAAATGTGTCATCTTTAACTTTATGCCTTTTGGAAATCAGGTAATCTTTTACTCGCTTAACTATTCACAGTAACAAAAATTTTGACCAGGGGTGCCCAAACCTTTGCATGCCACTGTAGCTGTAACATTACCTCTCAGCTCTTAAACTCAATCCCACGGTTGATGAAGGTCAATGCACCGTATGCCTTATTAACTACAGAGTCAACCTGTGCAGCAGCTTTGAGTGCCCTATGTATTCGGACCCCAAGATCCTTCTGATCTTCCACACTCCCAAGAGTCTTACCATTAATACTATATTCTGCCATCATACTTGACCTCCAAAATGAACCACCTCACACTTATCTGGATTGAACTCCATCTGCCACTTCTCAGCTCAGTTTTGCATCCTGTCAATGACTGCTGTAACCTGACAGCCCTTCACACTATCCACAACACCTCCAACCCTTGTGTCATCAACAAATTTACTAACCCATCCCTCCACTTCCTCATCCAGGTCATTTATATTTAAAAAAATCATAAAGAAACGGGGTTCCAGAACAGATCGCTGAGGCATACTACTGGTCACAGATCTCCATGCACAATATGACCCGTCTACAACTACTCCTTGCCTTCTGTAAGCAAGCCAATTTTGGATCCACAAAGTAAAGTCCCCTTGGATCCCATACCTCGTTACTTTCTCAATAAGCCTTGCATGGGGTACCTTGTCAAATGCCTTGCTAAAATCCATATACGCTACATCTACCGCTCTACCTTCATCAGTGTGTTTAGTCACATCCTCAAAAAATTCAATTAGGCTCGTAAGGCACGAGCTGCCTTTGACAAAGCCATGCTGACTATTCCTAATCATATGCCTCTCCAAATGTTCATAAATCCTGCCTCTCAAAATCTATTCCATCAGCTTACCAACCACTGAAGTAAGACTCACTGGTCTATAATAATTTCCTGGGCTATCTCTACTCTCTTTCTTGAATAAGGGAACAACATCTGCAAGCTTCCAATCCTCCGGAACCTTTCCCATCCCCAAAGATGATGGAGAGATCATTGCCAGAAGCTTAGCAATTTCCTCCCTCGCCTCCCACAGCAGCCTGGGGTACATCTCATCCTGTCCCGGAGACTTATCCAACTTGATGGTTTCCAAAAGCTCCAGCACATCCTCTTCCTTAATGTCTAGCTGCTCAAGCTTTTCAATCTGCTTTAAGAAATCCCTACAATCACCAAGATCCTTTTTTGTAGTGAATACTGAAGCAAAGTATTCATTAAGTATCTATTCTATCTCCTCTGGTTTCGTACACTCTTCTCCACTGCCACACTTGATTGGACCTATTCTCTGACGTCTTATCCTCTTGCTCTTCACATAATTGTCAAATGCCTTGGGGTTTTCCTTAATCCTGCTCACCAAGGCCTTCTCATGGCCCCTTCAGGCTCTCCTAATTTCATTCTTAAGCTTTTTCCTGCTAGCCTTGTAATCTTCTGGATCTCTATCAATACCTAGTTTTTCCAGAATCAGGTTTATTATCACCAGCATGTGACGTGAAATTTGTTAACTTAGCAGCAGCAGTTCAATGCATAATCAAGCAGAGAGAGAAAATGAATGAATAAATAAATAAATAAATGAAACATGATAATAATAAGTAAAAAAGTAAATCAATTGCATGTATTGAATAATTTTTTTAAAAAAAATGTGCCGAAACAGAAATACGGTATATTTAAAAAAAATGAGGTAGTGTCCAAAGCTTCAATGTCCATTTAGGAATCGGGTGGCGGGGGGGGGGGGGGGGGGCGGGAAAGCTGTTCCTGAATCGCTGAGTGTGTGCCTTTTTTGAACCTTTCATAAGCTTTTCTTCTTGACTAGTTCTTCAACAGCCTTTGTACACCATGGTTCTTGTATCCTGCCATCCTTTCCCTGTCTCATTGGAACTGGGTGTCATTGTACACCAGTCATTGAAGGTGAGCATGCAGGTACAGCAGGCGGTGAAAAAGGCAGATAGTACGTTGGCATTCATAGCAAAAGGATTTGAGTACAGGAGCAGGGAGGTTCTACTGCAGTTGTACAAGGTCTTGGTGAGACCGCACCTAGAATATTGTGTGCAGTTTTGGTCCCCTAATCTGAGGAAAGACATTCTTGCCATAGAGGGATACAGAGAAGGTTCACCAGATTGATTCCTGGGATGGCAGGACTTTCATATGAAGAAAGACTGGATCAACAAGGCTTATACTCACTGGAATTTAGAAGATTGAGGGGGGATTTTATTGAAACGTATAAAATTCTAAAGGGATTGGACACGCTAGATGCAGGAAGGTTGTTTCCGATGTTGAGGAAGTCCAAAACGAGGCGTCACAGTTTAAGGGTAAAGGGGAAGCCTTTTAGGACTGAGATGAGGAAAAACTTCTTCACACAGAGAGTGGTAAATCTGTGGAATTCTCTGCCACAGGAAACAGTTGAGGCTGGTTCATTGGCTATATTTAAGAGGAAGTTAGATATGGCCCTTGTGGCTAAAGGGATCGGGGGTATGGAGAGAAAGCAGGTACAGGGTTCTGAGTTGGATGATCAGCCATGATCATACTGAATGGCGGTGCAGGGTCAAAGGGCCGAATGGCCTACTCCTGTACTATTTTCTATGTTTCTTTGTCTATGTACCTATGCAGAACACCATGCAAATATCCCCTGAGCATTTGCCACATTTCTGCTATACATTTCCCTGAGAATGTCTGTTTCCAGTTTAAGTTATCAAGTTCCTATCTGATAGCCTCATATTCCCCCTTACTCCAATTACACACTTTCCTAACTTGTGTGTTCCTATCCCTCTTCAATACTATGGTAAAGGAGATAGAATTGTGATCACTATCTCCAAAATGCTCTCCCACTGAGAGACCTGACACCTGACCAGGTTAATTTCCCAATACCAAATCAAGTGCAGTCCCTCCTCTTGTAGGCTTATTTACATATTGTGTCAAGAAACCTTCCTGAATATACCAATCAAACTCCACCCCATCTAAACCTCTTGCTCTAGGGAGATGCCAATCAATATTTGGGAAATTAAAATCTCCCACCATGACAACCCTGTTATTATTGCACCTTTCCAGAATCTGTCTCCCTATCTGCTCCTTGATGTCCCTGTTACTGTTGGGTGGTCTATAAAAAGCACCTAGTTGAATTATTGACCCCTTCTTGTTTCTAACTTCCACCCACAGTGACTCAATACTTATTGTTCAGAGGACTGCCACAGGGGTACTCTCTAGAATCTGACCCTTGCCTTTCCCACTCCTGACTGTTACCCACTTACCTGTCTCCCGATGCCCCAGTGTGACTATTTGCCTATAGCTCCTCTCTGTCACCTCCTCACTTTCTCTGACCAGACAAAAGTCATCTAGCTGCATCTCCAGCTTCCTAACCAGGTCTGTAAGGAGCTGCAGCTTGACGCGCCTAGCGCAGATGTGGCCATCCGGGAGGCTGGGAGTCTTCCGGACATCCCACATCTGATGTCCAGTATGGAACACTGGCCTCACAGACGTACTTCCAGTTTCTATTCTCCATAAGTAACTTACCTCGCCTCGATCCGTTATTGCTGAAGCCCCGTTGAGCCAAAGCCCTCCTACTCTGTGTACCTCTACTCCATTGCACGCTGCTCAATGCCCGCTCTATAAAGCTGTCTCCTTTTTAAACTCTTCCCACTGGTCTAACTCACTGACGTCCACATACCTGTGCAGTCGTTCCTCAATCAAACCGCCAAAGGAAAAAACGATCTTCTTTTATACTCTTCCCGCCGGTCTAACTCGCTGAAGTCCATGCGCCAGCACAGTCATTCCTTGATTTCTTTACTCAGTGAGTTGTGGACACCTGGAACAAACTACCTCGTTGTGTAGTTAAGAGTAGTACTTTCGAGACTTTCAAATCTAAACTCAGTAGTTATTTGAACATAGTATGTGCATAGGAATCTGGCAAGCTTTGTTGGGTCAAATGGCCTGTTCTTGTCCAACCTTTGGAATGTTCTAATATTCTCTCTCTCAACCTTACCTCCCCCAACACTTTCCCCCCTCCAATCCTCACCCCTCTTTCTCACCTCTACCTCCCTCAACATTCACTCGGCTGCCTTCTTTCCTCACTTCTCTCTCTACAGTTCTCCAACATGCTTCCACCGATGATTGGCCCAATCCTGCTGCGATCCCACTTGGCAACTGTAACGTTGTGGTTTTCCTTGGCACTGTTAATCTCCACCATTTCTCACTGCGGATACCATCTCCCGCTGATGCCTTCTCCAGAATTCCATGATTTCCATCACCTACGGTAAGTCCTGCCTGAGGTTAGGAGCCAGGCTGCAGGAAGCAGATCTCCTGCTGGTTGATTTCTCATTGGGGAGGTTGGTTGAAGACCATTTATTTAGTGTATTACATACCCTGTAACGGGTTAAGAACGACCAGCAGAAATGGACACACCTGGAGTCTGAGTCTTCCGTTATAAACACTATTTTATTAGTAACTACGTATCCATGTGGGATTTGTTCCGAGACCCCCCCCCCCCCAACGGATACCAAAAAATGCGGATGCTCAAGTCCCTTATTTAACTTGCCTCAGTGCAGTGGTCTTTAGGACCCTGCAGAACCATGGACATTATTTAACATGTCTTAGTGTGGTGGACATTAGGACCTGGCAGTGCTGCTCTGAATCCGCAGTGTTTCTGTTCACAGTTTGAAATACATACGTTTCTTAAGTGTTTTATATGATAGAAAGGTAAAATATGTACTATATACTAAGAAAAACGTTTGACTAACTGACCCTAAATAATACTGGATGTACCTGTTCCGACTTCAAATCCGACTTAAAGACGGACTCAGGAGTGGAACTTGTTCATAACCCGGGGACTGCCTGTACTTACTTATAATACCTAATACAATGTAAATGCTATGAAAATAGTTGTTATACTCTATTGTTTAGGGAATAATGACAAGAAAAAATAGTCTGTACATGCTCAAATATGGAGTGCTGGAGAGAGAACTTCCGGGTTTTCCCGATCCGCGGTTGATTGAATCCGCGGATAAGGAGGACTGACTGTAATATAAAACCAGATAAGGCAAACAGGTTAGCAGAGTATATGCATATATAAGTGAGTAAATAAAGTTCCCAAATTTCTCCCAGCTCAGGTGATAAATGGTACAGTCTAATGATGGTATAGGTTCAGTTCAGTCATATATATAGTTCAGTTCTGGATATTGAATTGGGTAGGTTGAAGAGAGAGAGAGAGATGTTTTGTCTTCCCAGTGCCGATGCCGTCAAATCTTCCACATTGTCCTCCTGCTCCCGAAACTTATTAAAGTCACCGACTGTGACCACACAAAAGAGAATGCTGTTTTCACATGGTAAAGCTATCAACCCAGGCAAGGGTTAAACATACCGATAGCTTCCCACTGGTCACCCCTTTGTCCACACTGTGAGCAAAAACTCCACCTTTGTCATGGGCACACAAAGCTCTCTCAGTGTCAGTGTCTTCCATGTCTCTGGTGTGTCTGATTACAAAGCCAGTTGACCTTGTATATATTCCACAAGTGCTAAAAAACCAGCTGTCCATCATATAGCTCCACCCTGCCATAACCATGGCAAACCAGTAACAGGTTAAAAGGGACCAGCAGAAATGGATACACCTGGAGTCTGAGTCTGATGAATTTTTGTTGCTCTCTCTCATCTTTGAAATAGCACACACGTTCTCCGCTCTCTCTCATTTTAACAGAACAGTCCACATTTAATAATCCTTCAGATCTCGTCACAAGTGGTGTGCAGTGTGACGAACACAATACGAGATCCTTCAGTACAGAGCAGGGACCGATCTTCCATTTGGACAGAGGAATGCGGTATTGTGACCTCTGAGTCTAAAACACCAGGGGCATTCAAACTATTGAAAGGCATTAGGAGCAGTCCTCTTACGCACAAGGCTGGAGCTGTTGCAGCTTTCACAGGGTATGAGAATAAATGCCTTGTCCACGGTTGGATGTCAATGACTAATGCTGTAATGTGGGAATCGGGAATTGGTGCTGTGACCTCTACTGTGTGTGGGCCAAATGGCCTGATTCTGTTCCTATACCTTCTGGTGTTGGATGTGAATGTAGAAGAGATAATCAGCAAGTTCACAGATGAAACAACAGTCGATGGTGCCGTGGACAGTGAGGAGGATTGTTTAAGGCTGTAGCAGGACCTAGTTCAGATGGAAAGTTGGTCAGTGTGTTGGCAGATGGAATTTATTCCTGAAAAGTACGAGGTGATGTATTTTGGCCAGTGACATAGGGATAGAGTATGTACAGTAAACAATCAAATGTTACTGAACAGAGTGACTGAGGGATCCAATTCAATATTTTCTTGAAAATGGCAACATAGATACTGAAGGCCTTCAAAGGTTGGTGTATAGACCATAGGAGCCGGGACATTATGCAGAATGTAGAACTCACCCTGCAGTTTGAAAGGTAGAAGCTAAAGTCAGATGTATCAATATTACAATGTAGTAAAGGGAATTACAGAGGCATGAGTCATGGAGGGGTTGTCTATGGAGTCTCTGTGGGTGAAAGTTAGGAATAAAGGATCAATAACTCTACTGGGTGCTATTACAGACCACCCAATAGTAACAGGGACATCGAGGAGCAGATAGAGAGGCAGTTTCTGCAAATGTGTAAGAATAACAGGGTTGTTGTAGTGGTAGATTTTAGTTTCCCAAATATTGATTGGCATCTCCCTAGAGTGAGGGGTTTAGATGGGGTGGAGTTTGTTAGGTGTGTTCAGGAAGGTTTCTTGACACAATATGGAGATAGGTTTACAAGAGCAGAGGCTGTACTTGATCTGGCATTGGGAAATGAACCTGGTCAGGTGTCAGGTCTCTCAGTGGGAGAGCATTTTGGAGATAGTGATCACAATTCTATCTCCTTTACCATAGCATTGGAGAGGGATAGGAATAGACAAGTTAGGGAAACATTTAATTGGAGTAATGGGAAATATGAGGCCATCAGGCAGAAACTTGGAAGCATAAATTGGAAACAGATGTTCTCAGGGAAACGTGTGGAAGAAATGTGGCAAATGTTCAGGGAATATTTGCGTGGGGTTCTGCATAGGTACGTTCCAATGAGACGGAAAGGATGGGAGGGTACAGGAACCGTGATGTACAAAGGCTGTTGAAAATCTAGTCAAGAAGAAAAGAAGAGCTTATGAAAGGTTCAAAAAAATTACATAATGATAGAGATCTAGAAGATTATAAGACTAGCAGGAATGAGCTTAAGAATGAAATTAGGAGAGCCAGAAGAGGCCTTGGCAGACAGGACTAAAGGAAACCTCAAGGTATTCTACAAGTATGTGAAGAGCAAGAGGATAAAACGTGAGAGAATAGGGCCAATCAAGTGTGACAGTGGAAAAGTGCATATGGAACCGGAGGAGATGGCGGAGGTACTTTATGAATACTTCGTTTCAGTATTCACTACAGAAAAGGATCTTGGTGATTGTAGGGATGACTTACAGTGAACTGAAAAGCTTGAGCATGTAAATATTAAGGAAGAGAATGTGCGGAGCTTTAGGAAAGCATCAAGTTGGATAAGTCACCGGGACCGGGGATAGGATGTACCCCAGGCTCCCATATAGCCCCTGCCTTAAATTCCTCCATATACCTGTCTAGTAGTCTCTTAAACTTCACTAGTGTATCTGCCTCCACCACTGACTCAGGCAGTGCATTCCACTCAGCAACCACTCTCTGAATGAAAAACCTCCCTCTAATATCCCCCTTGACCGTCCCTCCCCTTACCTTAAAGCCATGTCCTCTTGTACTGAGCAGTGGTGCCCTGGGGAAGAGGCGCTGGCTGTCCACTCTGTCTATTCCTCTTAATATCTTGTACACCTCTATCATGTCTCCTCTCATCCTTCTTCTCTCCAAAGAGTAAAGCCCTAGCTCCCTTAATCTCTGATCATAATCCATACTCTCTAAACCAGGCAGCATCCTGGTAAATCTCCTCTGTACCCTTTCCAATGCTTCTACATCCTTCCTATAGTGAGGTGACCAGAACTGGACACAGTACTCCAAATGTGGCCTAACTAGAGTTTTATAGAGCTGCATCATTACATCATGTCTCTTAAACTCTATCCCTTGACTTATGAAAGCTAACACCCCATAAGCTTTCTTAACTACCCCATCTACCTGTGAGGCAACTTACAGGGATCTGTGGACATGTACCCCCAGATCCCTCTGCTCCTCCACACTACCAAGTATCCTGCCATATACTTTGTACTCTGCCTTGGAGTTTGTCCTTCCAAAGTGTACCACCTCACACTTCTCCGGGTTGAACTCCATCTGCCACTTCTCAGCCCACTTCTGCATCCTATCAGTGTCTCTCTGCAATCTTTGACAATCCTTTACACTATCTACAACACTACCAACCTTTGTGTTGTCTGCAAACTTGCCAACCCACCCTTCTAACCCCATATACTTAATGAATAATTTGCCTCAGTATTCACCAGTGAAAAGGACAAGGGCAATTGTGGGGATGACTTGCAGTGGACTGAAATACTTGAGCATGTAGGCATTAAGAAAGAGGATGTGCTGGAGCTTTTGAAAGGTATTATGTTAAATAAGTCACTGGGTCTGGAAGAGATATACCCTACCCTACTGTGGGAAGCAAGAGAAGTGATTGCTGAGCCTCTGGCAATGATCTTTGCATTATTAATAGGGATGAGAGAAGTACAAGAAGATTGGAAGGTTGCAAATGCTATCCTCTTGTTCAAGAAAGGGATAGAGCTAACCCAGGAAATTATAGATCAGTGAGCCTTACTTCAGTGTTGGGCAAGTTGTTGGAGAAATCCTGAGAAGCAGAATTCATGAGCATTTGGATAGACATAATCTGATTAGGGATAGTCAGCATAGCTTTGTCAAGAGCAGATCATGCTTTACGAGCTTGATTGAATTTTCGTGAATGTAAGAAAACATTCTGATGAAGGTAGAGCAGTATATATGGATATCAGTAAGGCAGTTGATAAGGTTCTTCATGCAAGGCTCATTCAGAAAGTAATGAGGTATGGGATCCAAGGAGAGCTTGCATTGCAGATCCAGAATTGGCTTGCCCACAGAAGGAAAAGGGTGGTTGAAGATGGTTTGTATTCTGCGTGGAGGGCGGTGACCAGTGTTCCGCAGGGGTCTGTTCTGGGATCTCTCCTCTTTGTGATTTTTATAAATGGCTTGGATGAGGAACTAGACTGGTAGGTTAGTAAGTTTGCTGATGACACAAAATTTTGGGGTGTTGTGGAGAGCCTGGAGGGCTGTCAGAGGTTGCAGCAGGACATGGATATGATGCAGAACTGGGCTGAGAAGTGGCAGATGGACTACAGCCCAGATAAGTGTGAAGTGGTTCAGTTTGGTAGGTCAAATTTAAAGACAGAATATAATATTAATGGTAAGACTCTTGACAGTGTGGTGGATCTGAGAGATCTTTGGGTCCACCTCCATAGGACACTCCAAGCTACCACACAGGTTTCATCTGTCACTTGTTTGCCCATTCTCCTAATCTGTCTAAATCATCTACAGCTTAATGTGAAAAAGACTAAGGAGCTGGTGGTGGACCTGAGGAGGCCTAAGGCACCGGTGACCCCTGTTTCCATCCAAAGGGTCAGTGTGGACATGGTGGAGGATTACAAATACCTGGGGATATGAATTGACAATAAACTGGACTGGTCAAAGAACACTGAGGCTGTCTACAAGAAGGGTCAGAGCCGTCTCTATTTCCTGAGGAGACTGAGGTCCTTTAACATCTGCCGGACGATGCTGAGGATGTTCTACGAGTCTGCGGTGGATAGTGCTATCATGTTTGCTGTTGTGTACTGGGGCAGCAGGCTGAGGGTAGCAGACACCAACAGAATCAACAAACTCATTCGCAAGGCCAGTGATGTTGTGGGGGTGGAACTGGACTCTCTGACGGTGGTGTCTGAAAAGAGGATGCAGTCCAAATTGCATGCCATCTTGGACAATGTCTCCCATTCACTCCATAATGTACTGGTTAAGTACAGGAGTACCTTCAGCCAGAGATTTATTCCACCGAGATGCAACACTGAACGTCATAGGAAATCATTCCTGCCTGTGGCCATCAAACTTTACAACTCCTCCCTCAGAGTGTCAGACACTCTGAGCCAATAGGCTGGTCCTGGTTTTATTTCCACTTGGCATAATTTACTTATTATTATTTAATTATTTGTGGTTTTATTTCTACTCTATCCTTGGTTGGTGCAACTGTAACGAAACTCATGCAACTGTAACAAAACCCAATTTCCCTCGGGATTAATAAAGTATGTATGTCTGTCTTCTCTACCTACTCAAAACTACCTGCCCCCCACCAGTCTTCATAACGTTTACAAAATTTTTTAACAAAGCCATCAAGTCTGTCATCCAAATCATTGACGTATAATGTAAAAAGAATCAATCTCAACAGAGACCACTGTGGAACTCCACTAGTTACTGGCAGCCAATTAGAAAAGGCTTCCTTTATTACCACTCTTTGCCTCCTGCCAATCAGCCTGCTTTATCCATGCTAGAATCTTTCCTGTAATACCATCGATTTGTAGCTTGTTAAGCAGCCTCATGTGAGGCACCTTGTCAAAGGCCTTCTGAAAATCCAAGTACACAACATCAACTGATTTTCTTTTGTCTATCTTCCATGTTATTTCTTCAAAGAATTCCAACCGATTTGTCAGGCAAGATTTTCCCTTGCTGACTATGGCCTATTTTATCATGTGTGTCCAAGTACTCTGAGACCTCATGCTTAATAATTAACTCACTGAGGTCAGATTAACTGGTCTATAGTTTCCTTTCTTCTGCACGTCTCCTTTCTTGAAGAGTGGAGTGACATCTACAATTTTCCAGTCCTCCAAACATGCCAGAATCAAGTGATTCTTGAAAGATCATAACCAATGCATGTGCTAACTCCTTAGCAAACTCTCTCAGGACTCTGGGATGTAGTCCATTTGGTCCAGGTGACTTATTCACTTTAAGACCTTTGGGTTCGTCTAGCACTCTTTCCATTGTAATAGTGATGGCATACACTGCTGCTCCCTGATACTCGTGGACCTCTGACACAGTGCTAGTGTCTTCCGCAGTGATGACTGATGCAAAGTACACGTTAAGTTAATCCACCATTTCTTTATCCCCTAGTACTACCTTATCAGCATAATTTTCCACTGGTCCAATATCAACTCTCACCTCACTTTTACTCTTTACATAACTGAAAAAAAAAATTTTAGTATCCTGTTTTCTATTATTGGTTAGTTTCCCCTCATATTTCATCTTTTTCCTTCTTATGGCTTTTTTAGTTCCCTTTTGTTTTAATTTAAAAACTTCATAATCATCCAGCTTCTCACTCACTTTTGCTACAACTTCCCTTGTCATGATTGCCTACCCCTGCCATTTGAGAACAACTTCTTCTGTGGAACGTATCTATCCTGTGCTTTGTTAACTGTTCCCAGACACTTCAGCCATCTCTGTTCTGCCATCATCCGCCCCAGTATCCTCCTCCAATCCACCTGGGTAATCTCCTCTCTCAGGCCTCTGTAATTCCCTTTATTATGCTGTGATATTGATACCTGTGACTTGTGCTTCTCCCTCTCAGATTGCAGTATGAATTCAATCATATTATGATCACTGTGTCCAAAGGGTTCCTTTACCTTAAGCTCCCTAATAAAGTCTAGATTCTTAGGCAACACACAATCTAAGATAGCCCTTCCCTGAGTAGGCTCAAGCATAAGCTGCTATAAAAAGCCATCTCGTAGGCTTTCAACAAATTCTCTCTCTTGCGATTTAACGCAAACTTGATATTCTCAAATTGAAGTCTATTACAATTGTGACATTATCCTTGTAATAGGTCCTTTCCAATCTCAATCCCACATCTTGGCTACTATTTGGAGGCCTATATAAGATTCCTGTTACTGCGTTTGATATCCTTTAGTATATGGACACCCTCTACACCCTGGAGAGTACATATTATTTATGACAATGCTAGTATCAACAATACTACTAAATGTATTTAGCTAAGTATTATATTTATATCATATTTTGCTGAGTTTGTTCATATACTACAGAGTATCCAACAGGGTGCTGGAGACTATGAAGGCTGATACCCATGATGTAGCTAATTTTACAAGTTTCTGCAATTTATTTCAATCTTGTGCAGTGGTCCACCCAACCCACTCCCCATACCAGAAGGTGATGCAACCATTCAGAATGCTCTCCACAGTACATTTGTAGCATATTTCGAGTGTTTTAGTTGACAAACCAAATTTCCTCAAACTCCTAATGAAATATAGCCGCTGTCTTGCCTTCTTTACAGCTGCATTGATATGTTTCATCCAGGTTAGGTCCACAGAGATATTGACTCCCAGTAACTTGAAATAGCTCACTCTCTCCACTTCTGATTTGTCTATGAGGATTGGTATGTGTTCCCTCAAATTAAGACCGCAATCAGCTCTTTGATCCTTGCTGATGTTGAGTGCAAGGTTAACTTGCACTCTTGTACGCCTTTTCATCATCATCTGAAATTCTGCCAACAATGGCATCAGCATATTTATAGATGCTGTTTGAGCTGTGCCTAGCCACACATTCATGGGTGTAGAGAGTAGTGCAATGGGCTAAGCATGATCCCAGTGTAGTGCCAGTGTTAATTGTCAGTGAGGTGGAGATGTTATTTCCAATCTGCACAGATTGTGGTCTTCCTGTTAGGAAGCTGAGAATCCAGTTGCAGAGGAAGGTACAGAGGCCCGGCTTTTCGATCAGGACATTGGGAAATGCTGAGCTATGATCAATAAACAGCATCCTGACAGAGGGGTTTGCAATCTCCAGGTGATCCAAGGCTGTGTGGAGAGCCATTGAGATCGCATCTGCTGTAGCCCTATTGTGGTGATAAGCAAATTTCAGTGGTCCAGGTCCTTCCTAAGACAGGTATTCAGTCCAGCCTTGAGCAACCTCAAAGCATTTCATCACTGTAGATGTGAGTACTACTGAATGATAGTTGTTGAGGCAGCTCATACTGTTCTTCTTGGGTATTGGTATAATTGTTGTGTTTTGAAGCAGGTGGGAACTTCCAACTGTAGCGGTGAGAGATTGAAAATATAATACTATAAGACCATAAGACATAGGAGCAGAAGTTAGTAACTTCCCTTAATACCATAGGCTCTTAACTTGGTAACCAGCTTCCTGGGTGACACCTTGTCAAAGGCCTTCTGAAAGTCCAAGTATACGGCAGCCACTTTATATATCCTAGTTGTAATCTTCACAAAGAATTCCAAAAGGTTTGTCAGGCAAGATTTTCCCTTAAGGAAACCTTGCTGACTTTGTACTATCTTGTCCTGTGTCACCAAGTACTCCATAACCTCATCCTTAACAATTGACTTCAACATCTTCCCAACCACTGAGGTCAGGCTAACTGGTCTATAATTTCCATTCTGCTGCTTTCCTCCTTTAGAACATAGAAATCTACAGCACATTACAGGCCCTTTGGCCCACATTGTTGTGCCAACCATGTAACCTATTCTAGAAACTGCCTAGAAGTACCCTACCGCATAGCCCTCTATTTCTCTAAGCTCCATGTACCCTTCTAAGACTCTTAAAAGACCCCATTGTATCCGCTTCCACCACTGCCGCTGGCAGTGTATTCCATGCACTTGCCACACTGTGTGGAAAAATTTATCTCTCACATCCCTTCTGATCCTATTTCCAAGCTCCTTAAAACTATGCCCCCTCATGTTAGCCATTTCAGCCCTGGAAAAAAGCCTCTGGCTATCCACACGATCAATGCCTTTCATCATCATTCTTAAAGAGTGGAGTGACATTTCCGATTTTCCAGTCCACTGGCGCCATCTCCGAGTCCAGTGATTCTTGAAAGATTATTAGTAATGCCTGCACAATCTCTATAATGCTACCTCTTGCAGAACTCTAGGGTGCAATTCATCTGGTCTGGGTGACTTGAGTACCTTTAGGTATTTCAGCTTTTTAAGCACCATCTCCCTTACAATAGTAAATGCACACACTTCTCTTCCCTCACATCCTTCAACATCTGGCACAGTGCTTGTGTCTTTCACAGTGAAGGCTGATGCCAAAATTCTCATTCAGTTCATCTGCTATCTCTTTGTCCCCTGTTATTTTCCTCTCTCCTCATTTTCTAGTGGTCCAATATCTGCTCTCATCCTTCTTTTATTTTTTTTTACACGAGAAAGCTTTTACTATCATATGTAGTCATATGAAGCAAGGTTAGCAGAGCTGGGACTTTTCTCTTTGGAGCATAGAAGAATGAGAGGGGGCTTGATAGAGGTCTACAAGATTATGAGAGGCATAGATAGGGTGGATAGTCAGTACCTGTTTCCCAGGGCACCAATAGCAAACACCAGAGGGAAAATTATGTACAAAATTAAGGGAGGGAAGTTTGGGGGAGACATCAGGGGTAAGTTTTTTACACAGAGGGTTGTGATTGCCTGGAATGACTCGCCAGGGATGGTGGTGAAGGCAAAATCATTAGGGGTCTTTAAGAGCCTCTTGGACAGGCACATGGATGAAAGAAAAATGGAGGGTAGTGGAGTAGTGTGGGTTTAGTACTTTATTTAAGGATTATATGGGTCAGCACAACATGGAGGGCTGAAGGGCCTGTACTGTGCTGTAGTGTTCTATGGTTCTATCCACTGATATTATTTGCTAGCTTGCTTTCATATTTTGTCTTTCCTCTTGTAATGTTTTGTTGTTCTCTGTAGGTTTTCAAAAGCTTTCCAATCTTAGAAACATAGAAAGCCTACAGCGCAATACAGGCCCTTTGGCCCACAAAGTGTTGCTGAACATGTCCCTACCTTAGAAATTACTAGGCTTACCCATAGCCCTTTATTTTTCTAAGCTCCATGTACCTATCCAAAAGTCTCTTAAAAGACCCTATCGTATCCATCTCCACCACCATTGCCACAGCCCATTCCACGCACTCGCCACACTCTGAGTAAAAAACTTACCCCTGACATCTCCTCTGTACCTACTCCCTAGCACCTTAAACCTGTGTCCTCTTGTGGCAACCATTTCAGCCCTGGGAAAAAGCCTCTGATTATCCACACGATCAATGCCTCTCATCATCTTGTACACCTCAATCAGGTCACCTCTCATCCTCCTTCGCTCCAAGGAGAAAAGGCCGAGTTCACTTAACCTTTTTTTCATAAGGCATGTTCCCCAATCCAGGCAACATCCTTGTAAATTTCCTCTGTACCCTGTCTATAGCTTCCACGTCCTTCCTATAGTGAAGTGACCAAAACTGAGCACAGTACTCCAGCTGGAGTCTGACCAGGGTCCTATACAGCTACAATGTTACCTCTTGGCTCCTAAATTTGATTGATGAAGGCCAATGCACCGAACGCTGCCTTCACCACACAGTCAACCTGCGCAGCTGCTTTGAGCGTCCTTTGGACTCGGACCCCAAGATCCCTCTGATCCTCCACACTGCCAAGAGTCTTACCATTAATACTGTATTCTGCCATCTTATTTGACCTCTTGGTAGTGTGAAGGATCAGAGGGATTTTGGGGTCCAAGTCCATAGGACACTCAAAGCTGCTGCGCAAGTTGACTCCGTGGTTAAGGAAGCATATGGTGCATTGGTATTCATCAATCGTGGGATTGCGTTTAAGAGCCAAGAGGTAATGTTGCAGCTATATAGGGTCCTGGTCAGATCCCACTTGGAGATTGCTGAGCCCTTGGCAATGATGTTTGCATCATGAATGGGATGGGAGAGGTTCTGGAGGATCGGAGGGTTGCAGATGTTGTCCATTATTGAAGAAAGGAAGTAGGAAACTATAGACCTGTGAGTCTTACTTCAGTGGTTGGTAAGTTGATGGAGAAGATCCTGAGAGGTAGGATTTATGAACATTTGATGAGGCATAACATGTTTAGGAATAGTCAGCATGGCTTTGTGAAAGGCCAGAACGAGCCTGATTGAGTTTTTTGAGAATGTGGCTGAACACATTGATGATGGTAGAGCAGTAGATGTATATGAATTTCAGCAAGGCATTTGACCAGGTACCCCATGCAAGGCTTATTGAGAAAGTAAGGAGGCATGGGATCCAAGGGGACATTGTTTTGTGGATCCAGAACTGGCTTGCGCACAGAAGGCAAAGAGTGGTTGTAGACAGGTCATATTCTGTATGGAGGTTGGTGACCAATGGTGTGCCTCAGGGACCTGTTCTGGGACCCTTACTCTTTGTGATTTTTGTAAATGACTTAGATGAAGAAGTGGAGGGATGGGTTAGTAATTTTGCTGATGACACAAAGGTTAGTGTTGTGGATAGTGTGGAGCGCTGTCAGAAGTTACACAGGACATTGATAGGATGCAAAACTGGGCTGAGAAGTGGAAGATGGAGTTCAACCCAGTTAAGTGTGAGGCAGTTTATTTTGGTAGGTCAAATATGATGACAGAATATCATAATAATGGTAAGACTCTTGGCAGTGTGGAGGATCAGAGGGATCTTGGGGTCTGAGTCCAAAGGACACTCAAAGCTGCTGTGCAAGTTGACTCTGTGGTTAAGAAAGCATACGGTGGGATAGAGGTTTGGAGCAAAAAGGTAATGTTGCAGCTGTATAGGACCCTGGTCAGACCCCACTTGAAGTACTGTGCTCAGTTCTGGTCGCCTCAATATAGGAAGGATGTGGAAACCATAGAAAAGGTGCAGAGGAGATTGACAAGGATGTTGCCTGGATTGGGGAGCATGCCTTATGAGAACAGGTTTAGTGAACTCAGCCTTTTTTCCTTGGAGTGACTGAGGATGAGAGGTGATCTGATAGAGGTATAAGATGATGAGAGGCATCGATCATGTGGATAGTTAGAGGCTTTTTCCCATGGCTGAAATGGCTAGCATGACAGGGCACAGTTTTAAGCTGCTTGGAAGTAGGTACAGAAGAGATATCAGGGTTATGTTTTTTACTCAGAGAGTGATGAGTGAGTGGAATTCGCTGCCAGTGATGGTGATGGAGGTGGATACGATAGGGTCTTTTAAGAGACTCCTGGACAGGTATATGGAGCTCAGAAAATAGAGGGCTATGGGTAACCCTAGACAATTTCTTGGGTCAGAACATGTTTGGACAGCTTTGTGGGCCGAAGGGCCTATGTTGTGCTGTAGGTTTTCTGTGTTTCCAACTTCCGATCCTATGCCACATATTTTTACTGATTTGATGCCATTCTTTACCAGGAGAGCCACTCCACCTCCATTGCCTACCTTCTCATCCCTCCAATTCAACATGTAACTGTGGAAATTTAGCTCCCAACTACAACCATCCTTCAGCTATGATTTAGAGATGGCCACAACTTCATGCCTGACAATCTGTAAAAGTCCAACAAGATCATCCACCTTATTTCTTACATTCAGTGCATTGAGTTATAAAATTTTGAGTACTGTATTTGCTACCTCTTTTTGATTCTGCATCCCACATGGCTGGTTGCAATTTTGTCCTATCATCTGCCTGTCCTTCCTGACAGTATGACTGCATGCTACATTTGCTTTTTTACCATCTGTCCTATATTGAGACTCTTCACTCTGGTTCCCTGCAAAATTAGTTTAAACCTCTCCAACAGCTCTAACAAAACCGCCCACGAGAATATTGGTCCTCCTCAGATTCAGGTGCAACCCGTCCCTTTTGTACAGGACATACCTCCCCCAGAAGAGATTTCAATAATCGAAGAACTTGAAGCCCCGCCTACTGCACCAGCTTCTCAGCCACACATTGATCTGTAAATCATCCTGTTTCTACCGTCACTGGTGCATTGCACAGGCAGCAATCCAGAAACTACTACCTTTGATGTCCAGCTTCTCAGCTTTCAGCCTAGCTCTCTAAATTCTCTTTTCAGGACCTCTTTCCTTTTCCTTCCTATGTCGTTTGTAACCTGCCCGCTGGATTGTTGGTCCCTCTTGGGTTCAGGTGCAACCTGTCACTTTTGTACAGTTCATACCTCCCCCAAAAGCGATTCCAATGATCCAAGAACCTGAAGTCCTGCCCCCTTCCTATGTCATTGGCTATTCTCCCTCCCCGTCCAAAATGCTGTGGACGCAATCTGAGACGTCCCTGAACCTGGCACCTGGAAGACAACATATCATTCGGGTGTCCTGTTCACATACCCAGAAGCTCCTGTCCTCTGACTATTGAGTCCCCTATCACTACGCTCCCCTCATCTTCCTCTTTCCTTTCTGAACCATGGGCCCATGCTCAGTGGCAGTAGTCTGGTCTTCATGGCATTCCCCTGGGAGGTCATTCCCCAAACCAGTATCCAAGACGGTACATTTATTGTGCGGAATGCTCTGTGCTAACTGCCTGTTCACATTTCCATTTCTCCTGACAGTCACCCAGCTACTCACCTCCTGCAACTTTGGGGTCACTACTTCCCTGTATCTCTGATTATCTCATCACTTCCCCATACAAGCTGAAGGTCATCCAGCTGATGCTCCAGATCCCTAACACAGCCTTCAGGGAGCTACAGCTGGATGTACTTCACACAGGTGTAGTTGCCTGGGTGACTCCGGGTATCCCAGGACTCCCAACATCCTGCATGCAGAACACACAACTACCATTTACTATATCAGGTACAGTAAGAGAGGGAAAAAAAGAACCTTAACAGAAACTTACCCAGAGCCAACGTCCCTTTCAAGCCAAAGCCTGATACTCCTACTTGTCACCACTGGCCTACTCCCAACAATGGCTGCTCTGCTTGTCTCTTCTATACCTTTAAACAATTATTGTTGACCTGCGAGGAACCGCTTCACTGTGCTGTGCTCCTGCCGCTGATTGGGCCAAAGGATGAGACTGAATGGTTGCAAAGCCCTCATTTTAAACAAGTGTCGCTGACCTGCGAGAAACCACCTCACTGTGCTCTGCTCCTACCATTGATCGGGCAGCCTGAATCTTTGAATATTGCTGCCAGTTGGTAGGCACAGGTTCTCAGAGCCTTACCAGATACTACATCAGGCTCTACTGCATTGCAAGAGTTCACTCTCTTGAAAGACAGTCTGAGTTTGGCCTTTGAGACAGAGATCACAGGGTCACCGGGTGCTGCAGGGATCCTCATAGCTGTGGTTTTATTCTCCCTTTCAAAATGAGCATAAAAGGCATTGTGTTCATGTGGTAGTGAAGCACTGTCGCCATTCATCATGTTGGGTCTTGCATTATAGGAAGCAATGGTTTGCAAACCCTGCCAGAGTTGACATGCATCTGATGTTGCCTCCAACCTCACCCAGAATTGTTACTTGGCTCTTGAAATAGCCCTCCGAATGTCATACCTGGTTTTCTTATACAGATTTGGATTGCCAGGCTTAAATGCCACGGATCTAGGCCACAGCAGACTATGAACCTCCTGGTTTATCCATGGCTTTTGGTTTGGGAATGTACAGTAAGTTTTCATAGGTCCACACTCATCCACACAGGTTTTAGTGAAGTTGGTGACAACTGTGGCATACTCATCTAAGTGCAAAGATGACTCCCTGAACACAATCCAGTCCACCAATTCAAAGCAGTCATGTAGGTGCTCCTGCCTCCCTGGTCCCTGGTCAGGCTAACTGTTGTATAATTTTCACCAGCTTGCTTTCATATTTCATCTTTCCCCTTCTAATAATTCATTTACTTGCTCTCTGTAGGTTTTTAAAAACTTACCAATCCTCTATCTTCCAGCTAGTTTTTGCTTTGTTGTATGCCCTTTCTTTTGCTTTTACAATAGCTTTAACTTTGCATAAGATATAGGTATAGGGGGCTCTGGTAGTACCCTTGATGTCTGGCATGCTGCTCTTATAGACTGGGTGGATGGGCATCACTGGTCCTCATCCATCTCCCTAAATCTCTCACATGTTGGCTCCAAGTGCCATACCCCGGTAAACCACTTCAGCTGGTGGGTAAGCCACGTGAGGGGGAGTTAACATGGCACCACTGGGTGAATGACTTCCATGATGAAGTCACCGGCCGGGGTGGGGAGGTTCTCAGATGAACTATAATGGCTACGTGTTTATGACCAAGGTGAGTCACCTAGATGGAGGAAATTGGCTGGGATCAAACCTGGAGAGGGATGGGCTTTGCCAGGTTTCAGATGCCCAAGACACGCCATATGATGAGCACACCAAAAAGCATAGAAGAAGATGATACAGGAGCAGAAGTAGGCCATTTGGCCCATTGTGTCTGCTCCATCATTCAGTCATGGGCTGATCTAATTCTTCCAGTCACCCCATTCCCCTGCCTTCTCCTATACCCTTTGATGCCCTGGTTAATCAAGAATCGATCTATCTCTGTGGCCTTCACAGTCGCTCGTGGCATCAAATTCCACAGATTTACCACCCTCTGACTAAAGTAATTTCCCCATATCTTAGTTCTAAATGGACATCTTTCAATCCTGAAGTCATGCCTTCTTGTCTTAGAGTCTCCTACCGTGGGAAATAACTTTGCCATATCTAATCTGTTCAGGCTTTTTAACAGTCTGAATGTTTATATGAGATCCCCCCTCATTCTCCTGCACTCCAGGGAATACAGCCCAAGAGCTGCCAGACATTCCTCATACAGTAACCCTTTCATTCCTGGAATCATTCTCATGAATCATCTCTGAACCTTCTCCAATGTCAGTACAGCCGGCCTTCCTTATCCGCGGGTTCCACATGCATGGATTCAGCTAACCGTAGATCAGGAAAACCCGGAAGTTCTTTCTCCAGCACTCGTTGTTTAAGCACGTACAGACTATTTTTTCTTTTGTTATTATTCCCTAAACAATACAGTATACCAACTATTTACATAGCATTTGTTGTTAGGTATTATAAGTAATCTAGAGATGATTTAAAACTACAGGCAGTCCCTGGGTTATGAAGGAGTTCTTGAGTCTGTCTTTAAATGGATTTGAAGCCGGAACAGGTACGTCTGGTGTTATTTAGCGTTCGTTAGTCAAATGTTTGTCTTAGTATACAGTATATATTTTACTTTTCTATGCATATAAAACACTTAAGAAACTTATGTATTTCAATAATCAAACCACTGTGTTGCATAGTAATAATTGTAGCTTTCATCGGGACAGGGCCTTTCACATTATCCATTAAAATTGTTCCGATCCTTGACCTAACGTTTTTTCAATGACCGATGGCATTTCACCTCTTTCTGATTGCTTTACTTCCATTTTATTTTCAATCGTGATTGTGATTATTTTTGTGAACAGAAACACTGCAGATTCAGAGCTGCGCCAGGTCCTAAAGACCACTGCAGTGAGACAGGTTAGATAGGGTCTGGGGTTCTGCTGGGCCCTAAGGTCCACCGTATTGAGACAGGTTAAATAAAGGACTTGAGCATCCGCGGGGGGGGGGGGGGGGGTCCTGGAAACAATCCCCCCGCGGATAAGGAGGGCTGACTGTATATCTTTTCTAAAATAAGGAGCCCAAAACTGCACACAATACTCCCAAGTGTGATTTCAGGAAACCATGCTGGTTTTGGCCTATCTAGTCATGTGTCTCCAGGTACTCTGTAATCTCATCCCTAACAATCAATTCCAAAAACTTCCCAATAACTGATGTCAGGCTAACAGGTCTATTGTTTCCTTTCTGCTGCCTCCCACACTTCTTAAATAGCAGAATAACATTTGCAATTTTCCAGTCATCCAGTACGATGCCAGAATTTATCAATTCTTGAAAGATCATTGTTACAGCCTCCGCAATCTCTCCAACTACTTCCTTCAGAACTCGAGGGTGCATTCCATCAGGTCCAAGAGGTTTATCCACCCTCAGACCATGAAGCTTCCTGAGCACCTTCTCAGTCGTAATTTTTACTGCAGAAACTTCATTTTCCTGACACTCTTGAATGTCCAGTATATTGCAGATGTCTTCCACTATGAAGACTGAAGCAAAATACGCATTCAGTTCCTCTTCCATCCCTGCATCTCTCATTACAATATCTCCAGCATCATTTTGTATTGGTCCTATATCTACCCTTTATGTACTTTAAAAAAAGCTTTTAGTATCTTCTTTGATATTAGTCGGCAGCTTCCTCATAATTCATCTTTTCCTTCCTAATGACCACCTTAGTTTTTAAAAGCTCCCCAATCCTCTATCTTCCTACTAGCTTTGGCTTCCTTGTATGCCCTCTCTTATGCTTTGACTTTGGCTCTGATGTCACTTTGTCAGCCACAGTGGTATCCTTCTTCCCTTTGCAAATTTCTTCAAATTTTGAATATATCTGTCTTGCACTTCCCTCATTTTTCGCAAAAATTCCAGCCGTTGCTGCTCTGCTGTCCTTCCTGCTAGTGTCCCTTTCCAGTAAACTTTGGCCAGATCCCCTTTCATGCCATTGTAATTTCCTTTATTCCCTTGAAATACCGACACACTGGATTTTATTTTTTCCCTCTCAAATTTCAATGTGAACTCGATCATATTGTGATCACTATTCCCTAAGGGTTCCTTAACCTTACGCTCTCATATCACCTCCGGATCATTGCACAACACCTAATCCAGAACAGGGGTCTCTTAAAAGACCCTATCATATCCGCTTCCACCGTTGTTGCCAGCAGCCGATTCCATGCAATCACCACTCTGCATAAAAAAACTTACATCTCCTCTGGACCTACTTCCAAGCACCTTAAAACTATGCCCTGTCATGCTAGCCATTTCAGCCTTGGGAAAAAGCCTCTTACTATCCACATGATCAATGCCTCTCATCATCTTATACACCTCTATCAGGTCAGCTCTCATACTCTGTCGCTCCAAGGAAAAAAGGCCGAGTTCACTCAACCTATTCTCGGAATGCATGCTCCCCAATCCAGGCAACATCCTTGTAAATCTCCTCTGCATGTTTTCTATTGTTTCCACATCCTTCCTGTAGTGAGGCAACCAGAACTGAGCACAGTACTCCAAGTGGGGTCTGACTAGGGTCCTATATAGCCTCAATATTACCTCTTGGCTCCTAAAGTCAATCCCACGATTGATGAAGGCCAATGCACCATATGCTTTCTTAAGCACAGTGTCGACCTGTGCAGCAGTTTTGAGTGATGGACTTGGACCCCAAGATCCCTCTGATTCTCCACACTGCCAAGAGTCTTATCATTAATACTTTATTTGACGTACCAAAGTGACCCACCTCACACTTATCTGGGTTGAACTCCATCTGCCACTTCTCAGAGCAGTTTTGCATCCTATCAATGTCCTGTAACCTCTGACAGCCCATCCCTGAGGCACACCACTGGTCACCAATCTCCATGCAGAATATGACCCGTCTACAACCACTCTTTGCCTTCTGTAGGTAAGCCAGTTCTGGATCCACAAAGCAGTGTCCCCTTGGATCCCATGCCTCCTATGCATTTACTGAGTATGCTCACAGGCAAATAATTGTCAGGGTCGTATATGGTGACATACATGTCCTTTGATAATAAATTTACTTTGAACAAAGATTTTCTTTCTCAAAGTGGTAGGTGCCTATCATGAGCTTGCAATGGTACTGGTGGAGACAAGGGGGGAATTGAGGTGGAATCAGTTTAAATTTGCACAATTGTCAGCTTGAAGGCCCTAGGTTTTATCAAACACTATTTTACAAATTGATTTTTGTTATTATTGATTTCAGAAGTATTTAAGCTGCTATGAATATTGACTCATGTTTTGCAGATTTAACCAGTGTTTTGGGGTGCTGGGAGTCTTGGATCGCTTACACCAGACTGACACAGTGTTCCGAGCAAGCAAACAATATGAGCGCCACACACTTCTGCTTGGTCTTGTTCCTTTATCTGAGACCATTCCTGATTCCCCCAAAAGAAAATGAAACTACTCAGAATCATTGAGACCAGCTTTGTAATCTTTAAAATTTAACCCTTTGATTGTGGTTTGATTTTATCATAAACTCAAGATTTTGATTCTCTCAATCTCAACTGCTGTCGAACAAGAGCCACATAGAACTGTAGTCACTATTAACTGATGTGGTAGGGGGTGGAAGAGAAGGAATTCTTTTTAATTATTCACTGTGAAATTTTAGTAAACAATATGGTAGAGGGAAAAGTTTTTGGCAGTTGAGGATAACATCAATTTAGCACTTTTAAAAAGGTCCAATTCGTCCTATTTGTAACCATGGGATAATTAATATTGAGAGGCTGAGATCTCATTCTGATAAAGGTGGACTTGCTATTGCTCAGTGTTTGTGTTGATAACTATTAGAAATTGGACTAGATTAACTTTATATGTACAAATGAAACAAATTATTCATGATTGTAATTTTAGCTCATTTCTCTCAGTGATAGCATGAATGTTCACACAAAAATGATTTTAGTCCTGGCTATTGGCTGGCATTCACAAATGCACATTCCAGTCCAACAGAGTTATGGCAAGATACTGTTCAGAGGGTACGGGGAGAAGACAGGATAATGGTGTTGAGAGGAATAATGGTTCAGCCACAGTGGGCCAAATGGCCTAACTCTGCCCCTCTGTCTTATGGGCAGATGAAAAGTTGTCCAGAATGTTAGCAGATGGAATTCAAGCCTATGAGGTGATGCATAAATGAAAAGAGAAACCAAGGCTCAAGTCCATATTTCCCTGAAAGTGGCAACTTGGGTAGATATATCATAACAGATAGGAGCAGAATTAGGCCATTCATCCCACTGAGTCTTCTCCACCATTTCATCCAAGCAATTCAGCTCAGTCCCACAAAAAACAAATGCTAAGGAAACAGCGAAAGCTGCCACCTAATGTGCCCCAAGGCGTGGATCTGAACAACAAGACCAGGATAAGGTCCTAATGTAGTCAGCGAGTTGGACATACATAGGCAAAATAGTCACATTGATGGGTCAATTTCTTTGTCAAGTCACTTTTTATTGTCATTTCGACCATAACTGCTGATACAGTACACAGTAAAAACGAGACAATGTTTTTCAGGACCATGGTGTTACATGATCCTGACAAAAACTAGACTAAACTACACAAAAAAAAACAGGAAAAAAACTAGACTACAGACCCACCCAGGACTGCATAATGCCTGCACTGTTTTGTGCATTTTTCAATAAATAATAAACAAGATAATAGGGCAGTAAGGTGTCAGTCCAGGCTCTGGGTATTGAGGAGTCTGATAGCTTGGGGGAAGAAACTGTTACATAGTCTGGTCGTGTGAGCCCGTATGCTTCGATGTCTTTTCCCAGACGGCAGGAGGGAGAAGAGTTTGTATGAGGGGTGTGTGGGGTCCTTCATAATGCTGTTTGCTTTGCGGATACAGCATGTAATGTAAATGTCCGTAATGGCAGGAAGAGAGACCCCGATGATCTTCTCAGTTGACCTCACTATCTGCTGCAGGGTCTTGCGATCTGAGATGGTGCAGTTTCCGAACCAGGCAGTGATGCAGGTGCTCAGGATACTCTCAATACAATCTCGGTAGAATGAGATGAGGATGGGGGTGGGGGGAGGTGGGAGATGAACTTTCCTCAGCCTTCACAGAAAGTAGAGATGCTGCTGGATTTTCTTTGCTATGGAGCTGGTGTTGAGGGACCAGGTGAGATTCTCCACCAGGTGAACACCAAGAAATCTGGTGCTCTTAACGATCTCTACCGAGGAGCCATCGATGTTCAGTGGGGAGTGGTCACTCTGCCCTCCTGAGGTCAACAACCATCTCTTTTGTTCACATTCAGAGACAGGTTGTTGGCTCTGCACCAGTCCGTTAGCCGCTGCACCTCCTCTCTGTAAGCTGACTTGTCGTTCTTGCTGATGAGACCCACCACGGTCGTGTCATCGGCGAACTTGATGATGTGGTTCGAGCTGTGTGTTGCAGCACAGTCGTGGGTCAGCAGAGTGAACAGCAGTGGACTGAGCACACAGCCCTGGGGGGGCCCTGTGCTCAGTGTGATGGGTGTTGGAGATGCTGCCTCTGATCCGGACTGACTGAGGTCTCCCAGTCAGGAAGTCTAGAATCCAGTTGCAGAGGGAGGTGTTCAGGCCCAGTAGGCTCAGCTTTCCAATCAGTTTGCTATCAGACACACAGATGAGTCAGATGTTCCACATGGGATTTCTGGCAAATCAGTTTGTCCCTGCAATCCAAGGCAGTATTATTCAAGGCTAGGTGGGTGAGCATGGTTGGTTTCCTCAATGAAAGTTGTTTAAAACTGAGGGTAGCAACAGTCCAAAATCCTGGCCTGTGTTTCTGGGACACAAAAACAAAGTATGGTAGAGTGTCCCTACTGTATGGGGCACCACAGTAGCATAGCAGTTAGCACAACATTATTACAGTTCAGGGCATCAGCGTTTAGAGTTAAATCCCTCCCACAGTCCAAAGACGTATGGGTTAGTAGGTTAATTGGTCATTGTAAATTTTCCCATGATTTGGCTGGGATTAAATAGGTGGGTTGGTGGTGGCACAGCTCAAAGGGCTGTAAGGGCCAACTATATCCATTAATACATACTGATAATATAGGGTTGAATTTACTTCTGCTCCCTTTAAAGTGACTGGTTCCAGACACAATTGTGTTACTTTAGTCAACTTTCTGGGAACCTGATGATGAGCAGACAGGCTATTAATTGCTGCTTTAGTTCTCTGTAATATCAGCTCTCCTAACCCAGTGGATCAGTACTTACTGGAAGCAGTGAGGACGGCAGATGTTGCTTGTCTCTAACCCCCGCCCACAGATGCTATCTACCAACAGAATCGCACTGGACTGCATGCCAGAGACACTGTAGTTGTGCCTTTCTTCAACATGTCAAGTCCCATCACAATATTATTCGTCACAAGGAAGGTCATCATCAAGACCCACTTCAGCTTCAGCTGTCTCCTTCCAGTGACAGAAGAACTGAGTCAAAATGAACATACCCTTGTCATGTGATGTTCTAGAAGAGTATAAGACCATACGATATAGGAGCAGAATTTGGCCATTTGGCCCATTGAGTCTGCTCTGCCATTTTATCAAGCTTAGTCCATATTTCCTCTCAGCACCCTCCCACCCACCCCAGATCTCTCTACACTCTGACCAATCAAGAATCTACCAACCTTTGCCTTTAACATACATAAGGACTACAAGACCATGACTTTGAAGCAGAACTAGGCCATTCAGCAAGACAGATATATTCCAAAGAAGAAGAAATTTTCAAATGGAAATAGGATGCAACCGTGGCTAACAAGAGAAGTCAAAGCCAAAGTAAAAGCAAAGCAGAGGGCATACAAGGAAGCAAAAATTAGTGAGAGAGAGGATTGGGAAGTTTTTAAAAGTTTACAAAAGGAAACTAAGAAGGTCATTAAGAGGGAAAAGAACTATGAAAGGAAGCTAGCAAATAATATCAAAGAGGATACTAAAAGCTTTTTCAAGTATATAAAGAGTAAAAGGTGAGAGTAGATATAGGACCGATAGAAAATAATGCTGGAGAAATTGTAATGGGAGATAAGGAGATGGCAGAGGAACTGAAGGAATATTTTGCATCAGTCTTCACTGAGGAAGACATCAGCAATATACCGGACATTAAAGGGTGTCAGGGAAGAGAAATATGCGCAGTCACAATTAGGACACAGAAAGTATGCAGGAAGCTGAATAGTCTAAGGGTAGACTAAGGGTAAATCTCCTGGACCAGATGGAATGCACCCTCGTGTTCTGAAGGAGGAAGCAGTGGAGATTGTGGAGGCATTAGCAACTATCTTTCAGAAGTCGACAGATTCTGGAGGACTGGAAGATTGCAAATGTCACTCTGCTATTTAAGAAGGGAGCAAGGAAGCAAAAAGGAAATTATAGACCTGTTAGCTTGACATCAGTGGTTGGGAAGTTGTTGGAGTCGGTGGTCAAGGATGAGGTTACGGAGTACCTGGAGGCATATGACAAGGCAGACAGAACTCAGCATGGTTTCCTTAAAGGAAAATCCTGCCTGACAAACCTAGTGCAATTTTTTGAGGAAATTACAAGTAGGCTAGACAAGGGAGATGCAGTGGATGTTGTGTATGGTTGGAGCATTGGCTGGTAGCAGGCAGTAAGTGGGAATTAAAGGATGCTTTTCTGGTTGGCTCCCAGTGACCAGTGGTGTTCCGCAAGGATCGGTGTTGGGACCACTTCTTTTTATGCTCTATATAAATGATATAGATAATGGAATAGATGGCTTTGTTGCCAAGTTTGCAGATGATACAAAGATTGGTGGAGAGGCAGGCACTATAGAACACTACAGCACAGAAAACAGGCCATTTGGCCGTTCTAATCTGTGCCAGAACTTTAGATAGCGTTGAGGAAACAGGTAGGATGCAAAAGGACTTTACATTATCATACATTTCCTAACACTGTATTCCATCTGCCACTTTTTTTGCCCAACCTTCCAATTTGTCATGGTTCTGCTGCAATCGAATTGCTTCCTCAGCACTACCTACCCCTCCACCTATCTTAGTATTATCTGCAAACTTTGCCAAAAAGCCATTAATTCTATTATCCAAATCATTGACAAGCAATGTCAAAAGCAGTGGTTCTAATACTAACCCCTGAGGAACACTACTAGTCACCGGCAGCCAACCAGAAAAAGCCAGTTTTATTCCCACTTGGTGCCTCCTGCCTGTCAGCTTTTCCTCTATTCATGCCAGTATTTTCCTGAATCAAATGAATCTTGAAAGATCGTAACCAATGCATCTGTTAGCTCTTCAGCAAACACTTTCGCGACTCTGGGATGTAGTCCATCCGGATCAGGTGATTTATTCTTTTTTCTTATTTCTTTGTAATAGCAATGGCACTCACTCCTGCTCCTTGACATGCAGCATCCTCTGGGATGTTGCTAGTTGTCTTTCACAGTGAAGACAGATGCAAAGTACCCATTAAGTTCATCTGCCATTTCTTTGTCTCACATTGTTACCTCACAGGCATCATTTTCTGGTGGTCCAATATCAACTTTCACCTCCCTTATACGCTTTATATAACTGAGAAAAATGTTCCATATCCTGCTTTACATTATTGGCTAGTCTGCCCTGATATCTCATCTTTTCGCTCTGTAGTTTTTATAGTGGGCTTTGGTTGGATTTTAAAAGCTTCCCAATCATCCAATTTCCCACTCACTTTTGCTACCTATATGCCCTTTCCTTGACTTTTACACAGTCCTTAACTTCCTTCACATCAGCCATAGT
The DNA here is from genome assembly GCF_030144855.1 of Hypanus sabinus. Taxonomy (NCBI): domain Eukaryota; kingdom Metazoa; phylum Chordata; class Chondrichthyes; order Myliobatiformes; family Dasyatidae; genus Hypanus; species Hypanus sabinus. The sequence goes on along the minus strand of NC_082720.1, from coordinate 92,550,535 downwards.
TGCCTACCTCTGCCATTTGTGAACTTCTTCCTCTGTGGGACTTATCTATCCTGTGCCTTGTGAACTATTCCCAGCCATTTTTGCCCTGCCATCATTCCTGCCAGTATCCACGTCGAATCCACCTGGGCAAGCTCCCTTCTCATGCCTCTATAATTCTTTTTGTTCCATTGTGATACTGATACATGTGACTTGTGCTTCTCCCTCTCAAATTGCAGTATGAATTCAATCATATTATAATTCCTGCCTCGAAGGGGCAATCTTTGACATTAAGATAAGATCTGGGTTACTACACAAGACTCAGTCCAGGATAGCCTTTCACCATGTAAGCACAAACACAAGCTGTTCTAAAAAGCCATCTCGTAAGTGATAATCTCAGCTATACCGAAAGAAGGCAAGGATAAAATGGAATGTGGGTCATTTAGACCAATATCCGTTCTTAATGTAGATTATAGGTTATTTACCTCCATCATGGCCAAACGATTAGAGGAGTTTGATACTGATACGTAACGATCAGACAGGTTTTATACGACAATGTCAGACACAACAATATACGAAGGACACTTCACATTATGGATCATATACAAAAAAAATAAAATCGAAGCAATAGTGATAAGCATGAACGCTGAAAAAGCATTTGATTCGGTTAATTGGAATTTTCTTTACAGAGTTTTACATAGATTTGGTTTCCAAGACACAATTATTAAAACTATACAGACACTATATGACAATCCTACTGCTAGGATTAAAATCATTGGATATTTATCAAATAGTCTTACCCTAGAAAGGGGCACGAGACAAGGTTGTGCATGGTCACCACTACTCCGCGTTATATCTGGAACCATTAGCTCAATACATCAGACAAAATGAAGATATCAGGGGAATTACTATTAAAAGGACAGAGCATAAATTGGCTTGTTATGTGGTTGACATTTTGATCTAACTAGGGCAACCAACAATATGGTCAATTATCAGGATACAAGATCAACAGATAAAACCCAATTACTTACATATATAGCCCACCAAGAAAAATTGAAAGTCGATACCCCTGGGCATGGCACATACAGTCTTTCAAATATTTGGGCATCATTATGCCAAAAGATTTGGCAAAATTATGAGAATATAATTATCAGCCTTTATATAAAAAAATTAAGGAAGATGTGGCAAGATGGAACCTGATTCCTTTTTTCAGTCTCGGTTCAAGGATTGAGTCTATTAAAATGAATATACTGCCCAGACTGTTGTATCTCTTTCAGACCCTACCAATAGAGATTAATCAAAATCAATTCAATGACTGGAACAAGATGCTATCAAGGTATATTTGGCAGGGTAAAAGGCCTAGAGTTCGTCTCAAAACTTTGCAATTAGCAAAGCAAAAGGGGGGATAGGGCTTGCCTTCTCTTAGAGATTATTATTTTGCAGCACAGTTGAGAGCTGTGATATGTTGGTGCAACCCATCATATGACGCTCAATGGAAAAACATTGAGGAGCGGGTACTTCCCATCCCCATACCAGCAATTTTGGCTGATAACAACCTGCAAAGTTACTTAAATACTATTGATAACCCATGGGTGAAATTAACTCTTAAAATATGGAAAACTACTATAAAATAATATAATCTAGAGGGAGATTTTGCAATTCTTAAATGGTGTGCATATGACTCGGATTTTAAACCAAATAAATTGGATGCTAGATTTAAGGACTGGACAGCTAAGGGAATAACAGTTCTTTGCAACATAATGAAAGAAGGAACACTGTTCAGTTTTGAAATGCTTAAAGAGAAACACATTAGAAAAACAAGATTTTTAATCGGTATTTACAGATGCAACAATATGTTAATAAAATGCTTAAAAATGTAACCAAGGCAAATACATGCTTGATAGAGCTCTTTAGAAAAGCATATAATTCAGATAATGGTAGTAGAATCATTTCAAGCATGTATAAGGGTTGTCAAATCTTAAAACACATTCGACTTCATACAAACCACATTTCCAGAAAAGTTGGGATATTTTCCAAAATGCAATAAAAACAAAAATCTGTCATATGTTAATTCACATGAACCTTAATTTAACTGACAAAAGTACAAAGAAAAGATTTTCAATAGTTTTACTAACCAACTTAATTGTATTTTGTAAATATACACAAATTTAGAATTTGATGGCTGCAACACACTGAACAAAAGTTAAGAAAGAGGCATGTTTACCATTGTGTTACATTACCTTTACTTTTAATAACACTTTTTAATCATTTTGGAACTGAGGATACTAATTGTAGTAGATATGCAATTGGAAATTTTGTCCATTCTTGCTTGATATAAGACTTCAGCTGCTCAACAGTCCGTGGTCTCCGTTGTCTGATTCTCCTCTTCATGATGCACCATACATTTTCAACAGGAGATAGATCTGGACTGGCAGCAGGCCAGTCAAGCATACACACTCTGTGTCTACAAAGCAACATTGTTGTAGCCCCTGCAGAATGTGGTCTGGCATTGTCCTGCTGAAATAAGCATGGATGTCCCGGGAAGAGACGTCGCCTTGATGGAAACATATGTCTCTCTAAAATCCTAATATATGCCTCAGAGTCAATGGTACCTTCACATACATGCAACTCACCCATGCCGTGGGCCCTGATGCACCCCCATACCCATCACAGATACTGGCTTTTGCACCTTTCGCTGATCAGGATGGTCATTTTCATCTTTGGCACGGAGAACTCGATGCCTGTTTTTTCCGAAAATTTGCTGAAATGTGGACTCATCTGACCACAGCACACGGTTCCACAGTCTTTCGGTCCATCTGAGATGAGCTTGGGCCCAGAGAACTCACAGGCGTTTCTGCAGAGTTGATGTATGGCTTCCTCCTTGTGTAATACAGTTTCAAGTTGCATTTCTGGATGCAGCGACGGACTCTGTTAAGTGACAATGGTTTTCCAAAGTACTCCCGAGCCCAGGTGGCTATAATTGTCACAGTAGCATGACGGTTTCTTAGGCAGTGCTGCCTGAGGGCTCGAAGATCACGCACATTCAACAGTGGTTTCCGACCTTGCCCTTTATGCACTGAGATATCTCTGAATCTTTTCACAATATTACGTACTGTAGATGTTGTAAGACCTAAATTCTCTGCAATCTTGCCTTGGGAAATGTTCCTTTTGAACTAACAATTCTCTCACGAATTTTGGCACGAAGGGGTAAACCACGACCCATCCTTGCTTGCAAGGACTGAGCCTTTGATGGACGCTACTTTTATACCCAGTCATGATACCTCACCTGCTACCAATTAGCCTGCTTAATGTGGAGTCTTCCAAACCGGTGTTACTTGAATATTCTGTGCACTTTTCAACCTTACCTTAACTCTATCCCAACTTTTGTTGAGTGTGTTGCAGCCATCAAATTCTAAGTTTGTGCATATTTACAAAATACAATTAAGTTGGTCAGTAAAACTATTGAAAATCTTTTCTTTGTACTTTTGTCAGTTAAATTAAGGTTCATGTGAATTAACAAATGACAGATTTTTGTTTTTATTGCATTTTGGAAAATATCCCAACTTTTCTGGAAATGGGGTTTGTACATTAAAACAAAATGGGAGGAGGAGGGAGGGATAATTATATCTGAGGAAGAATAGACAACAATATGGAGTTATCAATGGAAGTGTACCAGTTCACAGAAATTGAGGGAGTTTGGATGGAAAACCTTGATAAGATATTTTATTACACCCTCTCAGAAATCCTATTATGATAGTAACCTCCCTGGTTGCTGGAGAAATTGTGGAAATCAAAATGCATATCATTATATTTTTTGGGACTGCCCTCTTATCAAAAACTATTGGAGGGGGATACACAATGCCCGACAAGACATCTTTAAATGTGAAATACCCTTGGAGAGTAAGACCATATATTTTGTATACATACCTCAAGAGTGGTTGAAAAGAGATAAATATTTAATGAATATACTGTTGGTGGCTGGTAAAAAGACTCTTACTAGGAAATCGTTATCACAGAAGAGCCCAATTTTAAATACATGGATGGAAATTACAATGGACATTTACAAAATGAAGAAGATAACAGCATCTGTTAATCATAAGCTGGAACAATTTGATTCACACTGGGAAAAATGGTTTAACTACATAATGCCTCATAGGCCTGATTTTATTTTCACGAATCAATGAATCTGTTGTCAAAAAAAAGATCACTCCCTATTTGTACATAGTTCTTTCCTTTTGCTTGTTTTTTCTTTCCTCTTTTCTATAACTCAGATAAATACTTTGTGGAGATTTGTGATATATACGTACAATGTCTGAAATACATCTTATGAAAATGTTTGATGAACTTCAATAAAAATAAATTACAAGAAAAAGCCATCTCGTAGGCATTCAACAAATTCTCTCCTTCGAGATCTAACACCAACCTGATTTTCCCAATCCCCTTACAAATTGAAGTCTCCCATTACAATTGTGTTGTTACCTTTATTACATGTGTAACATGCTGTAAGGTTTCACTGCTAATGTAATGGTTTGTCTGTAGCAGCAATGTTTGGGTTATGAATAGAGATAACGGGGCTTTGGAATGTGAGGCTATCCAATGAGGGATGTAGTTCTTTCTTGTGGGTCTGGGATCAGAGATTTTGCAGGCTTTTGCCACAGAGAGAGAGAGAGAGATGAGGAGAGAAGATGCAAATGGAGAGAGTTAGTAGATCACCAGGTGGAGCAAGGATCTGAAGGTCAGCGATGCTTGGAGGAGGTAGATGGTGGACAAACGGCTATCTCCAACGTTGTGCATAGACTGTTTCATGAGAATGGACCCTTTTTTTGCTTCTTTACTAACCATATAGTCGAATTAAGAATGATAAAGCTCAGTCATTTAATTGCACATTGCGTTATTTCATAGTACTGATTTGTAATGGGATACATCACACAGCGTCCATCTAAACAAGATTTCTTAAGTTTGGCCTGGTCGAGGGCTGTCTTCCCCTAGATTAAGCCACTAGCCAAACCGAGTTGCACATGCCTTTTGCAGCTCCCTTTGCAATGTCAACCTGACAGTTTAGCTACTATTTGGAGGTCTATGTTTTTTTAACCTTGCAATTTCTTAATTCCACTCATTCTCCGACCCTATGTCACCTCTTTCTAAAGATGTAATTCCATCTCTTATCAACAGAGCCACACCACCACCTATGCCTTCCTGCCCATCCTTTCGATACAAAGTATATGCTTTGACGTTAAAGCTCCCAACTATGGCTTTCTTTCAGCCACAACTTAAATGTTATACTGACTAATCTTTAATTGTGCCAAGAGCTTGTCCACCTTATTTCCAATGCTATACACATTTAAATGCAGCACCTTCAGTCCTGCATTCTTTTCCTTTTTGAATTTTGCTGGTGGTACAATGATTGTTTGCTCTGTCTGCATTTATACCCAGTCATTGGCTTGTCCTTTACATCTATGTTACATCCATCATCTACTTGTAAACCTGCTGGCTCATCCTCAGCTCTATCATCCTGGTTCCCATCCCCCTGCCACATTAGTTTAAACCACTTCCAACAGCTCCAGTAAATCTGCCTGCAAGAATATTGGTCTCTCTCTCAGATTCAAGTGCAACCTGCTCCCTTTTGACAGATATGTTTAGCTGGAAGACTGGAGATCTCCCAGACTTCCCACATCCTACTCAGTACTGCCCCGGAACCATTCTCACTATACTACGCACTAATAGATGAGAAATGAACAAATACAAAGAGAGAAAGAGTAACTTACAAGTTTAGATAGCATCATGAATAACTACTCGGCCTTTTAAGATCTGACAGTCATGGTTATACAGTATCCTCATTTAGCTGCTCTCAGACATCCACTAGCACATAAAGCCATAGTTCAAGCCAACATCCACCTCGGGCCAACCCAGTCCTCACGTTAAATGGGCTGTACAAGGCTGTGAATTTTTCTCAATCCTTTTTCCTTGCACTTCACCTTCAACAAACTTCCCACAAAGGACTTAATCTACACAATAGTGGCTCTATCCCAGCGTGCTATTCAAAGGTGAGGTTTAGGATGAGAGGAACGATGATCATGGACCAACCTCTGTGTATCTCTAGGATCAGTTACCATAAGTAATTTTTACAGAGGCAGGAAGCCTACTTACTGAAAGAATTATAATCCATGCTTACATTAAACAAAACCAAACAAATTGGTCATTTTAGTGTTTTTATTTAATTTTTGTGAATTTTAATTGATTTTATATAAAAGGAAAGCAGTTACCACAAATTACAAAGGGCAAAACACTAGCCAGAAGGAACCACATCAGACTAAAAAGCAAAGACTCCAAATGATTAAATTTATGTTACAAGTTCTTGTTCAAGTATCTTACAAGTTTTTTTAAAGTGGAATAAATCTGTGCACGTGGTTATTTCTAGAATTACAGCAGCCAGCATAAGGAGATTCACTGGCACCCAAACAGACATTGAGTGTTCCACTCATGCCCTCAACCTACTTTGTACTGTTGGATAACTGATCATGGCTCATAACAGCACCACATGCCCTTTGCAAACCATGCTCTCAATTTTCAATTGGCTCTACTGAGAACTGAATATCCTATTGACCCTCCTGGCAATGGAGACCAGAGACAAACAAAACTCAAGCACTCAGTGTGAATTATCAGCTCCTGAGGAACAGACTTGGAAGCACATGTCAATGGGTCAGATGACCAAATTCAGCAGCAATGAGACATTACTGGGAGTTAGAGCCTGAAGCACCTTCATCAGTGCTCCTGTGACTTTTCACACAGGGCCATTCCCTGCGTTCCTGAATGGCCAAACTCTTGGCATTCAATATCAGAAAAGACACCTGTCCCATTTTGTGAAAGGCTTTAAATTCGGTTAAATTTATCATTAATCACTGACTTGGTCATCATGTCTATGACCTGACTGGAGATTGAAATGAAATGTCATAATGTGACCAGTGTAAACACATTGGAGGAAAGCTGCAGGCACAAGTATTCCACAGCTATCAAAAAGAAAGCAAGTGTGAATCCAACCAGCACAAGAAACTCTCCAAATTCAGCACAATTTCTGATCTATGAGGTACTTCTCAACCACAGCTGTGAATCAAACAAGGAATTAATTTTCTACACAAAAGTATATTCCTTCCATTTCATACTGTCCCTCCACCTGCGATCAAGAAATCCACAAAGCAGGTTTAATGATGTATTTAGACTAACCCTCAACCCTTTGCAGAGTATTTCAAAATTTACTATCTCAAATCAAGCTCTACTAGAACCTGCCAAATCTGTGTCATAAACAGTATCTTATCATCACAAAATCAACCCCTAGCTGCTAGATTCGGATTCATTTCCCCTAACAATTATCTATTGACTCAGTGAAATATTCAGCTTGAAGTCCCCAACTCAGTAAGCACCTGCCATACTCCCCTGGACCTGTGTCATTCCACAGCCTCAGACTGCAATTGGGCAGCTGGAGGTCTGACTGTAGGTACAGACTGCAATTGGGGGGCTGGAGGTTTGTTCCAATCACTTTAATCAGTGAATAAGACTAATACCTACAAGTCATTTCCAGAGAGGTGATAATCTAACTCCAGTGGAAATCACATGCTTTATGTAAGTTCTCCAAGGATATGATTTTCAAGCTAATCGTGACAGACTGAGGGACATATTGTTTTTTTAAATCAAACCCTGACTACTTCACCATGGAATCTCAAGACATTAGAACTCTTAGTAATAACTTGGGTTCAACAAACCCCAAAATACGGTTTACATCCTTTATATTCTACATGTGAAGACAATCAAAAAATAGGCTTACAAAGGTTCTAAACATAATTTTTCAGCAGAATTCATGTAATCTTTTGGGGACAACCAAATATTACCGTGTTTTAATAGGGCACCAAAGTAGAACTTGAAAACCTGAAAGGAGAGTGAGTACAGTTAAGTGATTCAGATAGTGCAAAGAAAAGTCCTGGGACATGCACATTACATCACAAATTAATTGTTGACTCTTAGAAGAGTTAGTGTAGATTTACTTTATGTGTACAACTGAAACTCTAAACTTTACAGTGATGACAAGCTACACAGCTCTAATGTGCTTTAGCACAAGACACATGGGATGTTTGCAGTAATCTTTTCTCTTCTTTTCGTGTTACTCTTCTACCAAGCAGATCTGAGTCTCAAGCTATAAATACCCGGACCAGAGAGGGCAGGAGCCCAACTCAGTGATCGCCATGCCCCATTTCACTGGGCCTGAGAGCACTATTAATTTAGGCAGTGTCACGTGGATGGCTTGGTGAGTTTGGTATATGATAGTGATTATCATTCACGGTGCTTCAAGAACGGTTCTAATTTTGTACATTTTACAATTTAAGCATTTTTATCGTCATGCTGTTACCAAAATCAGGTGGTCGTTCCTGGGGACCCCGCCGAACAGGAGGCATGGCAGACGGTGGGTGATGTAGGCTGGTGCTCCTGTGGATAGAACAGTTGGCATGGGGTAATCAGAGGCAAGTGGTTCATTGGGTGGGCACCAAAGAGAAAGGAAAATGGCCTTAACACAAATTGTCCATGCAAGCTGCATTGTTCACTCAGAATAAATCCACAGCACCTTTTGTTTTAATGTTTTCAGCATCAGTGAAACCCAGAGATTTTTCTTTGGCAAATATGGCTAGATTCTTAAAGATTTCTTACTTAGGAAAAAAAAAAAGACATTCACCTAAAAGCTGGTGGACTTGCGTTATATACAAATCGTGCCATGAATTACACACTGGAATTTTAACTCCCAACAGTGTGATTTCTGTACAATAAACAGCAAAGAGATGCTCACCAAATTACCTGAAATAAAATGTTCTTGTTTCAGAGGCATTTCAAAGAAATTCATTAAATAAACAGCAGCTTCACATTACACAACTGGTTGCACATTCAGGAATCTCCACCTGAATTACACCAATAATTGAGCCTCTTAGTTGCAAATAAATCAGTCTGTTCGACATGAACATTCTGGTTAAGGAGAGGAAACCAATGTCCTGTGAGTGATCTCAGTCCTGACAATCCAGGCAGTCGCTTACAGGAATCCTGGAAGATTATGGGATGACTGAACATGTAAATGTAAACAATGAGTTCTCAAAGTCACAGAACTAGTGTCAGGTTTTAATCAACTTTGCGAACACCATCAGGCAGCCGTCCTCAAGTGTTTGCAGTCTAGAAGACCCTAAACACATCGGATGTTTTTAGGACATACCTAATTGTGGCGAGGTTCAATTAGACACATCCTCTTGAAAAGCATTACAGCCCTGGGAAGAGGGAAAGTTACCCAGGACTAATATTTTATCCCACACTCCTTACAATGGTCAGCAGTTCTTCTCCCATGTCTTCTATAAGAACTAACATCAAAAACATTCAACAGCATGGATCAAACCTTTGGTTTCAGGAGTTTAGCCCTTCAGTGAGTTCGGCACTGAGGAAAGAGGAAGACGAAGGTTATATTCAGTGACACCTGCCACATTCTACATTAGTGCATGGTCCATTCACGTGGAGATACAATTCCCATACAGCAAGAAGATCCTAAATAACTTAGACAATTTTGCTGGGAGATGGAAGGGCAGAGGGGTGGGTATGTGCATGACGTTCAGAGGGCACACATGCACGATAGAAAAACAAATGGGCGGTGTGTTTGTGCACTTAAGACACTGACACACATGCATGAGAGAAGAGACATGTCATTGGCGTGTGTGAGGGGCAGGGGATGGGCACGAGATAAACTGATGGACAGGGAGATACAAAAGGGAAGAAAAAAAAGCATGAAAAGTAATAAGGTACAAGAATGGGACATCTAAATGCACTGAAAGAGAGCAAAGAAGATGAAATCTCATCACAAGTGTCACCCAACCCTCGGGGACAGAGGGATCAATCGTGCCAACGGTTCCTCAGAGGACAGATGAACCCGGCGTAGAGCTAGTTGGAAAGCCTAAGCTAATAGGTTTTCTCATCACCAGCTCATTCTGCAGAGCCTACTCCTGCTACCCATGAGATACATGCACAGCAAGCACGACGTATCAACAGCATTAAAGTAGCACACAGCAAACCCGAAAGGCTCAGTTTTTTTTCCATTTACTCGAACCACAGCCCAAAACTAAAGTGATGATGATAATGATTAACACGGTGACACTTTGGCTCCTAGCAAAGGCTGTGATTCCAGGACAACAATCTAGATGCGACTTCAGGTCACTACTTTACCAGGACATCAAAATAAACGACACTGTGACATCCCTACAGAACACATGACAGTCGTGAATGATGTCACCCAGTATAATTTCAGCAATACTACTTCAAGCAGACAGATTCATCAATGCCGAAGAAATCAGATAGTTCAATTTTTCAAGGTGCTGGCTTGGGTATGGCAAAGTGAAAGAGACAACTAGATGGTAACAGGATAAGAATGGTGGCCAAAGACAATTTAGCAGTGACCCTGATGGAAAGCTTGACATGGGTCACTGGGCTATTTTCTAACGTCAGTATCTGCGGCCGTCAGGCTATTGAAGTTCAGTCCACCATGGGGATCTGGCCTGACACAAAGTACCTGTGGTGCAAGAGCATCTGTATTTGACATCACCATTCCTATTCCGTCCGCCTGCGGCAACTTTAAATTGGGGCACTAACAAAAACCTCAACAATTCAAAATCCAGGGTAAGGAACGGATAATTTTATCAACATTAGCAGACCAACAGGAGAGTCATTAGCTGAGCGAGCAGAATTTAACTATGTGCTGCTCACAAACAGGAGCAGGCAATAATAAGGCATCTCTTTAATCCCATTCTCCACTAGGGAGGGGTTCGGATTTTTTTTTGGATATCTGAGTGAAGCTGTATTGTCGACTCCCAAATCAAGCAGATGAATTATATTTCAGACCAATTGTTCTCATGCAACATTCATTCATATGGGTGAAGGCTGTGAAACCAGCATAGAATATAAATCTTCCTGCAGTTGCTGCAATGGCCACTGCCCAGCGTTGAAGAATGTCTGATATCCAGCCCAGTTTTTCTGTAGCTCATTGAGGTGACAATACCAAAGTACAAATAAAGATCCAGGGTTAGAGGCAGAGTCCACTCTCTATTTGCCTGTGGCTCTCACTTGCACGAGTCCTGCCGAAGCCCCTTCTGGGATCAGAGTTGAATTGGTTCCTTCGTTCATGCTTTGAGGGGGAAATAGCGACCCATTCTCAGCATCACTGGCAGAACCACACATTTTACTGGAAGACACGGATGGGAGCCGGCGTTTTTCTTCACCTGCCAGTGACTGTCGTTTGCGGCCAACATCATCGCCAATTGGAGGCTGCAACAGAAACAACTACTTCATTCTGCTCTCCAATAATTAGTTAAACCTTCAATAATTTTACAACTGAGAAATATGCAAACCCCTTGCATTCTTCCCTAGTGGCACACACGCCTGAACTGTTAACAGGACTGAATTAGTTCCTTTTATAACTGACTGAATCCCACCTACTGAGTACTGTTGCTCTGACAAATTAATGTATACCCTCCCAAAACCACTGACAAATCTCTTTGCTCACCCATTTTGTTTCATGAGTAACTTGTTCAGATCAGCCAGTTTCCACATTCCTCCCGAAACAATTCGAATGATAGAATCTGAAGCTCCCCTTTCAATGTTATCCTTATTCACACATTCATCTGACCCAGCCTCCCATTCTAATGCCTAAACATAGAATAGTACAGCACATTGCAGGCCCTTCGGCCCACAATGTTGTGCTGACCCTCAAACCCTGCCTCACATATAACCCCCCACCTTAAGTTTAAGAGACTGTCTAGTAGTCTCTTAAACTTCACTAGTGTATCTGCCTCCACCACTGACTCAGGCAGTGCATTCCACACACCAACCACTCTCTGAGTGAAAAACCTTCCTCCAATATCCCCCTTGAACTTAACTTAAAGCCATTTCTTCTTGTACTGAGCAGTGGTGCCCTGGGGAAGAGGCACTGGCAGTCCACTCTGTCTGTTCCTCTTAATATCTTGTACACCTCTATCTTGTCTCCTCTAATCCTCCTTCTCTCCAAAGAGTAAAGTCCTAGCTCCCTTAATCTCTGATCATAATGCATACTCTCGAAACCAGGCAGCATCCTAGTAAATCTCCTCTGTACCCTTTCCAATGCTTCCACATCCTTCCTATAGTGAGGCGACCAGAACTGGACACAGTACTCCAAGTGTGGCCTAACTAGAGTTTTATAGAGCTGCATCATTACATCGCATCTCTTAAACTCTATCCCTCGACTTATGAAAGCTAACACCCCATAAGCTTTCTTAACTACCCTATATACCTTTGAGGCAACTTTCAGGGATCTGTGGACATGTACCCCCAGATTACCTCTGCTTCTCCACACTACCAAGTATCCTGCCATTTACTTTGTACTCTGCTTTGGAGTTTGTCCTTCCAAAGCGTACCACCTCTCACTTCTCCGGGTTGAACTCCATCTGCCATTTCTCAGCCCACTTCTGCATCCTATCAATGTCTCTCTGCAATCTTCAACAATCCTCTACACTACCTACACCACCACCAAACTTTGTGTTGTCTGCAAACTTGCCAACCCACCCTTCTACCCCCATATCTAGGTCGTTAGTAAAAATCACGAAAAGTAGAGGTCCCAAAACAGATCCTTGTGGGACATCACTAGTCACAACCCTCCAATCTGAATGTACTCCCTCCACCACAACCCTCTGCTTTCCGCAGGCAAGCCAATTCTGAATCCACCTGGCCAAACTTCCCTGGATCCCATGCCTTCTGACTTTCTGAATAAGCCTACCGTGTGGAACCTTGTCAAATGCCTTACTAAAATCCATGTAGGTCACATCCACTGCACTACCCTCATCTATATGCTTGCTACAGTTGCCTGTTTTCTATATCTGGGCATGTAAGGGCAACCGGTCCCCACCACAAGATCTCTATCCCTCTCTACCTCTGACTCATGTTAGATGTAGCTCATGAGCCTTTAATCACATTCACTCCCATCTCCAGACTGCAGCATCTTTGGAAAATCTCAAAACAAAACACTATCCATTACTTCCACAACTCGATCAGGTTATAGTCAAGCAGCACCCACCCCATTCTGCATCCATTCCATCCCTCGGTCTCTCCAGATAAAGACAACTACAGTCAGCTCTGGGTACTGCAGACGGCCCTACCACAACCTACTCTGCGATTTTGCAGAAACAGGACTGGTTGAGGATTAAACAACCAGGAGGGATGAACGACAGGAGTTCAGTATATATACTATTTAAATACCACTGGATTACACGTGCCTAGGCCAATATCCCTGATGAAGATGGCGGACTTTGTCATCGAAACTTTTGGTCAAAATCGACACCAGCACCCAGCTGAAAATCTGAGAAGATTTTGTGGAATGTTTCACATGGTCACTGTTACTTACATCCACCCGGAAATCTTCTAAGCGTTTAAATTTGCTGAGGTATTCCTGAAGTTTTGGGTCGATATCCAGATTCTTAGCTTTTGAATACTTTAGATAGGCCCAGAATTTCTCTAATCCATACAGCTGTCCTAAATTTTCAAACAGAAAACACACAGCACAAACATTACAAATGGTGAATCAGTTGCACATGCCTCAGATATTCTAACTGCCCAATAGATCAGAGTTCCCTCAATATCAGCAGGATCTCAACACCACACATTCAAAGGTAATTCTCAAGATCGATCCATAGAAAGTCTACGCACACCATAAAATAAGTAGTAAATTATTTTAGGAAGAGTTATTTACAGCCTGCTTTCCAGCAGTTTAATCAGTCTGCAGCACCCAGTGTGTAAAAACACAACACTGGGCCGGGAGAGGGCCCACATGAGACACACTCCTCAGATCAGAATGAACCAAGCACTTGTGTGTCACTGCTATTCTCACTGGTAGGAAAACCATCTCTTGGATTATGCAACACACAGCAATACACCTTGCATCCGATGCAGTGATTCTGATCCAATATTACACAACTCATGCATCTTCAACAACAATGACACTGTTGACCAGAGATTGAGAGTCACAGAATAATCAAGTTTCTGAAATCATGAGAACATAGATAGCAATAAAAATTGGGGAATCTAAACCATAGGTTTAAGCTGAGGGAGGAAAGATTTAATGAGAATTTAAGCGACTATTCTTTTAAAACAGAGGGCAGTCAGTGTATGGAACAAACTGCTCTAGAATGTGGTTCACTAACAGTGTTCAAAAGACAGTTGAACAGGTCCATGGATAGGAAAGGATTTGAGATATTAAGGATAAAACAGTGGTCTGAATGGGCATCTGATCAGCATGGACCACTTTTTTGCTGTATGACTATTAGTAACAAAATTCCCAGGAACAGTAAGAAAACTAGAATATGCCTGATACCATGACACTGCTGGTGACTCACCATTCCACTCCGTCTAGAATGAAGCAGTCCATGAAATGTAACACAGGTCAGCAGTATTCATTAAAATCACAACTTACCTGCTTCATAATCCACAATGGTTTCTTGCTGGAAATCCTTGAATATCTCCGGTCTAAATTTCCTCTCAAGGCCATAGCTGTAATATCTGAAAAGGCACTCTAGCCCATACCTGAAGCAGACAAACACAGTGTGATCAGAAGCAGGCAAGTCAAGTCACTTTTTATTGTCATTTCGACCATAACTGCTGGTACAGTACACAGTAGAAACAAGACAATGTTTTTCAGGACAATGGTGCTACATGAAACAGTACAAAACTAGACTACAGACCTACCCAGGACTGAAAAAGTGCACAACAGAGCAGGCATTACAATAAATAATAAACAAGACAATAGGCACAGTAGAGGGCAGTAAGTTGGTGTCAATCCAGACTCTGGGTATGGAGGAGTCTGATGGCTTGGGGGAAGAAACTGTTACATAGTCTGGTCGTGAGAGCCCGAATTCTTCAGTGGCTTTTCTCAGATGGCAGGAGGGAGAAGAGTTTGTATGAGGGGTTCTTCATAATGCTGTTTGCTTTGTGGATGCAGCGTGTAGTGTAAATGTCTGTAATGGCGAGATGAGAGACCCCGATGATCTTCTCAGCTGATCTCACTATCCGCTGCAGGGTCTTGCTATCGGAGACGGTGCAATTTACGAACCAGGCAGTGATGCAGCTGCTCAGGATACTCTCAACACAACCTCTGTAGAATGTGATGAGGATGGGGGGGTGTGAAATGGACTCTCCTCAGCCTTCGCAGAAAGTAGAGACGCTGCTGGGCTTTCTTTGCTATGGAGCTGGTGTTGAGGGACCAGGTGAGATTCTCCGCCAGGTGAACACCAAGAAATTTGGTGCTGTTAACGATCTCTACCGAGAAGCCGTTGATATTCAGCAGAGAGTGGTCACTCCGTGCCCTCCTGAAGTCAACAACCATCTCTTCTGTTTTGTCCACATTCAGAGACAGGTTGTTGGCTCTGCACCAGTCCGTTAGCTGCTGCACCTCCTCTCTGTTAGCTGACTCGTCGTTCTTGCTGATGAGACCCACCATGGTCATGTCATCAGCGAACTTGATGATGTGTTTCGAGCTGTGTGTTTCAGCACAGTCGTGGGTCAGCAGAGTGAACAGCAGTGGACTGAGCATGCAGCCCTGGGGGGCCCCAGTGCTCAGTGTGATGGTGTTGGAGATGCTGCTTCCGATCCGGACTGACTGAAGTCTCCCAGTCAGGAAGTCTAGCATCCAGTTGCAGAGGGAGGTGTTCAGGCCCAGTAGGCTCAGCTTTCCAATCAGTTTCCGAGGAATGATTATGTTGAATGTTGAACTGAAGTCTGTGAATAGCATCTGAACATATGGGTCTTTTTTGTCCAGGTGGAGGGTGATGGCAACGGCACCATCTGTTGAACAGTTGGGACAGTACGCAAACTGCAGGAGGTCCAGTGAGGGGGGGCAGCAGGGTCTTGATGTGCCTGACGAGCCTCTTGAAACACTTCATGATGACGGATGTGAGTGCAACGGGACGGTAGTCATTGAGACAGGACGCTGAAGACTTCTTCAGCACGGGGACGATGGTGGCGGCCTTGAAGCACATTGGAACGAAGGCGCTGCTCGGGGAGGTGTTGAAGATGTCAGTGAGAATGTCTGCTAACTGGTCTGCACATCCTCTGAGCACTCTACCAGGAATATTGTCCGGTCCAGCAGCCTTCCGTGGGTTGACCCTGCACGGGGTTCTCCTCACATCTCCTCACACCTGGTCATTTGGAAGATGGGTGGACTTCCTCGCCGCCACGACATTTTTCGCCTCAAAACAAGCGTAAAAGTTATTCAGCGCATCTGGGAGGGAGACATCATCCGCACAGTCAGGTGGTGATGTCCTCAATACCCTTCCACAGTGGAGAGGTAAACAGCAACAATCTTCCATGAGAGTTCATTACCAGATTTGCCCTTGTCCCCCTGAAGACCTCCTCCGTCTTCCCATCTTCCAAAATACCCAAAGGTAATAGTTCATTAGACATAGGAGCAGAATTAGGCTATTCTATCACAGCTGATTTATTATCCCTCTGAACTCCATTCTCCACTTTCACCCTGACCAAAAGAACCTATCAGCCTCTGCTTTAAATATACTCAATAACTTGGTCTCCACAGCCATCCATAAGATCATAAGACACAGGAGCAGAATTAGACCATTCAGCCCATCAAGTCTGCTCTGCCATTCCATAATGGCTGATCCCAGATCCCACTCAACCCTTCTCAACATATCCTTTGATACTCTGATGATCAGGAAATTATCTACTTCCGCATTAAATGTACTCATGGACTTGGCCTGTGAGTCTGTGGCAGAGCATTCCACAGATTCACTACTCTCTGGCTAAAAAATAACTCCTTACTTCTGATCTAAAAGTTCACCCCACAATCTTGAGGCTGTGCCCTCTGGTTCTGGATACCCCCCATCATAGGAAACATCCTCTCCACACCCACCCTATCTAGTCTTTTCAACGTTCAGTAAGTTTCAATGAGGTCCCCCCTGCATTTTCTAAATTCCAGTGAGTACAGGCCCAAAACTGCCAAACACTCCTCATGTTAATCCCTTCATTCCCAGGATCATCCTCGTGAACCTCCTCTGGACTCTCTCCAATGACATGTTCTTTTTGAGATATTTAGCTCAAAACCGTTGACGATACTCGAAGTGCGGCTTGACTAGTGCCAGTATTAACTCCTTGCTTTTATATTCTATTCCCCATGAAATAATTGCCAATAAATTGCATTTGCCTTAATTTATCGTAATTACTTTTTTTAACCTTCCCTGAGTGATCCAATTTTTTTTTACTTTGGAAAAATAAAGGTATTAATTCTTTTTTGGATTTATTTAAAGGAGTCAGATTGATGTCTTTTGAACAATTAGTCGATAAATATTCTCTCTCATATTCACACTATTTACAATACCTTCAAGTTAGACATTTTTTACAAAAATATTTAAGTAATTTCCCTTATATAATGGAGACTGACCTGTTAGATACTATTATGAATATGAACCCTTCGATGAAAGGTTCTATTGGAAGAATTTATAATTTATTATTACAAAGCGATAAGCGTCCTTTACTTAAGAATAAACAGGATTGGGAGAAGGAACTCAATTTGACTTTTATTGGGAGGATTGGATGCAGATTCTGAAGCTGGTTAACTCTTCTTCAATCTGTGCTAGTCATTCACTGATTCAATTTAAAATTGTGCATCATTACCATTTGATGAAGGAGAGACTTTCTAAAATATTTCCCAATTTTGACAAGTTTTGTGATAGATGTAAAACTGAGATAGCTACACATGTTCTGGTCATGTTCTATACTAAAACAGTTTTAGAAGTCAGTCTTTTCAACAGCTTCTAAAGCAGTCAGAATCAACTTACAACCTAATAAATTGACTGTGCTTTTTGGAATAATTCCTCAAAATATCCATGGTATTTCTGTGTCTGACCAACATGTTATTGCGTTTGTTACGCTGATAGCTAGGAGGGCCATCTTGTCGAAATGGAAGGATATATCAGCTCCTACTTTGTCACAATGGTTCTCTCAAGTGATGCTGTGTCTTAGCTTGGAGATAATTAGAAGTCGAACCTTTGAACTATTTGATTTTGAGAAGAGGTGGGGCTCATTTGCTCGTTATTATCATTTGAGTTAACTGATAGATTTTCTCCACGATCTAATTGTAAGTTTTTTTTGATATATTTTTCTTTCTTGTTGGCGGTTTGATGTTTATTTTTAGAAGCTTTCTGTATGACTCATGGCTCCAGGGTTGTACTCCCAATGGGTTTCTTTTTCCCTCTCACTTTTCTTGCTTAGTAGGGTTTTTTTTAATTCACAAAAATTTTCAATCTTTAAGATAATTTTTTTTGAGGCATTGTAAGTGTTACTTTGATGTACCTGTGTTATTTTTGAATAATAATAATAATAATAATAATAATAATAAAAAGATTTGAAAAGGAAATTGCATTTGCCTTCTTTACCACAGACTCAACCTGTAAATTAACCTTCTGGGAGTCCTACATGAGGATTCCAAGTCCTTCTGCACCTATGATGTTTGAACCTTCTCCCCATTTAGATCATTGCCTGTCATTACCAAAATGCATTATCATACATTTCCCAACATAATGTTCCATCTGCCACTTTTTTGCCCGTTCTTCCAATTTGCAAATGCCTTCTGCAATTGCATTGCTTCCTCAGCACTACCTACTACTCTACTTATCTTCGTATCATCTGCAAACTTTGCCACAATGCCATCAATTCCATTATCCAAATCATTGACAAACAATGTGAAAATTAGCAGTCCCAATACTGACTCCTGAGGAACACCACTAGCCACTGGCAGTTAATCTTTAGGGAATTCTGTGAGGACTCCTGTTCCTTTCTACCAATGATTTCTGAATTTCCACCATTTAGAAAATAGCTTATGCCATGATTCCTTTTACAAAAGTGTATAATTAACCACTTTCATACACTACATTCCATCTGCCACTTCTTTCCCATTTCCCTAATCAGTCTAAGTGCTTCTGCAGATTCCCTGCTTCCTCAACATGACCTGCCCCTCCAACTATCTTCATATCATCTACAGATCTAGCCAATTCCATCATCCAAATTAATGACATATAACGTGAAAGAGGTGGTCCCAGCACCGACTCCTGCGAATCACCACTAATCACCAGCATCAAACCCAGACAAAGCTCCCTTTATTCTGACTCTTTGCCACCTGTCAGTCAACTAATCTTCTATCCATGCTAGAATCTTTCCAGTAATATCATAAACTCTTATCTTCTTAAACAGCCTCATGTGCAAGCACCTTGTCAAAGGCCTGCTGAAAATCCAAATAAACAACAACCACTGAGTCTTGTCTATCCAGTCTATTTCCTGAAAGAATTCCAACATATCCGTCAGGCAAGATTTTTTCCTTAAGGAAATCATGCTGTATTTGGCCTATTTCATCATGTGCCTCCACATACACCAAAACTTCATGCTTAATAATGGACTCCAACATCTTTCCAAACAATGAGATCAGGCTAACTGGCCTATAATTTCCTTTCTTCTTCTTCTCTTCCTTCTTGAAAAGAAGAGTGACATTTGCAACTTTCCAGTCCTCAGGAATCATTAGATTCTGGAATGGTTCCAGAAAGATAAGCAATGCCCCCTCAATCTCTTCAGGTACCTTTCAGAAAACTGGGGTACAGTCTGTCTGGTCCAGGAGACTCATCTACCTTTAGATTTTACAGCTACCACATTCAGATCCCTGGAAACATGACATATCACTTAGTTCTTAATCTTAATGTGTTTAGAATTCAACCATTCCACTAATTGCCAAATACTATCTTTCTCCTTAGTGTGCACAGTGAAAATGTTCATTGAAGACATACTTAAATTTTATTATTCACGGCTCAGCCCCCGGACATTGCTCATCATAGATTGCTGATGAACTGTTTGGGCCACGTCAGAGAGTTAACTATATTGGTCCGTCCGTAAGAATAGCAGTTGTCATCCAATTAAAGACATCAGTGAACTAGGCCACACAGTGCTGTGCACATCACTACTTATGCCCAGACTGTTTAACAACCACAGCTTACATCATGAAATTTAAATTCTGGCCTCCAGGTTATCTGCCCAGTAATTTAAATGTGCTTCTTCAATTACACCAGATTAGATGAGTTTCAATAAGGTATCACATAAAATGTAACAAAAAGAATTTCAAACACATGGGATTGTTGCTAATATACCGGCATGGATTAATTACTGGTGAACCCAGAAGTCAGAGAGGTCACACAATAGATTGCAAGGATTGGCATGAGGATCCTCTGCTGATGGTCAAGAGCATTGAGAGAAGAAAGTTGACACTTCCACGAAAGCTATACTGATGAAATAGCTGGGAAGCACACTCTGAAATGGGATGTGTGGTGATGGCAGAGGCCTCAGAGATATACTGAATGAACAGGCAAGGATAAACTAGATCATTGAACTTGGTTGCAGATGATGACACACACCTTGTTGTGAACAGCTGAGCAGCCACATTGACTCATAATATCTCATTTCTTTAACCATACATAACACTTCAGGTGAGTCACTAATGCCCTCACTGACAAGGCAACTGCCACCACACCCACTGACCACGGTAAACATCAGGAACCGTCACCACACCCACTGACCCTGGAAAACATCAGGAACCGTCACCGCTCCCACTGACCCCGGTAAACATCAGGAACCGCCACCACTCCCACTGACCCCGGTAAACATCAGGAACCGTCACCACTCCCACTGACCCCGGTAAACATCAGGAACCGTCACCACTCCCACTGACCCCGGTAAACATCAGGAACCGTCACTTCTCCCACTGACCCCAGTAAACATCAGGAACCGTCACCACTCCCACTGACCCCGGTAAACATCAGGAACCGTCACCACTCCCACTGACCCCGGTAAACATCAGGAACCATCACTACTCCCACTGACCCCGGTAAACATCTGGAACCGTCAACACTCCCACTGACCCCGGTAAACATCAGGAACCATCACTACTCCCACTGACCCCGGTAAACATCAGGAACCGTCACCACTCCCACTGACCCTGGAAAACATCAGGAACCATCACCACTCCCACTGACCCTGGAAAACATCAGGAACCGTCACCGCTCCCACTGACCCCGGTAAACATCAGGAACCGTCACCACTCCCACTGACCCCGGTAAACATCAGGAACCGTCACCACTCCCACTGACCCCGGTAAACATCAGGAACTGTCACCACTCCCACTGACCCCGGTAAACATCAGGAACCGTCACCACTCCCACTAACCCCGGTAAACATCAGGAACCGTCACCACTTCCACTGACCCTGCAAAACATCAGGAACCGTCACCACTCCCACTGACCCCGGTAAACATCAGGAACCGTCACCACTCCCACTGACCCTGCTAAACATCAGGAACCGTCACCACTTCCACTGACCCCTGTAAACATCAGGAACCGTCACCACTCCCACTGACCCCGGTAAACATCAGTAATCGTCGCCACTCCCACTGACCCCGGTAAACATCAGGAACCGTCACCTCTCCCACTGACCCAGGAAAATATCAGGAACCGTCACCACTCCCACTGACCCCGGTAAACATCAGGAACCGTCACATCTCCCACTGACCCCGGTAAACATCAGGAACCGTCACAACTCCCACTGACCCCGGTAAACATCAGGAACCGTCACCACTCCCACTGACCCCGGTAAACATCAGGAACCGTCACCACTCCCACTGACCCCGGTAAACATCAGGAACCGTCACCACTCCCACTGACCCCGGTAAACATCAGGAACCATCACTACTCCCACTGACCCCGGTAAACATCTGGAACCGTCACCACTCCCACTGACCCTGGAAAACATCAGGAACCGTCACCGCTCCCACTGACCCCGGTAAACATCAGGAACCGCCACCACTCCCACTGACCCCGGTAAACATCAGGAACTGTCACCACTCCCACTGACCCCGGTAAACATCAGGAACCGCCACCACTCCCACTGACCCCGGTAAACATCAGGAACCGTCACCACTCCCACTGACCCGGGTAAACATCAGGAACCGTCACCACTCCCACTGACCCCGGTAAACATCAGGAACCGTCACCACACCCACTGACCCGGGGAAACATCAGGAACCGTCACCACTCCCACTGACCCCGGTAAACATCAGGAACTGTCACCACTCCCACTGACCCCGGTAAACATCAGGAACCGTCACCACTCCCACTGACCCCGGTAAACATCAGGAACTGTCACCACTCCCACTGACCCCGGTAAACATCAGGAACCGTCACCACACCCACTGACCCGGGGAAACATCAGGAACCGTCACCACTCCCACTGACCCGGGTAAACATCAGGAACTGTCACCACTCCCACTGACCCCGGTAAACATCAGGAACCGTCACCACTCCCACTGACCCGGGTAAACATCAGGAACCGTCACCACTCCCACTGACCCGGGTAAACATCAGGAACCGTCACCACTTCCACTGACCCCGGTAAACATCAGGAACCGTCACCACTCCCACTGACCCCGGTAAACATCAGGAACCGTCACCACTCCCACTGACCCCGGTAAACATCAGGAACCGTCACCACTTCCACTGACCCTGCTAAACATCAGGAACCATCACCACTCCCACTGACCCTGGTAAACATCAGGAACCGTCACCACTCCCACTGACCCCGGTAAACATCAGGAACCGTCACCAATCCCACTGACCCTGCTAAACATCAGGAACCGTCACCACTTCCACTGACCCCTGTAAACATCAGGAACCGTCACCACTCCCACTGACCCCGGTAAACATCAGGAATCGTCACCACTCCCACTGACCCCGGTAAACATCAGGAACCGTCACCACTCCCACTGATCCCGGTAAACATCAGGAACCGTCACCACTCCCAATGACCCCGGTAAACATCAGGAACGTCACCACTCCCACTGACCCCGGTAAACATCAGGAATCGTCACCACTCCCACTGACCCCGGTAAACATCAGGAACCGTCACCTCTCCCACTGACCCAGGAAAACATCAGGAACCGTCACCACTCCCACTGACCCCGGTAAACATCAGGAACCGTCACCTCTCCCACTGACCCCGGTAAACATCAGGAACCGTCACCACTCCCACTGACCGCGGTAAACATCAGGAACCGTCACCACTCCCACTGACCCCGGTAAACATCAGGAACCGTCACCTCTCCCACTGACCCCGGTAAACATCAGGAACCGTCACCACTCCCACTGACCCCGGTAAACATCAGGAACCGTCACCACTCCCACTGACCCCGGTAAACATCAGGAACCGTCACCACTCCCACTGACCCCGGTAAACATCAGGAACCGTCACCACTCCCACTGACCCCGGTAAACATCAGGAACCGTCACCACTCCCACTGACCCCGGTAAACATCAGGAACCGTCACCACTCCCACTGACCCTGGAAAACATCAGGAACCGTCACCGCTCCCACTGACCCCGGTAAACATCAGGAACCGCCACCACTCCCACTGACCCCGGTAAACATCAGGAACTGTCACCACTCCCACTGACCCCGGTAAACATCAGGAACCGTCACCACACCCACTGACCCGGGGAAACATCAGGAACAGTCACCACTCCCACTGACCCCGGTAAACATCAGGAACCGTCACCACTCCCACTGACCCGGGTAAACATCAGGAACCGTCACCACTCCCACTGACCCGGGTAAACATCAGGAACCGTCACCACTTCCACTGACCCAGGTAAACATCAGGAACCGTCACCACTTCCACTGACCCCGGTAAACATCAGGAACCGTCACCACTCCCACTGACCCCGGTAAGCATCAGGAACCGTCACCACTTCCACTGACCCTGCTAAACATCAGGAACCGTCACCACTCCCACTGACCCCGGTAAACATCAGGAACCGTCACCACTCCCACTGACCCCGGTAAACATCAGGAACCGTCACCACTCCCACTGACCCTGCTAATCATCAGGAACCGTCACCACTCCCACTGACCCCTGTAAACATCAGGAACCGTCACCACTCCCACTGACCCCGGTAAACATCAGGAACCGTCACCACTCCCACTGACCCCGGTAAACATCAGGAACCGTCACCACTCCCACTGACCCCGGTAAACATCAGGAACCGTCACCACTCCCACTGACCCCGGTAAACATCAGGAACCGTCACCACTCCCACTGACCCCGGTAAACATCAGGAACCGTCACCACTCCCACTGACCCCGGTAAACATCAGGAACCGTCACTACTCCCACTGACCCCGGTAAACATCAGGAACCGTCACCACTCCCACTGACCCGGGTAAACATCAGGAACCGTCACCACTCCCACTGACCCCGGTAAACATCAGGAACCGTCACCACACCCACTGACCCCGGTAAACATCAGGAACCATCACCACTCCCACTGACCCGGGTAAACATCAGGAACCGTCACCACTCCCACTGACCCGGGTAAACATCAGGAACCGTCACCACTTCCACTGACCCCAGTAAACATCAGGAACCGTCACCACTCCCACTGACCCCGGTAAACATCAGGAACCGTCACCACTCCCACTGACCCGGGTAAACATCAGGAACCGTCAACTCTCCCACTGACCCCGGTAAACATCAGGAACCGTCACCACTTCTACTGACCCCTGTAAACATCAGGAACCGTCACCACTCCCACTGACCCCGGTATACATCAGGAACCGTCACCACTCCCACTGACCCCGGTAAATATCAGGAACGTCACCACTCCCACTGACCCTGCTAAACATCAGGAACCGTCACCACTCGCACTGACCCCGGTAAACATCAGGAACGGTCACCACTCCCACTGACCCTGGAAAACATCAGGAACCATCACCACTCCCACTGACCCCGGTAAACATCAGGAACTGTCACCACTCCCACTGACCCCGGTAAACATCAGGAACTGTCACCACTCCCACTGACCCCGGTAAACATCAGGAACTGTCACCACTCCCACTGACCCCGGTAAACATCAGGAACTGTCACTACTCCCACTGACCCCGGTAAACATCAGGAAACGTCACCACTCCCACTGATCCCGGTAAACATCAGGAACTGTCACCACTCCCACTGACCCCGGTAAACATCAGGAACCGTCAACTCTCCCACTGACCCGGGTAAACATCAGGAATCGTCACCACTCCCAGTGACCCGGGTAAACGTCAGGAACCGTCACCACTCCCACTGACCCCGGTAAACATCAGGAACCGTCACCACTCCCACTGACCCCGGTAAACATCAGGAACCGTCACCACTTCCACTGACCCTGCTAAACATCAGGAACCATCACCACTCCCACTGACCCCGGTAAACATCAGGAACCGTCACCACTCCCACTGACCCCGGTAAACATCAGGAACCGTCACCAATCCCACTGACCCTGCTAAACATCAGGAACCGTCACCACTTCCACTGACCCCTGTAAACATCAGGAACCGTCACCACTCCCACTGACCCCTGTAAACATCAGGAATCGTCACCACTCCCACTGACCCCGGTAAACATCAGGAACCGTCACCACTCCCACTGATCCCGGTAAACATCAGGAACCGTCACCACTCCCACTGACCCCGGTAAACATCAGGAACCGTCACCACTCCCACTGACCCCTGTAAACATCAGGAACCGTCACCACTCCCACTGACCCCGGTAAACATCAGGAACGTCACCACTCCCACTGACCCTGCTAAACATCAGGAACCGTCACCACTCCCACTGACCCTGCTAAACATCAGGAACCGTCACCACTCCCACTGACCCCGGTAAACATCAGGAACCGTCACCACTCCCACTGACCCTGGAAAACATCAGGAACCGTCACCACTCTCACTGACACCGGTAAACATCAGGAACCGTCACCACTTCCACTGACCCCGGTAAACATCAGGAACGTCACCACTCCCACTGACCCCGGTAAACATCAGGAATCGTCACCACTCCCACTGACCCCGGTAAACATCAGGAACCGTCACCTCTCCCACTGACCCAGGAAAACATCAGGAACCGTCACCACTCCCACTGACCCCGGTAAACATCAGGAACCGTCACCTCTCCCACTGACCCCGGTAAACATCAGGAACCGTCACCACTCCCACTGACCGCGGTAAACATCAGGAACCGTCACCACTCCCACTGACCCCGGTAAACATCAGGAACCGTCACCTCTCCCACTGACCCCGGTAAACATCAGGAACCGTCACCACTCCCACTGACCCCGGTAAACATCAGGAACCATCACCACTCCCACTGACCCCGGTAAACATCTGGAACCGTCAACACTCCCACTGACCCCGGTAAACATCAGGAACCATCACTACTCCCACTGACCCCGGTAAACATCAGGAACCGTCACCACTCCCACTGACCCTGGAAAACATCAGGAACCGTCACCGCTCCCACTGACCCCGGTAAACATCAGGAACCGTCACCACTCCCACTGACCCCGGTAAACATCAGGAACCGTCACCACTCCCACTGACCCCGGTAAACATCAGGAACCGTCACCACTCCCACTGACCCCGGTAAACATCAGGAACCGTCACCACTCCCACTGACCCCGGTAAACATCAGGAACTGTCACCACTCCCACTGACCCCGGTAAACATCAGGAACCGTCACCACACCCACTGACCCGGGGAAACATCAGGAACCGTCACCACTCCCACTGACCCGGGTAAACATCAGGAACTGTCACCACTCCCACTGACCCCGGTAAACATCAGGAACCGTCACCACTCCCACTGAACCCGGTAAACATCAGGAACCGTCACCACTCCCACTGACCCGGGTAAACATCAGGAACCGTCACCACTCCCACTGACCCGGGTAAACATCAGGAACCGTCACCACTTCCACTGACCCAGGTAAACATCAGGAACCGTCACCACTTCCACTGACCCCGGTAAACATCAGGAACCGTCACCACTCCCACTGACCCCGGTAAGCATCAGGAACCGTCACCACTTCCACTGACCCTGCTAAACATCAGGAACCGTCACCACTCCCACTGACCCCGGTAAACATCAGGAACCGTCACCACTCCCACTGACCCCGGTAAACATCAGGAACCGTCACCACTCCCACTGACCCTGCTAAACATCAGGAACCGTCACCACTCCCACTGACCCCTGTAAACATCAGGAACCGTCACCACTCCCACTGACCCCGGTAAACATCAGGAACCGTCACCACTCCCACTGACCCCGGTAAACATCAGGAACCGTCACCACTCCCACTGACCCCGGTAAACATCAGGAACCGTCACCACTCCCACTGACCCCGGTAAACATCAGGAACCGTCACCACTCCCACTGACCCCGGTAAACATCAGGAACCGTCACCACTCCCACTGACCCCGGTAAACATCAGGAACCGTCACCACTCCCACTGACCCCGGTAAACATCAGGAACCGTCACCACTCCCACTGACCCGGGTAAACATCAGGAACCGTCACCACTCCCACTGACCCCGGTAAACATCAGGAACCGTCACCACTCCCACTGACCCCGGTAAACATCAGGAACCGTCACCACTCCCACTGACCCGGGTAAACATCAGGAACCGTCACCACTCCCACTGACCCGGGTAAACATCAGGAACCGTCACCACTTCCACTGACCCCAGTAAACATCAGGAACCGTCACCACTCCCACTGACCCCGGTAAACATCAGGAACCGTCACCACTCCCACTGACCCGGGTAAACATCAGGAACCGTCAACTCTCCCACTGACCCCGGTAAACATCAGGAACCGTCACCACTTCCACTGACCCCGGTATACATCAGGAACCGTCACCACTCCCACTGACCCCGGTAAATATCAGGAACGTCACCACTCCCACTGACCCTGCTAAACATCAGGAACCGTCACCACTCCCACTGACCCCGGTAAACATCAGGAACCGTCACCACTCCCACTGACCCTGGAAAACATCAGGAACCGTCACCACTCCCACTGACCCCGGTAAACATCAGGAACTGTCACCACTCCCACTGACCCCGGTAAACATCAGGAACTGTCACCACTCCCACTGACCCCGGTAAACATCAGGAACTGTCACCACTCCCACTGACCCCGGTAAACATCAGGAACTGTCACTACTCCCACTGACCCCGGTAAACATCAGGAAACGTCACCACTCCCACTGATCCCGGTAAACATCAGGAACTGTCACCACTCCCACTGACCCCGGTAAACATCAGGAACCGTCAACTCTCCCACTGACCCGGGTAAACGTCAGGAACCGTCACCACTCCCACTGACCCCGGTAAACATCAGAACTGTCACCACTCCCACTGACCCCGGTAAACATCAGAACTGTCACCACTCCCACTGACCCGGGTAAACATCAGGAACCGTGAACTCTCCCACTGACCCTGGAAAACGTCAGGAATCGTCACCACTCCCACTGACCCGGGTAAACGTCAGGAACCGTCACCACTCCCACTGACCCCAGTAAACATCAGGAACCGTCACCACTCCCACTGACCCCGGTAAACATCAGGAACCGTCACCACTCCCACTGACCCGGGTAAACGTCAGGAACCGTCACCACTCCCACTGACCCCGGTAAACATCAGGAACCGTCACCACTCGCATTGACCCCGGTAAACATCAGGAATCGTCACCACTCCCACTGACCCCGGTAAACATCAGGAATCGTCACCACTCCCACTGACCCGGGTAAACGTCAGGAACCGTCACCACTCCCACTGACCCCGGTAAACATCAGGAACCGTCACCACTCCCACTGACCCCGGTAAACGTCAGGAACCGTCACCACTCCCACTGACCCCAGTAAACATCAGGAACCGTCACCACTCCCATTGACCCCGGTAAACATCAGGAACCGCCACCACTCCCACTGACCCCGGTAAACATCAGGAACTGTCACCACTCCCACTGACCCCGGTAAACATCAGGAACCGTCACCACTCCCACTGACCCCGGTAAACATCAGGAACCGTCACCAGTCCCACTGACCCGGGTAAACATCAGGAACCGTCACCACTCCCACTGACCCCGGTAAACATCAGGAACCGTCACCACTCCCACTGACCCCGGTAAACATCAGGAACCGTCACCACTCCCACTGACCCCGGTAAACATCAGGAACCGTCACCACTCCCACTGACCCCGGTAAACATCAGGAACCGTCACCACTCCCACTGACCCCGGTAAACATCAGGAACCGTCACCACTCCCACTGACCCCGGTAAACATCAGGAACCGTCACCACTCCCACTGACCCCGGTAAACATCAGGAACCGTCACCACTCCCACTGACCCCGGTAAACATCAGGAACTGTCACCACTCCCACTGACCCCGGTTAACATCAGGAACCATCACCACTCCCACTGACCCCGGTAAACATCAGGAACCGTCACCACTCCCACTGACCCCGGTAAACATCAGGAACCGCCACCACTCCCACTGACCCCGGTAAACATCAGGAACCGTCACCACTCCCACTGACCCCGGTAAACATCAGGAACCGTCACCACTCCCACTGACCCCGGTAAACATCAGGAACCGTCACCACTCCCACTGACCCCGGTAAACATCAGGAACCGTCACCACTCCCACTGACCCCGGTAAACATCAGGAACCGTCACCACTCCCACTGACCCTGCTAAACATCAGGAACCGTCACCACTCCCACTGACCTCAGGGAACACCAGGAAATGACTGCAGTAGAAATTCTCTTTTGATTCAACAACAGATGGATGTATCAAGAGAGACTGGGAGGATGAATACAAGGGCCTGTTGGAGGACTTTGTCAAATGGTGCAAGCTGAATCATCTGCAGCTCAACATCAGTAAGACAAAGGAGATGTTGATGGACTTTAGGAAGGCTAAGCCTGCATTGCTCCCTGTTACTATTGGATGGTGAGGATGTGGTTGTGATGAGGACCTACTAGTACCCAGGGTGCACCTGGTGACAGACTTGAGTGGAGCACCAACACAGAGGAGATGTAGAAGAAGGGCCAGTCACCTCTATTTCCTGAAGGGACTGATGTCCTTTGGTGTATGTTGGCCTCTCCTTCACATGTCCTACTAGTCTGCTGTCGCTAGTGCAGTCTTTGATTCAGTGGTACTGGGGTATTGGCATCAACATCAGTGATGCTGCAGACTCAATAAAATGACAAGAAAGCTAGCTCTGTTATAAGAATCAAACTGATCACACTGGAGGCTGTGGTAGAACAAAGGTCCCTACGGAGAATCCTGGCAATTCTGGACAATGTTTCTAACCCTTTGCATGTCATCTTGGCTGAACAGAGGAGCACTTTTAGTAATCGAGTAAGACAACTGCACTGCTTCAAGTAGCGCTATATGACGTCATTCTTACTCTCGGCCATTAGGCTCTACTATGAGTCAACCTATAGCCAGGGAAGTGATGACCCCCTCCTGTTACATTGTGGTAACATATTTTTTTTATTCTTTCTACTTCTCTTCTAATATTTATATCTATGCACACATAATGCTACTGTAGCACTGTAATTTCTTTTTGGGATCAATAAAGTATCTGTCTATATATCTATACATCAGGAACAATAGAGTGGCCATTTGTGGTTCTGTACTGGAGATCAAGGATTTGGCACCCCAAGTACCAGGAAGAGATCTTGCACTTCTTTCGCATTGGTTTCTGTCCAAGTGCTGAACAAACAAAGATAAAGGGGGTGTTGTATGCTGAGAGTGAAGTACCCTACATTGGTTACCTGTAACCTTCATCCCCATCCTCTATTGACAGCTGCTTGAATTCTTCATACATCTTCCTGTTGAAGTGATCTCTCAGGAAGAAGGACCAGAATCGGAAAAGGGTGTTCATTTCCTGAGACTGTCCTATTCCCAATCTCTTTCTCTCTGTGGGAGAAGAACAAGTCAGTGGATGGCAGCTGCATTTAATGGCTGAGCAATCGAACAGACAGCAACTATACCTGGATGGTCACACACACCTGAAAAACTATTGACATTTATAATTCTACATCAAGGACATAAGAACCATGAACAAAAACAGATAATCGGCTCCCACTGAATCTGATCGGGGCCAATCCCATCATACTCTCAGCGCTATTTTCTCACTCTCTCCCCACAATCATCCACCCTCTCAAATGTCTCTCAATCTCTGATCTGAATATATTCAATGATTATTCCTATATAGACAACCCCATTCCTATTGTTTAGATGTATTCTTTCCAAATCCTAACTCTCCCTGAGTAGTCAGTTCACAGCTTTGGTCACTTTGCAACCCCCATCATCATCAGCAATCACTTGTAGTTGAGTATGATTCTTCTCCTGGTGGTTGATCTGGTCACTTGTGGGTCTTAAGATGACTGGAGGCCGATCTGTGAACAACAGTCCTATTGCAATGTTGGCAGGTGTAGGTCATTGAAGTGGATGTAGACTGGAGGAACAACAGCTTATATTCCATCTGGGTAGCCTCCAAACTGATGGCATGAATGAAGAATTCTCAAACTTCTTGTAATGATTACCAACCCCCTCACCATTCCCCATCCACTTCTGTCTCTCTCACCTTACCTTCTTGCCTGTCCACCACCTCCCTCTGCTGCTCCTTCCCCCCCTTTTCCTCTCCTATTAGATTCCCCCTTCTCCAGCCTTGTATCTCTTTTACCTATCAACTTCCCAGTTCTTAACTTCACCCCTACCCCTCCCAGTTTCACCTATCACCTTGTGTTTCTCCCTCTGCCCCCCACCTTTTAACTCCTCATCAGCTTTCTTTCTCCAGTCCTACTGAAGGGTCTCAGCCCAAACTGTACTTTTTTTCATAAATGCTGCCTGACCTGCTGAGTTCTGCCAGCATTTTGTGTATTGTGTGGTGGCTGTAGCTGGTTGGGCTTTTACCAGTCTCTCCTTACGATGAAGCCACTTAGTCTTGGCATGCTGGAAGTATTCTTCAAGCTGTGCAGTTCCCTCACAGACTGTCCTTCTCCAGGTTTCCTTATCCTTGCTAATTTCTTCTATGCATTCAGGTCGATGTGGGATTTCCTCAGGTGGCTCTTGATACTGTCCTTGTTCTACATTTTCTGCCCTCTAGGAGTGACCAAACAGGAGTTGCTTAGGGAGGCGGGAGTCAGGCATACTGATGACGTGGCCGACCCATCGTAATTGACATTGAGTCATGATTGTGGCTATGGACTTAGCTTCCTCTAAGATGGCCCAACTCTATGCAACCACATCAGACCAGACACATCTATATGTTCTTCTTACCAATGGCATTTACTGTCAGTCATTAATTCTACCCCATGATTTTCCTTACTTGGACTCTATTTACCATTTTCTTGTACACTGTTCCTTCCTGGTAAATTTGGTTATTGCTAGTCTGTTTTGCACTGCATTATTCTTTCTCCTTTCTCTTATCCCTAAGTACCCCTTTTACTAAACCTAGATAATTATCTGAATTGTTAACTCAAAATGGTGCCCATTGTGAGTTTAATGGAAAACACCAATAACTATGGTGAATTTTATCAGTGCTTGTGATTGGAAAGAACTTCCACGATGATCAGATCAGTTTCAGCACAAATGTGCAATACCACTAAGCACTTAAGTGATACAAATTAGATCACAGCCTGAAGGCAGCTCAAGTGTCTAAATTCAGTGGGGTTCACCTCTGCAGATGACAATAAACTCGTCAATTTGATCTACCCAATTTGCACCAAGGAGCACAGAGGATTGTTGATATATTATTGACTATGCAAGAGTCTTATTAATGACGACATTGCAACCAAAACAATAACAATACATGCAACCACCACACAATGATTTGGAATTGCTGCTGCCCAACAAGGGTCCTGTAATGAGGACCAGGCAGCAAACCCAGGGTCTGGCTGGCTCAGCACCCACACAAGGACCCTTGGTGAATTCAAACTGTTGTGGTAAGTTGGCACACTGAAGCAGTTAGATCTTTTTAGGACCTACCATTTAGACATCTCCTGCGAAACTTGTGATAAACATGCTGTGTGAATCCATTCTCCTTCAATAACTCATGGGAGGGGTGCTGGAACTTGGGAAGAGATTGTGGCGTGCAACCATAATTACCAGCCACTGGAATTCCTTCAGAAGGACTGGCATTTGAACTGTGAAATAACAAAATTTATTGTTTAACCTCTAGTAATGACACAAAGACTGGATATAAAAAACATGGCCTCTCTACCAAATTTCCTCGCTGATATTAATCACCTTCAAACAGCAGGGCCCAGAACAATTTGCCACAGCAGGGCTGAGTCCTAATGTGAGGTTCAGACAATTTAAATACCGGCCCAGATTGTCAGTGGGCTACTCTCCCCACGAAGTTAAGGCTGTGACACTGCCCCTGGCTGCTGTGCTTTGTGTCTGTGGACTTTGCAGTGACTTGCCCCACTAACATGCTGAACTGAATACCAATGCTTTGGGCCTACTCCAGGAACTTGGATCTCAAGACTCAATTTGATTCGGAAGGGTGGTGTTGCTTGTTTCTATTGTTGGCATGCTATGTTTTGTGTTTTTCCTCTTTCTCTGTGAGCACTGGGGTTTGGTCTTTCTTTTTAAAAAATTGAGTTATTTCGGGTTCCTTGCTTTGTGACTGCCTGTAAGCAAACAAGTCTCAAGGTTGCATAATTTATACATTTTTTGAATATAAATGCACTTTGAATCTTTCAGTCCAAAGACAGATGGGTTAGTTGGTTAACTGGTCAATGCAAATTGTCCTGTGACTAAGCTAGGGTTAAATAGGTGGGTTGTTGGGCAGCTTGACTTGTTGGCCTGTATCTCTAAATAAAGATAAGCACAGGTGTTTTCCCAATCCTTTATGTCTCATCCACCCAACAGATGCACAGTGTTATTTATTTGCACATTGTCTAAGTAGCTTCACTCTAATGAACTCAATCGCAATCATCCTATTACACCCGTTATCCCCAGGCTAATCCATCACTCCCCACCGTACTTTTATCCCACAATCATCATCATATTACACTCATTATCCCTAGAAACCCCAACACACATCCACTGAAACATTACCCCCACAATCACCATTGTACTACACTTGTTAACACCAGGCTACACCCCCCACCACTCACCCACTGAAAAGTTACCCCCAAAATCATCACTGTATTACTCCCATTATTCCCAGGCTACCTCACCACACACCCACTGAAGCATTACTCCACAATGATCATCGTATTATTCCCATTATCCCCAGGTAGGTACTCCCACCACTCACCAACTGAAACTTTACCCCTAGAAACGGCACTCAGACCCAGCACTCCACGCACCCACCCTTCATTACACAAAAAAATTATTTTAAGTCAATTTTAGTAGAAACAAATATAAAGGAGGAGTTTTCCTCTAACCTGAAGGAGGATGCCCTCGGTCTATGCTCTCTTGAGTCCATCACCCACCCCACATGGCTCTCCAGAGGGGGGTTTGAGCTGTGCCTCGTCTTGCGTTTGCGGGGCATCTGTAACAAACATCCACAACTCCGTCACTCAAAGGAACGAATGAGGTGGCCCATGTTCTACGGAGTAGCAGTTGTGTGAATCAGTTTAACAAACGACAAGTAAACAGTGGGGTAGAGAAATGCAATGACTGGAAATAGACTTGTGGACAACAATTCACTCATCAATAGACTATAACACCATAATACATAGGAGCAGAATTAGGCCATTTGCCCTGTTGAGTCTGCTCTGTCATTCAATCATGGCTGCTCCTTCTTTCCCCTTCTCAGCCTCACTTCCTGACCTTTGATGCCATGTCCAATTGAGACCCTATCAAGCTCTGCCTTAAATACACCCAGCAACCTGGCCTCCACAGCTGCCTGTGCTAATAAGCTCCACAAAATCACCACCTATTGGCTAAAGATTTTCTCTGCATCTCTGTTTTATATGGGCACCCCTCTATCCTGAGGCTGTGCCCTCTTATCCTAGACTCCCCCACAATGGGAAACATCCTTTCCACATCTACTCTTTCTAGGCCTTTCAACATTTGAAATGTTTCAATGAGAACCACCCTCTAACTCATCTTTCTAAATTCCAGCAAGTTCAGATCCAGAGCTATTAAACATTCTTTGTATAATAACCCTTTTGATGATGGAAAGCATCAAGTTGGACAAGTCACCGGGACTGGACGAAATATATCACAGGCTACTGTGGGAGGCGAGGGAGGAGATTGCTGAGCCTCTGGCAATGATTTTTGCATCACCAATGGGGAATGGCAGAGGTTCTGGAGGATTGGAGGATTGCAGATGTTGTTATTCAAAAAAAAGAGTAGAAATAGCCCAGGAAGTTATAGACCAGTAAGACTTTCAATAGTTGGTAAGTTGATGGAAAAGATTCTGAGAGGCAGGATTTATGAACATTTGGAGCTGCATAATATGATTAGGAATAGACAGCATGGCTTTGTCAAAGGCAGGTTGTGCCTTACAAGCCTGGATGAATTTCTTGAGGATGTGACTAAACATATTGATGAAGGTAGAGCAGTAGAAATGGTGTACATGGATTTCAGCATGGTATTTGATAAGGTACCCCATGCAAGGCTTATTGAGAAAGTAACAAGCTTGCACACAGAAAGCAAAGGGTGGTTGCAGACGGGTCATATTCTATGTGGAGGTTGGTCAGCAGTGGTGTGCCTCAGTGATAGGTTCTGGGACCCTTTCTCTTTGTAATGTTTATAAATGACCTGGATGAGGAAGTGGAGGAATGGGTTAGTAAATTTGCTGATGACACAAAGGTTGGAGGTGTTGTGGATAGTGTTGTGGGCTGTCAGACGTTAAGCGGATGGACTTTAACTCAGTTAAGTGTGAGGTAGCATATTTTGGTAGGTCAAATATGATGGCAGAATACAGTATTAATGGTAAGACTCCTGGCAGTGTGGAGGATCAGAGGGATCTTGGGGTCCGAGTCCATAGGACACTCAAAGCTGCTGTGCAGGTTGACTGTGTGGTTAAGAAGGCATACACTCTATTGGCCTTCATCAACCGTGGGATTGAGTTCAAGAGCCGAAAGGTAATGTTACAGCTATATAGGACCCTGGTCAGAACCCATTTGGAGTACTGTGTTCAGTTCTGGTCACCTCACTACAAGAAGGATGTGGGGGGTGGAGTTTCATTTTTTAAGCTATAATCACCCTTTAATCAAATCTTTTCGTACTTAATTACATGGGTTGATATTTACGATTTATTTCTCTTTTTAAAAATAACACTGGATTTAATTTTTTCAAACTTAAAATGTCTGTACCTAAGAAATCGTCTAAAGACCCTATAACTCTTGATGCAATCTCCAGTCTTCTGGATACTAAACTGGATACTAAACTTGCAAGTCTGGAAAACAAACTTACTGCGAAAATGTCGGAGCTTGAAGAAGTCGTTAAATCATTTACTATCAAGCTTCAATCGCAGGCAGCAGATATTGAACGGCATGAAGAAAAGTTTGCGGCTCTTGACAAGATAATTTGTGAAAAAATACATACAATCGAAACTTTGGAGGAGAAGGTACGGTCCACCGCTAAAATAGTGGAGCAGTATGAGTTTAAAATCACCGATCCTGAAAACCGGTCTCGCAGACAGAATTTGCGTATTATTGGATTTCCCGAAAATGTTGAGTCTGGTGACTTAACTGAATATTTCTC
Organism: Hypanus sabinus; assembly: GCF_030144855.1. NCBI lineage: Eukaryota > Metazoa > Chordata > Chondrichthyes > Myliobatiformes > Dasyatidae > Hypanus > Hypanus sabinus. The sequence continues at coordinate 92,513,876 of NC_082720.1, read as the reverse complement.
TAATTTATTGTGGGAAATTTTTGGCGAGGACGCTTTGCGGGTTAAACCTACTATTGATCGTGCCCACAGAGTTTCGAGATTTTCGGCTGTGAAAGACCAGCCACGAGCTGTGATTGTCCGTCTCCATTATCCTCGGGAGAAAGAGCTTTTAATCCGATTAGCTCGTCAGAAAGGTATGATTTCTCACAGAAGCAACAACTTTCGTATTGTTGAGGATTATTCATTCGAGGTAATGAGGGCGAGAGTCGCTTTTAAACCGGTGATGGCGGAGGTTCATTCGATTGGACTTAAACAAGCTTTAAGATATCCAGCGAATCTCAGAATTACATTGAGCGACAACAGTCAGCGTTTCTTTAATACTCCGGAAGAAGCGAAGAAATTCGTTGAAGAATATCGCTCTTCTAGTACAACTTGAGCTATGTGTTATGTGGAAGAACTTTTGGAGAGAAGACGCCATTCCGTTTTAGGCTTTAACTTATGAAGCTGCGGTATAGCCTTTTATTTTGGTCTGTAGACCTGGTTTTTTTTATTATCATGATTTACAGATGCTTTTTTAACTGTACTATAATGTCTTTTTTCTTCATTAATTTTTTTCCCTCTAGATTAGATATACATGTTAAGACTTTGTAATAATGATTTATTTTTTAAGATGTCGTTTCTTTTTCCCATAAGACTTTGCTTTCCGTAAGCGCTTATTTGCCTGTATTTGAGAATGGGACGAATGATTTGAATTTTTGAACCTTTTTTTTTATATATATATTGTAGTGGTTATTGAACCCTTTTTTAATTTTATTTTGATAACCTTTTTTTTAAAAAAAAGATTGGTGAATTTACATTTATATTTTGTAATATGGTCCTTTCAAAATGTCGTTTCTTCTTCCCATAAGTCTTTGTTTCCTTATATTTGAATATGGAATCTTTTTTTAAAGGCATATTACACTATTTTAAACTTTAATGGTTATCCTTTTTTTTATTAATGATTTTTTGCTTTTTTATATTATTTTTTCATTTTGATTGATATATATTTTTTTCTGTTTACAACCCTGTATTTATATCTGGGTGTTATATAGTTTCTCTTTTCTTTCTTTTCATGAAGTCGCCATCTTGAAAATGGGGGTAATATTAGTGTTAGTTTGTGCGCCTGCCGCTTGGCTTTTATTCGTAGGGTTGGGGGAGGGGGTAGGGATCTTTTTTCACGCTTCTGCTTTTTATTTTTTTGCTTTTAGTTTATGGGCTGACTTTAAATTATTAATATTGTTGAGGTGTCATGTTCTCCGGTTGCTCCTGAATCATTTTTCCTTCTTCCTGAATTATGGGTTATGTGTCTTTTTAACCTTTTATGATATACACAACTAATATTGGCATGATGGATAAGTCTATTAACTTTATCTCCTGGAATACTAATGGTTTAAATCATCCGATTAAACGTAAAAAAAATATTTAAAGTATTCCATAGACTTAATGCTAATATTATTTTTGCACAGGAGACCCATATTAGGAAGGAGGATAATCAACGCTTTTTTAGGTTCTGGGGAGGTCAACAATTTCACTCGAATTGTACCGCCAAAATTAGGGGTGTGTCTATTTTTATAGACCCCTCAATTTCATTTACACATCATGAAATTATTTCTGATCCACAGGGCAGATTTTTGTTGATAACTGGTTCACTTTTTAATCGAAAAGTGGTTCTAGTTAATATTTATGCTCCAAACTTTGACTGCCCTGAATTTTTTAAACATTTATTTACTTCTCTTCCTAATCTAAATGAATATATGTTGATAATGGGTTGTTGTTTGAATCCTTCGATGGATAGATCTAAACCTATTCGAATTCTTCCGAATAGATCAGCCTTACTTATTAATTCTTTTATGGTTGATTCGGGAATTACTGAAATATGGCGGTTTTTGAACCCTAAAGATAAAGAATTTTCGTTTTTTTCACATGTATATCACAGTTATTCTAGAATTGATTATTTCCTTATTGATCATCATTTATTAACAGATGTTATTGATTGTAAATATGATTCTATTGCTATTTCGGATCATGTACCTTTGAAGTTATCTATCAAGATTTCAGACTTTTCCAATAATACTAGATCTTGGAGACTTAACGCTACTTTGCTTCAAGATCCAGAATTCATCACCTACATAAAACAGCAAATTGACTTGTTTTTCTCAACAAACTATACTGAAGAGATTGACAAAGGAATACTTTGGGACTCTTTTAAGGCTTTTATCCATGGACAAATTATCTCATGTTCCGTTGGTAAAAGAAAACAAAGATATTTAGATATTGCTTTATTAGTGGATAAAATTAAAGAAATTGATAAGATTTATTCCGTGACTCCTACCAAAGAACTTTATAAGAAGAGAGTTGAGCTTCAAATGGAGCATAGCTTATTATTATTTTCTTCAATTGAGAATCAATTAATTAGGACTAGGGCTCAATTTTATATCCATAGTGATCGAACTGGTAAATTGTTAGCTAACCAACTAAAAGCTATCTCGACTAAGCCACAAATTATTAAAATTCGTAAACAAGACGGTAATCTGACTACTGATCATAAAGAAATCAATAACACTTTTCAAGATTTTTATAAATCTTTATATCAATCAGAATTTGATGGCGATCTGTCCATGATGGATAACTTTTTTAACAATTTGAATATTCCTAAACTGACAGATGAAGATCGTAGCTTGTTTGATGCTATTTCTTTGGCCGAAATAGGAGAGGCTATCTCATCAATGAATTCAGGGAAAGCTCCTGGTCCTGATGGTTATATTATAGAATTTTTAAAAACTTTTTCTTCTTTGCTTTCCCCTTGGTTATGTGAAATCTTTAATGATGCATTTGTTAAGAAGAGATTACCTCAGTCTTTTTATGAAGCTACTATCTCTCTAATTCTTAAAAAAGATAAGGATCCCACTTTATGTGCATCTTATCGCCCTATATCACTATTAAATGTAGACTCTAATATTCTTACAAAAATTTTAGCTATTAGGTTAGAAAAGGTACTATCACAGATTATTTCAGAAGACCAAACTGGTTTTATTAGGAATCGGTATTCCTTTTATAATATAAGAAAATTGATTAATATAATTTATACTTCGTCACCCACAATTCCAGAATGTGTTATTTCACTAGATGCTGAAAAAGCTTTTGATAGAGTTGAATGGGTATACTTATTTAACGCTTTGAGATATTTTAATTTTAGTCCTAATTTTATATCATGGATCAAACTAATATATCATAAACCTGTTGCTTCTGTTCTTACAAATAATTACAGATCTTCTTTTTTTCAATTATCTCATGGTACGAGACAAGGTTGTCCCTTAAGTCCTTTATTGTTTAATATTGCATTAGAACCTTTAGTCATTGCTATTCGTGAATCTCCTAATATTTTTGGTATTACCCGCAATGAGAAATTATACAAGTTATCACTTTATGCTGATGACTTGTTGTTATATATTTTCTGATCCTGACAGGTCTATTCCCGCTATTTTATCCTTGTTGGCTCAATTTGGTAGTTTTTCTGGTTATAAAGTAAACTTGGATAAGAGTGATTTATTCCCTTTAAACGCGCAAACTTTATTGAATGAAAGGATACCATTTAAAGTTGTTGATGATAACTTTATCTGTGTAAAGGGGGTTTCTTTTTTTTCTTTGTTACTGTTGGGAAAGGGTTTCCTTTTGTTAACTAGCAAGAATGCTAATTTACTGATAATGAGAATGGTATTCCTTTGTAAACCAAATGGGGATTAATGTTCTTTCTTCTGAGTCTGTAAGCTTTTGTTGACAGGCTTTTGGGCAGATCGGCGCGAGGTGGTTGAGAGAGACGACGCAATGCTCTAAGTTGGGCGAGGATCGGACCCCAAAGGGGGGTCCGAGGCCGGGAAATTCTCCGGGGGGGGGGGGGAATGAAGCTAGATGTGCTTGGTTGACCACTCGGAGGGTCCTGAGCTGTTTGGAGAGTCGAGGAGTTCGGAGGGCCCTGAGCTGCGAGTCGAGGAGTTCGGAGGGGATCGAATGGTGGCCAGAAGACTTCAGTAATTGAGCTCCAACGGCTGTGCACGAAGTGGTTTGGACTTTGATAAGTTTGGCGCCTTTTCTTTAATTTTCTCTTCATATATACTGTATCGTTATTAATCACTTGGTTATAGTAACCTTTATAAATTGTACTCATTTAATCGCATATGGTGTACTGTCTGTTTTTGGGCGAGGCGGGGACATCACACAGCATCCACACCAGCTGATTACCCAGTTTGGCGGGGCCGAAGGCTGCTCCCCCTAGACGAGAACGAGCTGAGCGAGCCTGAGGTGACCCAGGGGGTTATATCTATTTAGGTATAAAAATTACCAAGAAATATAAAGATTTATTTACATTGAATTTTTTACCTATGCTTCATCAAATTCAACAACTTACTACAAGATGGTCTCCCTTATCCTTATCATTAGTTGGTCAGATTAATGCTATTAAAATGATGATTCTACCTAAATTTTTATATTTATTTCAAGCTTTACCAATTTTTATTCCTAAATCTTTTTTTGATAACATTGACTCAAAAATTTCCTCATTTGTGTGGCAAAATAAAAATCCTAGGTTAAGTAAAAGGCAATTACAAAAATCTAAAAAAGATGGTGGTTTAGCTCTACCTAACTTTAGATTTTACTATTGGGCGAATAATATTCATAACTTAATTTATTGGAAATCAGATTTGGATTCACCATTGTGCCCACAGTGGGTAAATTTAGAATGCAATGAGGCACAGGGATATTCTCTATTCTCCGTTCTGGGTTCTTCTCTTTCTGCCGATTTAGTTAAATTCAATAAACAGATATCCAACCCTGTTGTCAAACATACATTACGAATTTGGTTTCAATTTCGTAAATTTTTTACTCTGAAAAACTTTGCTCTTGATAGCCCTATTTTACTTAATTTTTTTTTCAAACCTTCTTTGACAGATCAAGCTTTTAGCATATGGAAAAGGAAAGGTATAAAATGCTTTCATGATCTCTTTTTTGAAGGTAGTTTGATGTCTTTCGACCAACTTTCCAACAAATTTGAGTTACCTAAATCTAACTTTTTTAGATATCTACAAATCAGAAATTTTTTACATAAAATTCTACCATCCTTCCCCAATTCAACTTCAATGGACTTTTTAGGTATGATTTTTACCTTAAATCCCTATCAGAAGGGATTAGTGGCTTTTATTTATAATATGATTATGAAGATACAACCAGAAATATCAGGTAGAATTAAACAAGAATGGGGAAAAAGAACTTCAATATAATATATCAATAGAAAAATGGGAAAAAAAATTACAAATGGTTAATTCTTCTTCTATATGTGCTAAACATGCTTTAATACAATTTAAAATTGTACATAGAGCTCATATGTCTAAAGATAAACTTGCTCGATTCTACACTCATATTAACCCTCAATGTGACAGATGTCATTCAGATGTGGCTTCATTGACCCATATGTTTTGGTCATGTCCCACCTTATATAACTATTGGAAGGACATATTTGCTACCATTTCCTCAATTTGGAATATCGATTTACAACCTCATTTTATTACTGCAATTTTTGGTATACCAAATGAGGATGGTAATCAGTTTTCCCCTTCAATTAGACGAATGATCGCTTTTGTAACATTAATGGCCAGAAGGTCTATATTGCAAAATTGGGAAGAAGTAAATCCTCCTACCACATTTCAGTGGCTCTCTCAAACTATTTCTTATCTGAGCTTGGAAAAAATTAGAAGCACTATTTTTGACTCATCAGTTAAATTTGAAGAAACTTGGGGACCGTTCATTCGACATTTTCATATGAATTAATCTGACCTCTCCCAGACCTTCTCTCTGTTTATTCTTGTTCTGGTATGGAGTTCCGGAGTTTTTGGCACTATCATATACAAATAAACTGTTATTATTGCCCATGTTAGTTTAGCTTAGTATTTTTTTCTCTCAATATATATTTTTTGCTTGTATTTTTATAATTTTTTCTTTTTCTTTTGATGATTATTCTTATTTTTTTCATATAATTATTATAGGCTTGATTGATAATGTACTATGTTTTCCTGTTGATATTTTAATAGGATATTGTTATCCTATTATTAATTTAATTTCAAGTCTAATGCATTTATAACCTATTCATTATTATGTTATGTTTTTTTTATATATATGAAATTCAATAAAAAGATTGAAAAAGAAAAGAAAGAAGAAGGATGTGGAACCTATTGAAAGGGTGCAGAGGAGATATACAAGGATGTTGCCTGGGTTATGGAACATGCCTTATGAGAATAGGTTGAGTGAACTTGGCCTTTTCTCCTCGGAGTGTCAGAGGACGAGAGGTGACCTGATAGAGGTGTATAAGATGATGAGAGGAATTGATCGTGTGGATTGTCAGAGGCTTTTTCCCAGGACTGAAATTGCTAACAAGAGGGCACAGTTTTAATGTGCTTGGAAGTAGGTCCAGAGGAGATGTCAGGAGTAAGACTTTTTTAACCGCAGAGTGGTGAGTGCATGGAATGGGTGCCGGCAACGGTGGTTGAGGCGGATACAATAAGGTCTTTAAACAAATTCTTGAATAAGTACATGGAGCTTAGGAAAACAGAGGGCTATGGGTAACCCTAGGTAAATTTTAAAGTAACTACATGTTCGGCACAGCATTTTGAGCCAAAGGGCCTTTATTGTGCTGTAGGTTTTCTATGTTCTATGTTTATACGCTCTTTCATTCTCAGAAACATCCTTTTGAACCTGCTGAGCCCTCTCCAATGCCAGCACATCTTTTCTTAGATGAAGAGCTCAAAATTGTTTAAAATACTCAAGGTGAGGCCTCACCAGTACCTTATAAAGCTTCAGTATCACATTCCTGTACTTGTACTCTATACCTCTAAAACTGCATTTGCATTTCACACCACCAACTCTGCCTGCATGTTAATCTTTAGAATCTCTGCTCAGACTCCCAAGTCCCTTTGCACCTCAGGTTTTTGGATTTTCTCCCCGTTGAAAAAATGGGTCTGCAGGTTTATTTCTAACTACCAAAGTGCATATCCAACATTGTATTTCGTTTGTAGCTCCATTGCCCATTCTCCTAATCTAAGTCATTCTGCAGCCTACCTGTTTCCTCAACACTATCTGGCCCTTCACTTATCTTTGTATCATCTGTAATCTTGGCAACAAAGCCAAGTATTCCATCATCTAAATCATTTCATTGCCATTTGCTGACTCTTACCAATCAGCCAATTTTCTAACCATGCCAATAACTTACCATGGGCTTTCAACTTGGTAAGCAGCCTCATTTGTGGCATCTTGTCAAAGGCCTTCTGAAAGTCGAAATATACAACATCCACTGCATTCCCTTTTATCTATCCTACTTGTAATCTCCTCAAAGAATTCCAACAGGTTCGTGCGGCAAGATTTTCACTCAAGGAAACCATGCACACTTTGTCACATTCTTGCCCTGTGTCACCAAGTACTCAATCACCCCATCCTTAACAACCAACTCCAACATCTTCCCAACCACTGAGGTCAGGTTAACTTGTCTTCAATTTCCCTTCAGCTATCTTCCTCCTTTCTTAAAGTGTGGACTGACATTTTTTTCAGTCGTAGGGCACCATGCTAGAGTCTAATGACTTTTGAAAGATCTTGATTTAGTAGTGTTATTTTTTTCTTTTCTTTTTTTGTGTCACCATATTTTTCAATGCTTATTATTTTTTTCTCTTTTGAGACATTGTAAGTGTTACTTACTTCGATGTACTCATTATTTTGGATGATGATAATAATAATAAAAAGATTTGAAAAGAAAGAAAGAAAAGTCATTACTAATGACTCCACAATCTCTACCGTGGAGTCTCAAGATGGTGCTAATGGAGTGAAGCGGTTTTAGGCTTCGCTCCAATCCTTTTACTTTTTTTTACCTACAAGCACCCCCTAATTGATCTGTTTATACCTATTCTAAAGGGGTTCAGACATATGAAATCTTTTTCAATTGTTTGAATCATTTTCAACTCGTTGAAATGTCTAAAGCAAAGGAATCGAAACAGACGAAAGAACCGTTAACTTTGGAAGCAATAGCGAAACTCATGGACGACAGACTTGAAAAACTGGAGAATAAATTAACCTCAAAGCTTTCTACGTTCGATGAAATTTTAAAGACACTTGACACAAAACTTCAATCACTTACACTGGATTCACAAAAACAACAAGCAAGTATTTTAGTTCTTGAAGATGCCGCTCGCCAGAGAGATGCACAATTGAAACTCTGCAACAACAGCAAACTTCGACTTCTCTACTGCTGGATCGTTATAAATCTAAAATCACTGATCTTGAAAACCGCTCTCAAAGACAAAATCTCCGGATAATTGGGATTCCGGAAAAATTTGAGAACGGTGATCTCACTGTATTTTTCTCCAAATTTTTAATGGATGTCCTCGGCTCAGAAGTACTGGATACCCTCCAATAATCGACCATGCACATCGCATTTCTCGTTTTCAATCAGCTTCAGGTTTGAAACCGCGACAAGTAATTCTCCGGATCCATTATCCTCATACCAAAGAACATTTGATCCGGGCTGCCCGGAAAGAGGGTATGATCAGCTTTCAAGATTTTAAATTCCGTATTCTGGAAGATTATAGTCCCGAAGTTTTAAGGTCAAGAATGGCTTTTAAATGGGTTATGTCGGAACTCCATCAGGAAGTCTACAAGCAAGCGCTGTAATTTCCAGCACAATTGAGAGTTACTCTCAAAGACGGGACTGATCGGCTGTTCAAATTTCCAGCAGATGCTCAAATATTCCTTGAAGAATAATACTTTATTGTTTCTACAGGTTGACTAATGTAATAATTAGTTTATAGATTTGGATCTTTTACAAAATGATGATTTTTTTTTAAGTGATGGCTTACACGTATTTCTTACACACGGTAAAAGTCCGTTTTTGGTTTATTCTGAGATTGCTCTTTTTATATTATTATTCTGTTAGTTTTGAAAGTAACTCATTAGAGTTTTCTTTTAAGTTCATATACTCTTTTTTATATTTTTAACATTTAAATATTAAGATTTTTTTTTAAATAAAAAACTTTTCTAAGATGTTGTTTCTTTTCCCCGAAAGACCTTAGTGCTTGGATACGTCACATCCGTTTTGATGTGTCTGAATAAGTTTAAGGACTTTCTTTTAAAACACGAATACAATATTATCCATTTATGGGTTTTATCGTTTTAATTTTTTTAAAAAATCCTTTTGTTTTATATATATAATATTAATTTTATATTTTAATCTTTGTTATACTAACCCTTTCTTATAATATGGGTGGTTTGTATCTTTTATTTAACTTTTTTTGTTTGAGTTGCCGTCTTGAGACATGGGGGTAAATTTAGTATTAGATCGCTTGCTTGCCTCTTTTTGGCTTTTTTCCTGGGGTTTTGAGGTTGGAGGGAGGGGGAGCTTTCTTTTTGCTTGCTTCACGCTTAGTTTCACTTCATGGGGTGATTTGAAACTACAAAAATGATTGCAGTGTCATGACTTCCAGTTCCTCCTTGAACTTACTTCCCTCTTCTGGATTCATGAGTTCATCTTTTTTTAACCTTATGTGTTAATTATAATAAATACTGGCAATATGGATAAGTTTATTAATTTTGTTTCTTGGAATACTAATTGTTTAAATCATCTGATCAAATGGAAAAAAATATTCAAAGTATTCTACAGAATGAATGCTAATATTATCTTTGTACAAGAGACTCATGTGAGGAAGGTGGATAGTCAACTTTTTTTAGGCTTTGGAAAGGCCAACAGTATCACTCGAATTCCCAAGCCAAAGTAAGAGGCGTTTCCATTTTTATAGATTCTTCAACCTCCTTTATACACTATGAAACAATTTCAGACCCACAAGGTAGATTTTTGTTTAATACTGGTCTACTTTTTAACCAAAAAGTTGTTTTAGTTAATGTTAATGCTCCAAACACTGATTGTCCTGAATTTTTTAAGTGTCTATTTACATCCTTTCCTAATTTGAATCTACATGCTGATAATGGGTGGGGATTTTAACTGTTGTTTAAACCCTTTGATGGATAGATCTAAACCCACCCAAGCTCTTCCGAATAAATCGGCCTCTCTTATTAATTCCTTTATGATTGATTCTGGAATTTCTGAAATTTGGCGTTTTTTACACCCCAATGACAAAGAGTTTTCATATTTTTCTCATGTTTATCATAATTACTCAAGAATTGATTACTTTTTTATTGATCACCGTTTACTTACAGATGTTATTGATTGTAAATATGACTCCATTATCAATTCTGACCATGCACCTTTGAAGCTATCTATTAAGACAATGGACTCATCTACTAATGCTAAATCTTGGAGGTTCAACTCTATTTTATTGCAGGATTTAGACTTTCTTAATTTTATTAAACAACAAATTGATTTGTTTTTCTCAATTTATGGGACACTTTTAAAGCATTTATTCGTGGACAGATTATTTCATACTCTGCTGGAGTTAGGAAATGAACTAATTCTAAAATATTAACATTGGTTGATAAATTCAAAGCAATTGATAAGATTTATTCAGTGATCCCCCAGCAAAGAGCTTTATAAAGAAAAAGTTGAACTTCAAATGGAGCATAGTTTGTTATTATCCTCTTCGATTGAAAATCAGTTAATTAAATCTAGAACCCAGTTTTATGTACATGGAGATAAGTCTGGCAAATTATTAGCTAATCAATTGAAAACTGCTACGGTTAAATGACAAATTACTAGGATTCGTAAACGAGATGGCACTCTGACGATCGACCATAAAGAGATAAATAAAGCCTTTCAAGATTTTTATAATTCTTTATATCAATCAGAATTTGAGGATTCTTCTATAATAGATGCATTTTTAAGAAAATTGAATATCTCAAAATTAACAACAGAGGATAGTGTATTCTTAGATGCACCTATTACAGAAACTGAAATAAAAGAGGCTACTTTTTCAATGAATTCCGGTAAAGCTTCTGGTCTGGATGGTTATACTGTAGAATTTTTAAAATCCTTTTCCTCTATACTCGCTCCTTGGCTTTGTAAAATTTTTAAAGATGCGTTAACTATAGGTAAATTGCCACAATCTATTTATGAAGCCTCTATTTCTTTAATTCTTAAAAAAGATAAAGACCCCACTGTATGTGCATCCTATCGGCCTATATCCTTGCTGAATATGGATTTTAAGATTTTTAGTAAAAATTTTGGCCACTAGATTAGAAAATATATTACCTCGAATTATTTCTGAAGATCAGACTGGATTTATTAAAAACCGCTACTCATCGTTTAACATTAAGAAATTAATTAATATTATTTATACTCCTTCATCCAAAATACCAGAATGTGTCATTTCCTTCGATGCTGAAAAAGCATCTGATAAGAGTTGAATGGCCATATTTATTTAATACGTTGCAACATTTTAATTTTAGTTCGAAATTTATATCATGGATTAAATTAATATACTATAAACCTTTGGCTTTGGTCTTTACCAATAATCAAAGATCTCCTTTTTTTCAGTTATTCCATGGTACAAGGCAAGGCTGTCCTTTAAGTCCTTTACTATTTGACATTGTTTTGGAACCTTTAGCTATAGCCATTCGTGAATCACCTAATATTTTGGGTATTACTCGTGGGGAAGGGATGTATGTTATCATTATATGCTGATGATTTGTTACTATACATATCTGACCCTGAGAGATCTATTCCTGCTATTTCGTCCTTGCTTGCTCAGTTTAGTAACTTTTCTGGTTACAAATTGAATTTTAATAAGAGCGAATTATTTCCATTAAACATGCAAGTTCCAATTTATAAACATTTACCATTTAAAGTTGTCACAGATTATTTTACTTATTTGGGTATTAAAATTACCAAAAAACATAAAGATTTATTTAAAGTTAATTTTTTACCTTTAATTGACCAAATTAAGCAACTTGTTACCAGGTGGTCTTCATTATCTTTACCATTGGTTGGTCGAATTAATGCTGTTAAGATGATGGTATTACCCAAATTCTTATATTTATTTCAAGCATTACCAATTTTTATTCCTAAATCTTTTTTTTTATATTATTGACTCCAAGATATCTTCCTATCTGTGGCAGAATAAAAATCCTAGACTAAGCAAAAAGTATTTACAGAAGCCTAAGAAGGAGTGTGGTTTGGCTTTGCCAAACCTGAGATTTTACTATTGGGCAGTTAATATACGATATTTAATATTTTGGACACAAGAATCGACTATAGCAGCTTGCCCACAATGGGTAAATTTGGAATGTAAATCTGTACAAGACTTTTCATTGTTTTCAATTTTAGGATTTTCACTTCCTTTTTCTTTATCTAAATTGAATAAACTAATCCTATAACTAATAACTATAACTAATCCTATAGTTAAACATACATTGCGAATATGGTTTCAATTTCATAAATTTTTTGGCTTGAATAAGTTTATCTTATCAAGCCCTATAATATCTAACTTTCTTTTTCAGCCCTCTTTCATGGATCAAGCCTTTGTTTTATGGAAAACAAAAGGTATAACATGTTTTTGTGATCTAGTTTTAGATAATTATTTTATGTCCTTTGAACAGCTATCTAATAAATATAATTTACCTAAAATTCATTTTTTTTTAGATATTTGCAAGTTAGAATTTTTTTGAATAATGAGTTACAGTCTTTTCCGAAATTATGTCCATCGGACATTACAGAAATTTTTTTAGCTCTGAATCCTTGTCAGAAGGGTTTAGTAGCCATCATTTATAATTTGATCATGAAAATACAGCCAGAAGTATCAGAACAAATTAAGAAGGAATGGGAAAAAGAACTTCATTGTCTTATACCCACTGAGCAGTGGGAGAAAATTTTACAATGTCAATTCTTCTTCTATTTGTGCTAAACATGTCCTAATACAATTTAAGGTTGTACATAGAGCTCATATGTCTAAGGATAAACTTGCTCGATTTTATTCTTATGTTAATCCAACCTGTGACAGATGTCATTCTGAAGTTGCTTCATTGACCCACGTTTTGGTCTTGCCCTTGTTTGCAAAATTACTGGAAAGATATTTTCGGTATTATATCAACAGTTCTGAATATCAATTTTCAACCGCATCCTATTACTACAATTTTCAGTTTACCAATGGCGGATAATATTCATTTATCCCCCTCAGCTCAACGGATGATTGCATTTGTTACATTAATGGCTATAAGATCTATTCTATTGAATTGGAAAGAAATTAATCCTCCAACTATATTTCAGTGGTTTTCTCAAACTATCTCTTGTTTGAGCTTAGAAAAAATTATAAGTGTTGTCTTTGATCCTTCAGTTAAATTTGAAGAAACTTGGAGACCATTTATTCAACATTTTCATATGAGTTAAATTGTCTTTTCCTAAATCTCACTTTTATTATCCTTAATTATTTGGATGGAGGTACGGAGTTATTGGCACTACTGTATATATTTGACATAATGCAATGGCCCATGTTGGTTAGTTTTTTTTTTCTTTTTCTCTTTTTTTTGGGTTTTTTTTTAAGTCTTTTGTTCGTAATTACCATGAGTTTGGGAGGTTATTATATATTGATTATCATCTATTTGAATGTTTATTTAAACTATTAACTATGTACTCTCAAACTCCCTGTATTCATGTTTCATTTATGTTTGTTTAAAAATTAATAAAAAGATTTAAAAAGAAAGAATCTCTACCGCTATCTCTTTCAGGACTCTAGGGTGCAGTTCATCTGGTCCAGATGATTTATGTACCCTTAGGTCGTGTAGCTCTTTGGGCATCTTCTCCTTTGTAATAACTGTACCCCCTTCTCTTCCCTCACACCGTTCGACATCTTGGCACACTGCTAGTGTCTTCCACAGTGAAGACTGATGCAAAATATTCATCTGTTCATCTGCTATCACTTTGTCCCGTTATTCTTCTCCATCCTCATTTTCTAGTGGTCCTATATCCACTCTCAGCTCTCTTATTTTTTAAATACTTGAAAAAGCTTTTACTATCTACTTTGATATTATTTGCTAGATTGCTTTCATCTGCCATCCAATTCCTGAATGGACTTTGAAGCTCTGAACACTACCTCACTTTTTAATATACAGTATTTCTATTTTTGCACATTTTTAAATAATCTATTCAATATATGTAATTGATTTACTTGTTTATTTATTATGTTTTATTTTATTTATTATTATTTTTTTCCTCTCGGCTAGATTATGTATTGCATTGAACTGCTGCTGCTAAGTTAACAAATTTCACGAACCTGGCTCTGTTTCATATTTCATCTTTTCTCCCCTTTATGGAAGAATTTAAGGTGGGGGGATATATGGGAGACAGCTTAAAGGTCGGCACAACATCGTGGGCCGAAGGGCCTGTACTATTCTATCTGTGTTCTCCTAATGATCTTTAAGTTGCACTCTGTATGTTTTTAAAAGCTTCCCAATTCTCTATCTTCGCACTAATTTTTGCTTTGTTACATGCCCTCTCTTTTGCTTTTACATTAGCTTTGACTTCCCTTGTCAGCCACAGTTGTACTATTTTGCCATCTGATTATATTTCTTTGTTTTTGGAATATATCTACCCTGCACATAACTAATTTTTCCCAGAAACTCCCGCCATTGCTGCAGTGCTGTCACTCTTGCCAGCATCTTCTGCTGATTTGCTTTGGCCAACTCCTCTCTCATACCACTGTAATTGTCCTTTACTCCAGTGAAGACTTTGCATTCTCCCTGTCAAATTTCAAGTTAAACTCAGATTGTGATCACTGCCTCCTAAGGGTTATTTTACCTTAAGCTCCCTAGCGCCTCCAGTTCATTACAAAACACCTAATATGGTATAGCTGATCCCCTAGTAGGGTCAATGACAAACTGCTCTAAAAAGCCATCTCTTAGGCATTCAACAAATTCACTCTCTTGAGAGGTCCATTACCAACCAGATTTTCCTAATTACCCCACATGTTAAAATCTCCCATGACTATGATAACATTGCCTTTTTGACATGCAATTTCTATTTCCTGTTGTAATCTGTGGTCTATATTCCAGCTACTGTTGGGAGGCCTGTATATAACTACTATCAGGATCCTTTCAGCCTTGCAGTATCTTAACTCAACCCACATGGATTTGACATCTTCTGATCCTATGTGACATCCTTCTTCTCATTCGATGCCATTCTTCACCAGCAGAACCATGCCATCCCTTCTGCCTCCATTCCTAACCCTCCGATACGACGTGTAACCTTGGACATTTAGCTAACTACAACTATCCTTCAGCTACAATTCAGTGATGGCCACAACATCATACCTGGCAATCTGTAATATTGTAACCAGATCAAGTCCTTTGTAAAAGGATGCAAGGGGATGAAGTCTTTTGTGAAAGGATGCATGGGGATCAAGTCCTTTGCAAAAGGGTGCAAGGGGATCAAGTCCTTTGTAAAAAGATGCTCCTCCATTTCATCATGGCTGATCCAATTTTCTCTGTAGACCCAATCTCCTGCCTTCTCGTATCACTTCATGCCCTGACCAATCAAGAATCTATCAACCTCTGATTTAAATAAACATAAAGGCTTGGCCTGTTGCAAAGAATTTCACAGATTCATCACTCTCAGGCTAAAGAAATTCCTCCTGATCTCCATTCTAAAAGGACACCCCTCTATTCTGAGGCTGTGTCTTCAGGTCTTCGACTGTCCCACCATAATGAAGATCCTCTCCATATCCACTCTATCAAGGCCTTTCACTGTTCAACAGGTTTGATGAGGTCACCCTCATTCTTCTGAATTCTAGCAAATACAGGTGCAAAGCTAACAAGCACTCTTCTTATGACAAGCCATTCAATCTGGAATCGTTTTCATGAACCTCCTTTAAACCTTCTCCAGTTTCAGCATGTCCTTTCTATAAGGGGCCCAAAACTGCTCACAATACTCCAAGTTAGGCCTCATGAATGTTTTAAACACATTAACTCCTTGCTTTTATATTCTAGTCCTCTTAAAATGAATGCTAACATCACATTTGCCTTCCTCACCAGACTCAACCAAATTAACCTTTATTTAATCTTGCACAAGTCTCACAAGTCCCTTGGGCCTCAGTTCTTCATATTTTCTCTCCATTTAGAAAATAGTCTACACTTACATTTCAGAATCAGATTTATTATCACCGGCATGTGTCGTGAAATTTGTTAGCTTAGCAGCAGCAGTTCATTGCAATGCATATTGGAGAAGAAAAAAGATAATAACAAATAAGTAAGTAAATCAGTTACAGTATATGTATAAGGAATAGATTAAAAATTGTCCAAAAACAGAAATAATATATCAAAAAGATCAGGCAGTGTTCACACGATCAATGTCCATTTAGAAATCAGATGTCAGAGGGGAAGAAGCTGTTCCTGAATCGCTGAATGTATGCATTCAGGCTTCTGTACCTCTTACCTGATGGTAACAGTGAGAAAAGGGCATGTCCTGGGTACTGAGGTCGTTAATAATGGACTCTGCCTTTCTGAGACACCGCTCCTTTAAGATATCCTGGGTACTTTGTAAACTATTACCCAAGATGGAGCCATCTAAATTTATGACCGTTTGCAGCTTCTTTCGGTCCTGTGTAGTAGCCTTCAACCAAATCCTTGACAATACACTTCCCAATACTGTATTCTATTTGCCACTTCTTTGCCCATTCTCATATTCTGTCTAAGTCCTCAAAACTACTGCCTCACCACCTATCTTTGTTCCGGCTGCAAACTTTGTCATCAATTTCATTGACCTATAACGTAAAAATAATTGATCTGCACACAGACCCCTGTAGAACACCACAGGTCTTAGGCAGCCAACCAGAAATAACAAGCAAAATAGACAAAGGAAAATTGGCTGATGTTGTGTACTTGGATTTTCAGAAGGCCATTGTATTAACGTCAGAGAAAGAGAGTTTAAAGAAGATTTGCAGAGCAAGTTATTTGCAGAGAGTGGTGCATGAAATGCTCTGCTAGTGGAGGTGGTGGAACCTGATCTGCCTGCAATGCTTCAGAGGCATTAGACAGAGCCTATGGTATTATAGGCATATTGAGCCTATGGTATTATAGGATAGCTTCTGTCATGGATAAAGCAGTGGCTGATTGGCAGGAGGAAAAGAGTGGGAATAAGGGGAGCCTTTTCTGGTTGGCTGCTGGTGACTAGTAGTTGTTCCACAGGGGTCTGTGTAGGGAGCAAATCTTTTTACATTATGTGACAATGATTCGGATGACAGACTTGATGGCTTTGTTACAAAGTCTGCAGACAATATGAAGATAGTGGAGGAGCAGATAGTTTTGAGGAAGTGGAGAGGCTACTGAAAGACAAACAGATTAGGAGAATGGGCAAGGAAATGATAGATGCAATACAGTGTTGAGAAGTGTATGGCCATGCACTTTGGTAGCAGGAATGAAGCAGGTAGCTATTTTCTAAATGGAGAGAAAATTTAAAAAATAATGGTGCAAAGGGACTTGGGAGTCCTTGTGCAGGATCCCCCAACAGATAATTTGCAGGTTGAGTTTGTGATGAGGAAGACAGATACGATGTTACCATTCATTTAAAGGGGGCTACAACAGAAAAGAAAGAACATCACATTGAAACTCTATAAAGCATGGATGAAGCCTCTTTTGGAGCATTATGAGCAGCTTTGGGCCCCTTATCTCAGAAAGATGTGCTGAAACTGAAGAAGGTTCAAAGGAGGTTCATGAAAATGATTCCAAGATTGAATGGCTTGTCACATTAAAAGAATTGGATGGCTCTGGACTTGTACTCACTAGAATTTAGAAGAACGAGGGTGACCTCACTGAAACCTATTGACCAGTGAAAGGACTTGATAACAGTGGATGCAGAGCAGATGGGAGAGTCAAAGACCAGAGGACACTATCTCAGAATAGAGGGATGTCCTTTTAGAACAGAGATGAGGAGGATTTTCTTTAACCAGAAAGTGGTGAAACTGTAGAATTTGTTACCACAGTCAGCTGTGGAGGCCGTCTTTATGTATATTTGAGGCAGAGGTTGATATATTCTAGATTAGTCATGACTTGAAGGGACACCGGGAGAAGGCAGGAGATTGAGGCTGACAGTAAAATTGTATCAGCTATGATGAAATAGCAGAGCAGACTCAATGGGTCAAAAGGCATACTTCTGCTCCTATATCTTATAGTCTTTGCTTTTATCATGGCTTTGACTTCATGTGTTTGCCACAGTTGTGTCAGCTTGCCTTTAGAATACTTCTTCCTCTTTGGGTTGTATATATCTTGCCCCTTTAGAATTGCTCCTAGGAATTCCAGCCACTGCTGCTCTGCCTTCATCCATGCCAGTGTTCTTTTCCCATCAACTCTAGCCAACTTCGCTCTCATGCTTCTGCAATTCCCTTTACTCCACTGTAATACTAATACATCTGACTTTAGCTTCTTCTCAAATTTTGGGATGAATCCAGTCATACTATGATCATTTTCCCCTAAGGGATCTTTTACCTTAAGCTCTCTAATGGTTTCTGGTTCACTGCACAACATCTTTCTGGTTCACTGCACAACACCCAATCCAGAATAGCAGATCCCTCAGCGGGCTCAACCACAAGCTGCTCTTAAAAAGCCATCACGTTGGCACTCCAGAAAACCCCCCTCCTAGAATCCAGCACCAATCTGATTCTTGCAATCTACCTGCACAGAAAGTAACTATCAAGTTTAGATTTGGAAGACTGAAGGTATAACTTTCGACTGCCTATTACTAGTGGTCTTCCTCAGGGGTCAGTATTGGGACTGCTACTTTTTACATTGCTTGTCAATGATTTAGACTATGGAATTGATGGCTTTTAATGCAAGCAGTACCATGAATAAACTGGGTGAGCTGAAAGTACGGATCAGTACTTGAAGCTGTGATGTTGTGGCCATTAATGAGACTTGGATGGCTCAGGGGCAAGAATGGCTACTTAGAGTGCCAGGATTTAGATGTTTCAGAAAGGACAGGGAGGGAGGCAACAGAGGTGGGGGTTTGGCACTGCTGATCAGAGAGAGTGTCATGGCTGCAGAAAAGGAGGAAGTCATAGGGGGATTGTCTAGAGTCCCCTGTGGGTGTAAGTTAGGAACAGGAAGGGGTCAATAACTCTACTGGGTGTTTTTTTATAGACCACCCAATAGTAACAGGGACATCGAGGAACAGATAGAGAGAGAGATTCTGGAAAAGTATAATAATAACAAGGTTGTCATGGTGGGAGATTTTAATTTCCCCAATATTGACTGGCATCTTCCAAGAGCGAGTGGTTTAGATGGAGTGGAGCTTGCTAGGTGTGTTCAGGAAGGTTTCCTGACACAATATGTAGATAAGCCTACAAGAGGAGAGGCTGCACTTGATCTGGCATTGGGAAATTAACCTGGTCAGGTGTCAGATCTCTCAGAGAGTGATCATAGCTTTATCTCCTTTCCCATAGCATTGGAGAGGGATAGGAGCAGACAAGTTAGGAAAGTGTTTAATTGGAGTAAGGGGAAATATGAAGCTATCAGGCAGGAACTTGGAAGCAAAATTGGGAACAAATGTTCTCAGGAAAATATACCGCAGAAATATGGCAAATGTTCAGGGATATTTGCATGGTGTTCTACATAGGTATATTCCGATGAGACAGGGAAAGGACAGTAGAGTACAGGAACTATGGTGTACAACTGTTGAAAATCTACTCAAGAAGAAAAGCGACCCCCTCCAAGCTGATTGCTAAACTTCACCAGCTTGGTATCAGCTCATCCCTCGGCAATTCAGGCAACATCCTGGTGAAACATTTTTTAATCAGAGAGTGATGGAGACCTGGAACTCAATGTACTTAAACAGAACTTGGTCATTCCTCTTGAGGGCTACTTATCAAACGATGGGTTTATGGGGTTAGATGTAACAGCCAGAATGGCCTAGCATGTCTCAATAGTTTTCTTTGATTCAGGATGACAGCTGCAGCTCTAGGCTCTAGAAAGGAGCTCTCTTACCAAAGCAACAAACCCCAGATGGTGTACTAGTTTTTGCTTAACCGTTAAGAATTACTGCAGTGCTTGTGAAGACATAGACTGTGCCACTCTTACCTTCGCATCCAACGGCCTCCCTTCTTTCACTACAGGATAAAACCTGGGAGCTTGACTTGGATCCTTTAACCTAGGCGTGCGAGGTGTACGAGGGGTCCGTGCACCCCGGTAGCTTGGGGATTCTGGCACTGTTGTTGGCAGAGATCGTGCCACACAAGATATCGGAGGTTCAGCAGCACCAAACAACTTGTTGGCCAGTGCATCTGTAGGTACTAGAAACATAAGACCATAAGATATAGGAGCAGAAGTAGGCCATTCAGCCCATCAAGTCTGCTCCACCATTCTATCACGGGCCAATCCAATTCTTTCAATCATCCCCTGCCTTCTCCCCACACCTTTTGATGCCCTGGCTAATCAAGAACCTATCTATCTCTGCCTAAATGCACCCAATGACTTGGCCTCCACAGCTGCTCGTAGCAACAAATTCCAGATTTACCCTCTGACTAAAGTAATTTCCTCTTATCTCTGTTCTAAATGGACATCCTTCAAACTTGAATACGTGCTCTCTTGTCCTAGACTCCCCTATCATGGGAAATAACTTTGCCATATCTAATCTGTTCAGGCCTTTTAACTTTTGGAATGTTTCAATGGGAACCCCCCCCTCAATCTCCTGAACTCCAGGGAATACAGCTCAAGAACTGCCAGGCATTCCTCGTACAGTAACCCTTTCGTTCCTGGAATCATTTGTGAATCTTCTCTGAACCTTCTCCAATGTCAGTATATCCTTTCTAAAATGAGCCCAAGACTGTACACAATAGTCCAAGTAAATAAGGTTCCTGTTACATCAAAGATACAGACCAAAAGCTTGCATTTAAATTGTTGTAGAGACTTCCGGTAAGATGGCGATTGTTTAGTCGCTCCGAGCTTTTGCTCCGTTATACTTCCTATCTTTGCACTATATGTATCCCTTCTTAAACCTTAGTTAGTTATTTTATTAGTTCTCTTTTACCTGCCTGCGAACACATCTATCTTATAATGGCTACCAAAAGTACTAAAACCAGGAAAAAGGAAACTTCCACAGCTCTGTTGGCTGAGATTCTCGTTGTTTTGGAACAACATTGACAAGATATTTTAACGGATTTTAAGACTGAATTTAGAACTTCTTTCAACCAGCTGGATTTCAAATTGGATCAGATTAATGCCAGAGTGGATGAACATGCTGAACATTTATCTCGCATTGACTTAACTTCTGAAGATTGAAAACGCCATGTTCAACACCTTGAAAGTTTCTGCTCCAACCTAGCGGAGAAGAACAGTAAACTTTCTTCCAAAATGGTGGATCTTGAAAATCGGAGCAGACGTTGCAATCTACAAATTCTTGGTTTGCCAGAGGCCACCGAAAAGGGCTCTTCCGTTGAATTTTTTCATCTTTTCTCTGTGAGATTTTTGGGAAAGAATTTCTTTCGACTCCACCTGAGCTTGAAAGGGCTCACAGGATTTATGTTCCTCGTGCAACTTTGGGTTCCCGTCCACGGCCAGTTATTTTATGCTTTCATCGATACCAGGTGAAAAACCGTTTGATTATGGAGGCACGCCACAGAGGTACTTTTGCTTTTCAAAATACGATCATTTGTTTTGTGGAGGATTATGCCCCCCAGGTTCTGAAGATGCATGCTGAGTTTAAAGGTGTAATGAAAGTGCTTTTTGATCGCGGATTCAGACCCTCTCTTCGAAATCCAGCCGATCTTCGAATTACGCTTACTACTGGAGATTATAAGTGGTTTAAATCACTGAAGGAGGCTGAGGTGTTTGTTGGAAGTCTTCCAGCCATCTCGTCTTCTTCGGAACCGATCTGACCTTCTAAAATGGTTGATAAGTTCTTCTCGAAGTAAAGCTATTTTTTCCAAACTCAGACTTTACTTGAATAATTCAGACATTAACTATTGAAACTCTAAGGGCTATAGTCAATCTCTCCCTGGATTTGGTGGGTTTTTTCTAAATAGATGATTTAAGTTTAATGTTTCCCTGCAGACTTTTAGATTTTACTTGTGTAATCTATTTTATTTCTGTATAACTCTATCTATAGAGAACTACAATTGATTTTAACTTGTTTTGGAAGTTTGGAGTTTTTACTGAAGGCCTCCCTGTTGGTTGATTTATAGTTCAAGTTTTGCTTTTTTTTCTGTAAACGGTTGATAAGTATTCTCTTTAAATTTATAATTTCCCCCTTTTCCCCCTCCTGTTTTTCTTTTAATCTTTTATAATTTAGGTTAGTTTTAGTTTTCTTTTCTGATTTTTTTTGTATTAAGTTTTATACTCCTTCTGTTGAAGTTGTTCCTATTTGTAATTCTGTTTTCTAGTGCATAAATTAGTTATTATTTGCTGTATTATTTATACGGAACTTTTGTTAACGATACGGAACTGGAAGACATTTTTGGATTAATTTTTTTTGTAGAGCTAGCTGCTTTTTTAGGTAGCCATCTAGTTTTGGGTTGCGAGGGTGGGATGGGTTCTCCAGTTCCAATATTACTCAGTTTCTTTTGTTTTCCTTTGTAATTCAGGACATGTCTTTGTTTTGATTATATTGATTTATGTTTACATTTTTGCTCCCAGACTGTTACTGTACTGCTTGATTTTTTATATGCCTGCTACCTTCTATGCACTAACAATTGATAATGGTTAATACACTTAAATTTGTGAGCTGGAATGTAAAGGGATTGAATCATCCTGTTAAAAGAAGGAAGGTCTTGTTGCATATTAAACAACTCAAAGCTGACATTGCTTTCCTTCAAGAAACTCATATTCGTAGTTTTGATAATTCTCGGCTTTTGTCAAAGTGGGCAGGTCAGCATTTTCACTCATCCTTTGCTGCCAAAGCTGGGGGGGGGGGGGGGAGGGGGGGGGTCTCCACCCTTATTAATTCAAATATTCCTTTTGAACTCCATAATAAGATATCTGATACAAATGGCCGTTTTATTATTGTTTCTGGTAAATTATATAATACTAAAATTGTACTTGCAAACCTGTATGCTCCCAATTTTGATGATGTTAATTTTTTTGAACGTTTTTTCTCCTCACTACCAGATTTAAACTCATACTCTCTTATACCGGGTGGCGATTTTAATTGTTGATTAGATCCTAATTTGGATCGATCGTCCTCTGTTACTAGATTACCTACTAAATCTGCCTTAGCTATTCACTCTTTTCTTTCTAATTATGGTATCTCAGATATATGGCGTTTCCTTCATCCTACTGAGAGAGATTATTCTTTTTATTCACATGTTCACCATACCTTTACTAGAATTGACTACTTTTTACTCGATAATCAACTTATTCCATTTGTCTATTCTTGTGATTATCAGAGTATACTGATTTCTGACCATGCCCCAATTACTTTGTCCTTAAATTTTCCTGGTCTCCCTCAGAGGAATAAACACTAGCGTTTTGACTCAACTTTATTATCGGATGATAATTTTCTAAAATTTATTAAGGATCAGATAACCTTTTATTTTAACACCAATTGTCTGGGATGCCATGAAAGCATATTTGAGGGGTCAAATAATCTCCTATACAGCAAATCTTAATAGATAGTCCTGTACAGATCGATTAGACCTCATTAATCAGATTAAAGAATTAGATCAACTGTATGCTTAAACTAAGAATCCTGAATTATACACAAAGCGTGTAGAACTTCAAACTAAATTTAATCTTCTGTCTACTCAACCTGTTGAACGCCAACTTCTTGAAAGTAAGAGTCGCTTTTATATTCATGGTGACAAATCTGGTAAATTTCTAGTCAATCAGCTGAGGCGTTCCAAAGCTAAACAAAGCTATTACAAAGATCCGGAAAGAGAATGGAGACTTTACATCGGATCACTTAGAAATCAATGACGTATTTAAAATTTTTTACTCTCGACTTTATTCCTCTGAATCTCTGAATGAGAATATTTCTGTTGATCATTTTTTAAATAATCTGAATATTCCTTCGCTTTCATCTGATTTTAAAGCCAAACTTAATGCGTCTATATCATCAGAAGAAATATCTTGTGCAATTTCTGCATTGTCTTCAGGGAAATCTCCTGGACCCAATGGGTTCCCCGTAGAATTTTATAAATCATTCTCTTCATTTCTTTCTCCTTAGTTACTCTCAGTACTATCTGACTCGTTTAATTATGGTAAATTGCCACCCTCTTTTAATGAGGCATCTATTATTTTATTAAAAAAGGGTAAAGACCCAACAGCGTGTTCCTCGTATAGGCCGATTTCTTTGCTTAATGTTGATGTTAAAATCTTGGCCAAAGTTTTGGCTTATAGATTAGAAACTGTTATTCCCTCTATTATTTCTGATGACCAAACTGGTTTTATTAAAAATCGTCTTCCTTTTTTTAATATTCAGCGTTTATTTAACATTTTATATTCACCTTCAACTGGGATTCCTGAATGTGTTATTTCCCTCGATGTGGAGAAAGCAGTTGATCGTATAGAGTGGAATTACCTTTTTGCAGTTTTAGAAAAATTTGACTTCGGTCAAAATTTTATCTCTTGGATCAAATTGCTGTATCTGTGTCCTACTGCCTCTGTTTTGACTAATTTCCAGAAATCCCAGTTATTTAACGTCAGGGATGCCCTTTAAGTCCCTTTCTCTTTGATTTGGCTATAGAACCTTTGGCGATAGCATTTCGAAGCTGTCCTGAATTGACCGGGATTTGGGTGGGGGGGGGGGGGTGTTGAGCATAAAGTTTCTCTTTATGCTGATGACTTATTACTTTTTCTTTCAAATCCGTCTACATCCTTACCTCCAATGTTCTCACTTCTTGATCAGTTTAGCCAGTTTTCTGGCTATAAACTTAATTTACATAAGAGTGAACTTTTCCCAATTAATAAAGAAGCACAAGAATTAACATTTTGTGACCTCCCTTTTAAAGTAGTTCATAATCAATTTACTTATTTTGGGATTACAGTCACAAGGAAGTTTAAAGATCTTTTTCATGAAAATTTTGCCAATCTTTTATATAATACAAAACAGAGTCTGTCACAATGATCACCTCTATCTATGCCTTTGGTAGGTCGTATTAATGTTGTTAAAATGTATGTTCTCCCTAAATTTTTATATTTATTTCAATCAATTCCAATTTTTATTCCTAAATCTTTTTTTGATTCCTTAGACTCTATTATTTTGTCATATCTGTGGAAGAATAAGCGTTCTAGAATTAATAGAGTTTATCTCCAAAAATCTAAAAAAACAG
Source organism: Hypanus sabinus (assembly GCF_030144855.1). NCBI lineage: Eukaryota > Metazoa > Chordata > Chondrichthyes > Myliobatiformes > Dasyatidae > Hypanus > Hypanus sabinus. The sequence goes on along the minus strand of NC_082720.1, from coordinate 92,488,635 downwards.
GGTGGCATGGCCTTACCTAACTTTCGTTTATATTATTGGGCAGCCAATATACGTTGTGCTACCTTTTGGTCTTTTTTCTATGGCCAACCCAAGTGCCCTAATTGGGTGGCAATGGAGTTGAGTTCCACTAAAGATTTATCTATTTCTGCGCTTCTTGGCTCTGTACTCCCTAGTAATTTGTCCAGATTAATTGTTAATCCTCTTGTTAGACAAACTTTGCGAATATGGGCTCAGTTTAGGAAATTTTATGGTTTCTATGGTTTTTCCTTTTCTAGTCCTATCTTACATAATCACCTTTTTTTACCTACTGTGTATGATTCAACATTCCATGATTGGTATAGGAAGGGAATTAGACATTTTGAAGATCTTTTTATTGATAATTGCTTTGCATCTTTTCAACAGCTCTCTGCTAAGTTCAATCTGCCTAATGCTCATTTTTTTTAGATATCTCCAAATTAGACACTTCATTAATCCTTTAATTCCTAACTTCCCTGAAATGTCTGAGAAAAATGTTATGGATGTATTTCTTACTATTAATCCACTGGGTAAAGGTTTAATATCATTTATTCGTGATAAATTAGCATTCTTACGGCATGCCCCGTGGATAAAATTAGAATGGCTTGGGAGCATGATTTAAATATCTCTTTATCTGATGAGACTTGGGACTCGATTCTCAAATCGGTTAATTCAACCTCTCTTTGTGCTCGCCATTGCCTTTTACAGTTTAAAATTGTTCATAGAGCCCATATGTCTAAATCTAAATTATCTCGATTTTACCCTAATATTAGTCCTCTTTGTGATAAATGCAAAAGGGTGAGGCCTCTCTTATTCATATGTATTGGTTCTGTCCTAGCTTGGAGAAATTGTGGAAAGATATCTTCATAACTTTATCTTATATTCTGAATCACCACTTGAAACCTAACCCTTTAATTGCTTTGTTTGGTCTTTTGGGTGAGACAGATTTATGTCTGAGTTCGACTAAGTGCCGAATATTATCTTTTGCTTCTCTCCTGGCTAGACGTTTAATCCTCCTTAGATGGAGAGATGTTGCCCCGCCCACGCATGCTCAATGGCTTAACGATATTATGTCCTGCTTAGACCTTGAAAAAATTCATTATTTAGTTCTTAATTCAGATATAAAGTTCCATAAGTTCTGGGGACCTTTTATTGAGTACTTTCATAACCTTCTTCTTAACTAAGGTTTTTTTTTCAGTCCCTTGCTTTCAGCTCTTTTTTTTGGTAGTAGGCATTAATATCTTCTGTTTTTAAGTGTATTTACAGTTTTGGGGGTTTGAATGTCCTGATTTATATTCTCTATATTGTGTTGTGGTTGGTCTGTAGTTTTTTTTTTGTTGTGGGGCTTGGGGAGGATACTAATTTTACATGTCTTCAATTTGGGTGCTTTCTCAATTATCTTTTTTGTATTATATTATTATTGTATGTTTATTTTTGCACTGTATTAATGTTCTTCATTTTGATTTGGTATTTTTTTCTATCTGTAGCGATGTAGAAAATGCATAAAAAAACCAAAAAAAATTGTTGTAGACAGTAAGCTACAAGATTAATAAACCACCATTCATTGCATTACCCACTCAACTCCCAATAACTGAATAATGCAGAAGATTTCTTCCAGATGCAGGAATCTGAGTCAAGTCAAAGTGCTGCATTTGATGGAGTTGATCTGGGTTTTTTTTTTGGGGGGGGGCACAGGAAGATAGCAAGTCACATGCAGGATGAGTGGCACAGAGGTTCCAATGGGAGTCAACAGAAAAGGGGATGGAAAGCAGTTGGAGGGGGGCAGATGACACACCATCTCAATTTGAAGGTGACTCATTGAGTTAGAACATAGAACTATACAGCATAGGTCCTTCCTCCCCATTGTGCCTGGACTAACCATATGCCAATCTAAAATAATCCTGATTGCCTGCACATGGTACATAACCCTTCTTTCCATGACTATTCATGTCTGTCTCATGCCTCTGAAGCATTGCAGGCATATCAGCTCCGCCACCTCCATTAGCATAGCATTCCTTGCACCACTCTCTGTGCAATTAACCTTCCCTTTATAAACTCCCCACCTCTGACGTTAAGCCCGTGCCCTTCAATATCTGACATTTCCACCCCAGGAAAGAGAAGTTGACCATCTTGTGGCAATAAGATTAGTATAGTGTTCTACATGAGAAGAACCAGCAGCAAGCCCTTAACTCTGAGTGCAGTCATCAGGATGCTGTCATTAAGGCGTATTTTTTTTAGCAGGCTTGCTTGCTTTTACAAGGCTGAGTTGCTAGCTCGACGCTTAACCCAGCACAGACGGAAAGCGTGCAAGGGAGCCAGCTAGATTCAAACTCTGAAGCCTTTGCTCCGAAGTCCAGCACTGATGCCACTAACCCACCACCTAGTGTAGTATTCTACATGGACATCAGTAGAGTCTGACAAGGCCACACATGGAAGATAAATCCATAAAGTTAGAACTCATTGGATCCAGCACAATTTCATAAGGCCTAGAGACAGGAGGAAGAAATTAATGATTGAACAATGGGAAACTTGCGATCAGGGATTAATGTTGAACCTTTGCTGTTTGTTATATACATTAATGATGTTAATATGGGGTGTTGGTGACAGTGAGGACTGTAATCCTGAGGACCTTCAGATCCATTTGCCAAGTAAGGCAGAAGGCAAAAGTACAGATGGATAAGGTAACTGAGAAGGCACAGCCAGAGTACAGAATATATTTTATAATAGACAATAAAATAAGAGACAATACCTGAAACTGTCAGAATGTTATGGAGTTTCTCTAGAGGAAAGGACTTGCATCTGAAATGGTAAACCTGTTTCTCCATTCACACATGTTGCAGCTAGATCTGCTCAGTGTTTCCAGCATTTCTTGGTTTTGTTCCAGATTTTTGGAAAGTGCACTTATTTTTTAACTTGCATAAGGACGCAAGACTGTACCACATGGAAATAGCTCACTTGACTCAACTCATTGAAGCCATAAATGCATAAATGACTAACAACTACTTGTAAAAGACCCTTGTGGTGTTACATGGATAGAAAAGGTTTCCAAGGAAACGGGAAAACAGTGGTTAGGGCAGGCTGGACTAGTTGAGCTAAAGGATCTATTTCCTTCCTGTATAAGATCTTGTTGACTATTACAGATGGTCAGGTATGATGTCGTGGCTGAAGGATGATTGTAGTTGGGAGCTAAATGTCCCAAGGTTACACGTTGTATCAGAGGGTTAGGAAGGTAGGCAGAGGGTGTAGCATGGCCCTGCTGGTAAAGAATGGCAACAAATCAATAGCAAAATGTTACACAGGATCAGAAGATATCGGATCCTTGCGGGTTGAGTTAAGAAACTGCAAGGGTAAAAGGATTCTAATGGCACTTGTATACAGACCTCCCCACAGTAGCTGGAACGTGGACTACAGATTGCAAAAGGAAATAGAAAATGTGTGTCAAAAGGGCAATGTTACGATAGTCATGAGAGATTTCAACATGCAGGTTGATTGGGAAAATCAGTATGGAAGTAGATCTCAAGAGAATGAGTTTGTTGAATATCTATGAGATGGTTTTTTGGAGCAGTTTGTCATTGAGCCGAGTCAGGGATAAGCTATACTGGATTGGGTGTAATATAATGAACTAGAGGTGATTAGGAAGCTTAAGGTATTGTGATCAATAATCACAATACAATTGAGTTCTGCCTGAAATTTGACAGAACAACCTAAAAGTTAACTTACTGGTAGAGTCAGCAGTGAGGAAAGCAAATGCAATATTAGCATTCATTTCAAGAGCTCTAGAATTCAGGAGCAGGGATGTGATGCTGAGGCTTTATAAGGCACTGGTGAGGCCTTACCTTGAATATTGTGAACAGCTCTGGGCTCCACATAAGAAAAGATGTGCTAGCACAGGAGAGGGTACAGAGGAGGTTCATAAGGATGATTCCGGGAATGAAAGGGTTATCATACAAGGAACATTTGACATCTATGGGTCTGTATTCACTGGAACTTAGAAAGATGAGGGACAATCTCATTGAAAGCTTTTTTGAATGTTGAAAGGCTTAGACAGAGTAGATGTGGATAGGATGTTTCCCATGGTGGGGGAGACTAGGACAAGACGGCACTTCCTCAGGATACAGGGGTGTCCACTTAAAACAGAGCTATCAAGAAATTTCTTTAGCCAGAGGGTGGTGAATTTGTGTAATTTATTGGCAAGGGCAACTGTGCAGGCCAGGTCGTTGGGTGTATTTAAAGCAGAACATGATAAGTTCTTGATTGGACATGGCATCAAAGGTTGCAGGGAGAAGGCCAGGGGAAGTGGGGCTAAGACAGGGAGAAAAGGTTCAGTCATGATTGAATTGTGGAGCAGAATCGACGGACCAAATGGCCTATGTCGTATGGTCTCTTTAGCCGCAGGTGAGGTCCCAGAGGACTGATGAGTGGCTAATGCTATGCCTCTACTTAAGAAGGGAACTATAGACCAGTATCTCACACCAGTTTTAAGGAAATTGTTTGAGAAAATTCTTAGGGATAGGATATATGACCATTTGAAAACCCATAGCCATATCAGGGAGAGCCAACATGGTTTTGTGCAAGGCAGGTTGTGCTTACCAACTTGATTTGACTTTTTTGAAAAGATGATGAGAGAGATTGATGAGGGTACAGCAATGGATGTTGCCTACATAATTTGAGTTTGACAAAGCCCCTTATGTGAAGCTAGAAGATTAATATGACAGGGGTCTGTGGTTAACTGGCTTTTTGGATTTAGAACTAGCTTGCACACAGAAGGCAGAGTGTAGTGGTTGAAGGGACTTGTTCAAGCTGGCATCTGTAATTAGTGGAGTTCCACAGGGATCTGTGCTGGGACCTCTACTGTTTGTAATGTATATAAAGGACCTGGTTGAAAATGTAGATGGGTGTGTTCATAAATTTGCAGATGATACCAAGATTGGTAGAATTGTGGATAATGTAGAAGACTGGCAAAGAATAGAACACAATACGGATCAGTTGCAGATGTTGGCTAAGAAATGGCAGATGGAGTTTAATCCAGATAAATGTGAGGTGTTGCATCTCAACAGGTCAAATACAAGAAGGCAGTACAAACTTGAGGGCAAGATTCTTAACAGTGTTGCTGAGCAGCGAGGTCTTAGGATCCAAGTTCATAGGTCGTTGAAAGTGGCTTAAAGGCAGCTTATGGAATGAATGATTCTATTAGTTGAGGCACCGAGTTCAAAGGTCAGGAGGTTATATTGCAATTTTATAAAACTCTGGTTAGACCACATCTGGAGTGCTGTGTACAGTTCTGGTCACCCACTATAGGAAGGATGTTGAGGCTTTGGAGAGGGTGCAGGTTTATCAGAATTCTGCCTGGTTTAGAGTGCATGTGCTATTTTAAGAAGCTGTATAAACTTGGGTTGTTTTCTCTGGAGTGCTGGAGGAAATCTGATAGAGGTTTGCAAGATTATGAGAGATATGAGATAGAGTGGACAGAGAGTATCTGTTTTTGTGGTTTGAACTGTCTCATACATTGAAGGCATGCATTGAAGGTGAGAGGAACTAGGTTCAAGGGGGATGTGAGGGGTAACTTTTTTTTATTCAGAGAGTGGTGGATGCCTGGAATGCGCTGCCTAGTATAGTGGTAGAAGCAACTACATTGGAGGCTTTCAAGAGATATTTGGATAGACACATGGAAGTAAGGAAGATGGAGAGAAATGGACATGGAATAAGGAACAGAGTTTGGGTGTTTTCTGACTTGCCTTTTAGTTGGTTTGGCACAGCACTGTGGGCCAAATGGCCTGCTCCTGTGCTGCACTGTTCCCTGTTCTAAAACGTCGATTCAGTCCTAATTTGCAGTTTGGTCACTTAGCTACAGTAAAGATGTGAATAAAGCTGAAAGAGTACAGAGAAAAACTTACAAGAATGTTGCCAGGGCAGGAGGAGCTGAGCTTATGAAAAGATTGGATAGGTTAGGACTTTATTCTTTGGAACACAGAAGATTGAGAGGCGATCTGATAGACATATACAAAATTATGTGGGAAATAGATAGAATAAATGCTAGCAGGCTTTTTCCCACTGAGTATGGATGGGACTACAACCAGAGGTCATTGGTTAAGGGTGAAAAGTAAACAGTTTAAGGGGAACATGAGGGGGAAACCTCTTCACTCAGAAGGTTGTGAGAGCGTGGAATGAACTGCCAGCACAAATGGCAGATGCAAGCTCAATTTCATCATTTAATATAACCTTGGATATGTTCATGGATGCTAAGGATTTGAAGGACTATGGTCCCAGTAGAAGTCGATGGGAGTAGGCAGTTTAAATGGTTCAGCCCAGCCTGAATAGCCGAAGGGCCAGTTTCTATGCTGTACTTTTAGACCATAAGATATAAGAGCAGAATTAAGCCATTTGGCCCATTGAGTCTGCTCCACCATTTCATCATGGCTGAACCAATTTTACTCTCAGCCCCAATCTCCTGCCTTCTCCCGGTATCCCTTCACGTCATGACCAGTCAAGAATCTATCAACCTCTGCCTTAAGTATACGTAAAGACTTTGCCTCCACAGCCACATGTGGCAACAAATTTCACATATTTACTCACCACTCTCTGGCTAAAGCAATTCCTCCTCATCTTTGTTCTAAAGGGACACCCCTCTACTCTAAGGCAGTGTCCTCTGGTCTTAGACTCTCCCACCATAGGAAACATCCTTTCCATATCCATTCTATCAAGGCCTTTCACCATTCGATAGGCTTCAATGAGGTTACCCCTCATTCTTTGAATTCTTGTGAATACAGGCCCAGAGCCAAATGCTTTTCATATGACAAGCCATTCAATCCTGGAATTTCTCTGACTATGACTATGACTTGGATGAGAATATAGATGGACTCACATCAATATCTCTGAGGGCCTAACCTGAACCCAATATACCGACGCAGCTATGAAGAAGGCAAGACAGCGGCTATAATACATAAGGAGTTTGAGGAGATTTAGTATGTTAGCAAAAACACGCAAATTTTGATAACTGTACCATTAGCACTCTTACTGGCTGCACCACCGTTCTAGCATTGTGGGTGGGGGGGGCGGGGAACACTGCTTCTCAGGATTGAAGAAAGCTGCAGACAGTTGTCAAATTAGTCAGCTCCATTTTAGGCACTAGCCTCTGTAGTAACCAGGTCAGCTTCAAGGAGAGGTGCCTCAGAAAGGCGACCTCCATCTTTAAGGACCTCTACCTCTCAAAATGCCCTCTTCTCATTGGTATCATCCGGAAGGCAGTATAGAAGCCTGAACATATACACTCAAACAAATCAGGAACAGCTTCTTCCCTTCTGCCATCCGATTTCTAAATAGACATCAAACCCATGAACTGTACCTTACTACTTTTTTAAATTTCCATTTTTTTGCATTATTTATTGATATTAAATCTGATTTTATGAGTAAGTGTGCAGATAACACAAAAATTGGTGAAGCTGTTCTTAGTCAAAAACACATCAAAATAAATCAGTTGCAGATGGTGGTGGAGAAATGGTAAGTGTTTAATCCAGACAAATGTGAAGTGTTGCACTGTAGAAGGTTAAATGTAAGAGGACAATACAGAGTTAATACAACATTGATGGAGAGAGAAATACCGGAAAACAAATCCACAGCTCCTTGAAAATGAATTGGGTGATAAAGAAGGTGTATGGCATGCTTGTGTTTGTTGATCAGAGCATAAAAGCCAGAAAGCTATGCTGTAGCTGTAACTTTCGTTTGGCTGCATTTATAATTTTGTGCAGAGTTCTGGGTGCAGCATTACAGGAAGGAGCAGTGTCTTTGGAGAGACTCGTGGGTTAAAGAGCATTAGTTGCAAGGAGAAATTAGAGAGACCAGAGGTTCGGAGGCTGAGGACAAATCTGACAGAGGATATAAAATTAAGAGAGGCATAGATAGGAGCATCTTTCCCAGGATAGAAAAAGTAAATATTGGAGGGCACAGGTTTAAGGTAAGAGGGGGAAAACTTAAAGCAGGCGTACAGTTTCTGCCCAGAGCATAGCAAGTGCCTGGAATGCACTTCCAGGGGAGGAAGTGGAAATACACACAGTAGTGGTCATCAGGAGACTTTTAGACAGACACATGAAGGTTTAGGGAGTGGAGGGATATGGATCATGTGCTGATGGGAATATTTTCATTTGGCATTGTGGTCAGCAGACAGTGTGGGCTGAAGAGCCTGCTCCAATGATGTGTTGTTGTTCATTAACTTCATGATTTGTGTGCCTAGGGTTGTGACATGCTGATCCACATACTTTTTAAACACCAGTGGCCCATATCAACCACTCTCTAAGCTACTTAAATCAGAAAACTCACCTGTCTCCAGGTGAAGGTCTGTCACAGCCCCTTCTAAAACTCTTCCCTACCCTCCCCAACTCTATACCTTTGTCCTTTAGTTTTTATCTTGTCTTCACCCCTCATAATTATATATACCTCACTCTTATGCCTTCACCCTCTTCCACTCCAGGAGAAAAATACCTAGTTTTCCTCACAGCAGAAATGTGCCATTCCAGGCAAATTCCTGGTACATTTCCATTGTACATCATTGTTCTTATCCCATGCTGAGGAGACCTCGACGGGAGGTACAAAGGGGTAGCAATCAAGTGATTGGTAGAAGCAGTTGGAAAACTGTCTTTAAACTGGTCACTTGGCTGTTTTGAAATTTGCACAAGGAGCTGAGACACAATACACTGCCTGACAGGGAACAGAAATAGGAAGAACTGAGTAAAGAGGAGATTGGGAACTAAAATTTTCCTGAGAACTGCACAAGATCAAAGGCCTTTTGTGTATTTTTTTTTACTTTACATTTCTTCTGATGGTTGGTTTTTAGAATGCTACACTTAGCTTATGCTCTGGCACATTCCCAAATATTGTACATAAGTGAGGATGAGTTGTTCTCTGATTGGACACACTCCCATCTGCCCTCCTTACCATGCTTCCATACTTCCTTCTACTGGTGCTCCCTCCTGTTTCTCTGCCTCTTTCCCCATCCACCTCTCCTCCCAAGCAATGCCCATTCAGTTGGCTGCCTGGTCTCCAATCACCCTCCCCCGCCCCCCAGTTCCAAATGCCTGCTGCTCGATTCCCTGCTTCCTTCTCAATCCACTCCTCCCAAGTACCACTTGCATTGCCCGTTGGCTGTTTCCCTACCTTCTTCCCTATCCACCTTTCCCTCCAAGCATCCCTCAGTTCTAACTGTCTGCTGCCTCAGCTTCGGTGGTCACAAATGGTAGAGTAATAGAGTAGAATGATAGCTTTCTAACCACTAGTGAGAATACTGCAGGTGAGAGGAAAAATCTAAAAGGAGCATGGGGGAGCAGCATTTTCATACATCAGCAGAAGTAGTTGGGGCAGGCACATAGTTCCATTTACGAAGCAGTTGGACAGGGATAGGACTCAAGAGCAATAGGGAATGAACACTGGAAGTTGGGACAAACTGAGTGAGTATCTAGTCAACATGGATTAGATGGGCCAAAGCTCCTGTATCCATGATTTATGACTATGCAATCAACTGCACTCAGGACATAATGGGCAGACTAGTTTAATTCACTCTGACAGCCACCAGTGTGTTGCTGTCATTACAAATCCACGCTGTCGGTTCCGGTGACATCATTGTCGAGAATGGCAGCTTAAGTCACTAGCTCCTCCGGGAAAACGCGTATTAAACCCCGTTATTCCATCAAATATAATATTTTTTGAAAAATATTTGAACTGAAGAGGGGCAAGAATGGGGAAAAGGAACGGAAATAAAAAAAGCGACACTGCAGAGCCTGCGTCCGAGAGGAGTGCAGCGAGCGGATCTCCGACCCGAACACGTGCAAGCGAGGCGGCTGCTGGGCCTCATTCAGGCAAAGCGGCGAATATTTTCGAAATACTGAAAATAATAATGGAGGTCCAGAAAGAAATAAAGCAGCAGCTCCGGGATATTAAGGCAGAGCTCGCCAGCGTTAATCAAAAAATAGCGGCGGCAGAGACTTGAATCAAGAAGGTGGAAGATTGCGTTCAAAATGTGACTGGGTAAGACAATAAAAATACTACATCACCAAGAAGGTAAACTGCTTGACCTGGAGGGAAGATCACAGCGGAAAAATATCAGAATCTACAACGTTCCCGAAGGAGCGGAGGGCTCGTCTATGATGGAGTTTGTCGAAAAGCTACTGCGGGACGCGCTGAATCTTCCCTCGGTTATGGAGCTGGAAATCAAGAGGACGCACCTCGCGCTGGATCTGAAACCTACCCAGGACAGAAAGCTACTCTCTAAAATAATTAAATTCCTTCGGTACAGCACCAAGACGCAGATTCTACAAAGGGCCTGGGGTAAGAAGAGAATGTTTTCCAACGATAAATTAATATACTTCCACCAAGATTACCCCCCCCCCCCCCGCGGTCCTGCAGAAACGCAAAGAATACTCTAAAGTAAAGCGAGTACTAAAGCAAAATAAGATTAGATTTCAAACTCCGTACCCTGCTAAACTTTGAGTGCTTTATGACAACGGGGCACGGTTGTACCAGACGGTGGAAGAGGCTACTACAGACATGAAGGCCAGAGGTTTGCCTGTCAGTGTCACCAAAATGAGGGAAAGCCTGACTGAGGAACAGTCCCGCTCCGCTTGGTAAATAGTGCGAGAATCAAGAAGGCAGGAGACGGGAGGAGGCCAAGAGAAATATATCAGGAAGAGACCAGGAGTTTCCCAAAGACAGTCCTCATCCCCTTCAGAAGAGCCATAAGGTTTAGCTAACTTTAAAAATGTTGAGAAGCTAAATGAAAGCAAAAGTACACTGTGATATACCTATCTCGAGAAATATTTATTATGTGGATTTTATATTACTTAGTTGTTATTCTTTATTTGCTCACTTACTCCTTTTTCCCCACCAGAATGAGTATATATACACGTATGTAATATGTATGTGTATGTATATATGTATATGACTGTGGGTATATATATATATTTGTGTGTGTATGTGTATGTATGTATGTGTACATATACATATATATATGTATATATATATATATATATATATATATATATATATATGAGAGGAGTACACAGGGAAATCTTTTCTGTGTAATGGATTTGTTCACTGACTTTTATGAATACTGCATTGGGGGCCCTCAACTTACAAGTAGGAGGGGTTATCCCCCACAGCTAGACATTTCCTCTAGCTCAACGCAGGGTCATCTACTAGTGACCTCAGCCTTGGAATCACACGTTCGTTTCTTGGTTCGTATTTGTTCAGGGAGTAGATTGATTAAGTTTTATTCTAATTTCAATGATACAGATAAATACAGATGGCTAAGGACAAGGTAAAATTCATTTCTTTTAATGTCAATGGGCTAATAAATCCAATCAAATGTAAGAGAATTTTATCCAATTTAGACCAACTTGATTCATACTGGGAAAAATGGTTTAACTAAATATTGCCTCATAGGCCTGACTTTATTTTCACAAATCAATGAATCTGTTGTAAAAACAAAAGATCACTCCCTACTTGTACATAGTTCTTCCCTTTTGCTTGTTTTTTCTCTCCACTCTTTTCTATAAGTGTGTACTTCAGATAAATACTTTGTGCAGATTTGTGACATATATGATTATATGATATATAGGTACAATGTCCAAAACACATCTTATGGAAATGTTTGTTTGATGATGAACTTCAATAAAAAAATAAATTACAAAAGAAAACAAATCCAGGCTGTTGTCAGACTCACTGAGGTGGCTTGCTTACCCTGCTGTGGCCGAGGAGGACCAGGTGGAACCTCCTGGTTACGATCAACAGGCGGTTCAGGAGCCAATGTGTTAAACTCCTCACGGCTGATCATATGCAGCTTACGGAAGTTTTCCACTTCTTGCTGTAAAGGACAAAAAATTGTCATTGAGATAGAGGGGAGGAAAGTCGAGCAGGGTAGCAAAAGTGGGTGGGAGGGGAATGGGGGACACGGAGAGAAGGCAGAGACAGGGCGGGGCAGGGTGGAGAGATGGGGTGGGGGGAGAGGTTTGGACAGAGAGACGGTGGGTGGGGGTGGTGAGAGCTGTAAGCAGGAAAGGGGAGAAGGTAGGGGAGTATAGAAGTTGGAGGAGCGAATGGGCAGGAGGGAGGGAGAAGGTTGATGGGACAGGAGTAAACAAATAAGGAAGGGAAGGAGGCAGGTAGGCCTGGAAACAAAAGGATGGAACAGGTAGATTTTGAAGGGAGGAAGAAGGATCTGATATGGTGGAACAGGACTAGTAAAAGCAGATGCTTCAGGCCAACAGGGTACGTTAAAGGAGAAGCCAGAACTAAATGTCAGCAGCAACATTTTACAGTATAATAACTCCAAAGTTGTTAATTACAAGAAAGAATTGCTGTAATTATACAGCTACCACAGAATTACCTTTATTGTTGCATATTCTGGTTCATAATCTTCTTTCCACAGATCCTGTTCGTAATAGTAGAGACCATCATTGATGACTTTGCCAAACTCAGAAGTTAGCTTTGCCCTGGAGACATGATTGCCTGTCCTGTCCCCACCAGGATGTTTTCTCAGGTACGGAGGGGTCTGCGTCACAATCAGAATCTTGTTTACATCACGATCATCAATCTCACAGTCCGAATCTTCATCTGACCAGTCGGTGAAAGTGTTCTTGCGACCTGCCATCTGTTCCATCTCCTCATCAAACATGAAATCAAGTTCCTCCTGTTCCTCTTGGTCTGGCTTCGAACATATCTGTGATTTGGGTTCCTCAGACTTCTGAAACATGGAGATCCAGTACATCAATGCTGCACTGCACTATACTAAAACCTCAATTTAATTCCTGAATTCACACATTACAAACATTTTACATCAACAAAACTGGACCAACAAATTTAGTCGATACAATTATTACTACTGTAGCTTAATTTAACCTGTTACGAAGGGTGAACAGCTCTGATGGGCAGAAGGGTGCAAGGTTGCCCATGTCCCCCTCCCCTGGGAGAATTACAAACCGTTACTGTTGCCAGGCTGTTAATGAGAGAGAAAGAGATGGAACAAAACATACTGGGACTGGAACATTTGCTTCAGACAAGGGCGAGATAACACCAGGGGAGAGAGACCATATTATGACTCCTGTAAGATTCACGGCTCCGGAGAGGGCTGTTTACTTGGTACTATTCTGTTCATTAAAATTCCTCAGTGGACAGCTGGAGTGGGCTAGTTTGATGGGCTAAGCCATTCAAAACTGATTGACATCTGAGACCCCGTGAGTAGGGATAAAAGTGAGGTCTGGGAAGACACCCCTCAGACGCACCAGGAGACACACTAGTGAGCACTGTTTAAGTGTTGGAACCCACGAGAAAAGTGTGGGGCATCGGAGACCGAACGAAGGATCGGTCAATTTTAACTCACAGTGTTTATAGCGAGGCCGGTGGGGGCTTGTGTGTGTGTCCACCCTTGCCTGGGTGACGAGTCCACCACAGAAGAACGGTCTAGCTAAAGGACAGAGGGGTCATACCTGAATGGCCACAACAACACATCGACGGATCAGGAAAATAAAGGAAGGTTTGCAAGACAATAGCTGTTACTGTTTGCTCTCTCTCTCTCTCTCTCTCTTTCCAACAATTACAACACATCAACCAACAACTACCTCAGCCTACATGAACTGAACTGAACTTTATACTTTCCCATGATAATTCATTATCCCCTAGACAACGATAGAGCTTGTTTATTATTGATTATTATTATACCCACACTTTTAGGTTTAGTATTGCTAACGTGTATTATCTGTATATTTGCACTGTTGATAATGATTTGTATATTTTACTAATAAACACTGTTTTGAAAATAGTACCAGACTCCAAAGGACACTTCTATCTTTGCTGGTAAGACACCCAGTTACGGGGTACGTAACAAACCATAGATCATTACAGCAATGTACAGGCCCTACTGCCCATGACGCTGTGTTGACCCTTTTATCAACTCCAAAGATCAATCTAACTCTTCTCTCCCATATAGCCCTCCATTTTTCTATCATCCATGTGCCTATTTGAGTCTCTTACATGTTCCTTAATGTATCTGCATCTACCACTACCCAACAGTGCGTTCCACAAACCCACCACTCTGTTAAAAAAAAACTACTTCTGACTCACCTGATACTTCCTTCCAATCATCTTGAAAATTATGCCAATAATATGCCATTAGCCAAATTACTTTATTCCGTAGCAACAAATTCCAACATCTAGAGTCCCTCATGTCTCCTCTGACATAAGATAGTGATATCAGTCTTGAATTTGCACTTTTGCATCAATAAAGGATTACACTATCTTCAGCTGTGAAAGTCACTGCGCTCGTGCATATCACACCAGAGAAACTCAAAGGCCAAGCAGCATCTACTGAAAAGAATACATTCAACCTGCTGAAGGGTCTCAGCCAAATACACGAGACATAGTGATCTTGGAAATTGCTCTCCGACACGCAAAGCCATGCTAAGTGATAAGGTCACTTGTTTTTCCAAATCAACCCATTTTTCTAAAAAGCTTATGTACCCAATCTCTTAGAATCCCCTCCAGTAATGCATGTGACACACAGGTTAGGATTACATGTCTATAGTTCCCAGATTTTTGTTTGCAGCCCTTAAACAAAGGAACGACATTTGCCACCCTCCAGTTTTGCAGCGCTTCACCTATCGCTAATGATGATGAATTCATCTCACCTGGGGCTCACAAATTCCTTTCTGGCTTCCTTAAATACAACCTATCTTGCCCTGGGAGACTTATCTACCAGTACATTGCTGCAAAAATCTAGCTAGGTCATGAGAATGAAAACACCCCATCTTTACACAGTAGTGACACCACCACCAGGAAAGGACGTTGTAGAGAAGGCAACAGAGTCAAAGCTCAACAACAATGAACCAGTTTCAGAAAGAATAAAGAAATTAAATTGGTAGTTGCATCATATCACATAAGTCTACCACAGTCTGTGGCAGACAGAGCATTCACCAGATTCACTACTCCCTGGCTAAAAATTTCCTCCTTACTTGTTCTGTAAGGTCGCCACTCAATTTTGAGGCCGTGCCCTCTAGCTCTGGATACCCCCATGACAGGAAACATCCTCTCCACATCCACCCTATCAAATCCTTCCAAAATTCAGTAAGTTTCAATGAGATCCCCATGCATTCTTCTAAATTCCTGTGAGTACAGGTCCAAAGATGCCAAATGCTCCTCATATGCCAACCCCTTAATTCCACAATTGATCCTTGTGAACCTCCTCTGGACCCTCTCCAAAGACAACACATCCTTTCTGAGATATGGGGCCCAAAACTGTTAACAATACTCTCAGTGCAGCCTGACCCAACATCATCTCACTTTTATGTTCTATTCCATTTAAAATAAATGCCAACATTGCATTTGCCTTCTTTACCACAGATACAACCTGTAAATTAACCTTCTGGGAATCTCACACAAGGACTCCTGAGACCCTCTGTACATCTTATGTTTGAACCTTTTCCCAGTTTAGATAATAATCCACACTATTGTTCCTTTTACCAAAATACATCATACATTTCCCAACACTGTATTCCATCTGCCACTTTTTTGCCCGTTCTTCCGATTTGTCTAAGTCCCGCTGCAATCACATTGTTTCCTCAGAACTACCTACCACTCCACCTATCTTCGCATCATCAGCAAACTTTGCTAAAAAGCCATCAATTCCATTATCCAAATCATTGACAAACAATGTGAAAAGTAGCAGTCCCAAAACTGACCCCGAGGATGAGAGACATTGATCGTATAACCATATAACAATCACAGCACGGAAACAGGCCATCTCGGCCCTCCTAGTCCGTGCCGAACTCTTAATCTCACCTAGTCCCACCTACCCGCACTCAGCCCATAACCCTCCACTCCTTTCCTATCCATATACCTATCCAATTTTACCTTAAATGACACAACTGAACTGGCCTCTACTACTTCTACAGGATCGTGTGGATAGTCACTGAAATAGCTAACATGAGAGGGCAGTTTTAAGGTGCTTGGAAGTAGGTACAGAGGAGATGTTAGGGTAAGTTTCTTTTATGCAGAGAGTGGTGAGTGCATGGAAAGGGCTGCCAGCAACAGTGGTGGAGGAGAGTACAATAGGGTCTTTTAAGACACTCCTGGATAGGTACATGGAGCTTAGAAAAATAGAGGGCTATGGGCAGCCCTAGGTAATTTCTGAAGTAGGTACGTTTGGTACAGAACTGTGGGCCAAAGGGCCTGTATTGTGCTTTAGGTTTTCTATGTTTCTATATTTTCTATGAACGCCGCTAGTCACTGGTAGGCATCTTTTATTCCCACTTGCTGCCTCCTGCCTGTCAGCCATTCCTCTATCCATACCAGTTTCCTTTCTGTAAAGCCACAAGATTTTATCTTGCTAAGCAGGCTCTTGTGCAGCAACTTGTCAAACGCCTTCTGAAAATCTAAGTAAATGTCATCTCTCCATTGTCCACCTTGCTCATTCCTTTCTCGAAGAACATTGATTTGTCAGACAAGATGTCCCTTTAAGGAAACTATACTGACTTTGACTTACTTTGTCATTAGTCTCCAAATATCTGAAACCTCATCCTTAATAATAGACTCTGACTTTCCCAATCACTGAGGTTAGACTAACTGGCCTATAGTTTCCTTTCCTTGGCCTTCCTCCCTTCTTAAAAAGGCAAGTGACATTTGCAATCTTACATTCCTCCAAACTTATCCAGTTTAAGACCTTTGAACTCAAGACATAGCACTTTTATTCCTTTGTAATAGAAATGTCACTCACTCCTGCTCCCCGACACTCATATGAGCCTCTAGCACACTGCAAGTGTCTTCTACAGTGAAGACTGATGCAAAGTACTCATTAGGTTCATCTGCCATATCTTTGTCCTCCATGTTTGGCACAACCTTGTGGGCCAAAGAGCCTGTATTGTGCTGTAGATTTCTACTACTACCTCACTAGTATCATTTTCCAGTAGTTCAATATCAACTCTAACCTCCATTTTATTCTTTAAATATCTGAAATAACTTTTGGTACACTGCTTTATATTATTGGATAGTTTGCCCTCATATTTCCTTTCCCTTCTTATAGCTTTTTTAGTTGGCTTATGTTTATCCAACTTCCCATTCATTTTTGCTATGTTATATGCCCTTTCCTTGGCTTTCATGCAGTCCTTAACTTCCCTTGCCTAGCCCTGCCATTTGAGAACTTCTTCCTCTGTGGGACAAATCTATCCTGAGCCTTGTGAACTAGTCCGAGAAACTTCAGCCATCTCTGCTCTGCCGTCATCACCATCAGTATCTTCCTCCAATCCACCTGGGCAAGCTCCTCTCTCATGCCTCTGTAATCCCCTTTATTCCACTGTGATATTGATACATGCGACTCCCTTACAAAACGCAGTAAGAAGTCAATCATATTATGATTACTGCCTCCTAAGGGTTCATTTACATTAGGCTTCCTAACAGGATCTGGGTTATTACACAACACCCTATCTAAGATAGTTGTTCCCCAAGTAGGCTCTAGCATAAGCTGCTCTAAAAAGCTGGGCATTCACCAATTTCTCTCTGTTCTGATCCAGCACCAACCTGATTTTCCCAATGCCCTTGCATATTGAAGTCCCCCATTACAGTTGTGTCATTACCCTTATTACATGCCTTTTTCCAGCTCCCTTTGCAATCTCAACCCCACATCTTGGCTACTATCTGGAGGCCTATAAATTATTCCCATGTTTTTTTTTATCTTGCAGTTTAACTCCAGCTACAAAGAGTCAACATTCTTTGACCCTATGTTACCTCTTTCTAAAGATGTAATTCCATCTCTAACCAACAGACCTTCACCACCGTCTATGCCTTCCTGCTTGTCCTTTCAATACCAAGTACAATCCTTGACGTTAAGCTCCCAACTATGGCATTCTTTCTGCCATGACTCAGTGATGCCCACAATCTCCAACTGCACAAGTTAATTCACCTTATTCCATATGCACACCAATTTAAATACAGCATCTTCATGGATATTTACAGCACAATACAGGCACTTCCGCCCACAATGTTTTGCTGACCATGTAACCTACTCTAGAAAATGCCTAGAATTTCCTTAGTGCATAGCCCTCTATTTTTCTAAGCTCTATGTACCTATCTAAGAGGGTCTTAAAAGACCCTATTGTATCTCCTTCCACCACTGCCAGCAGCGCATTCCATGCACTCATACATTTCATTCCTGTATCCTTCGCCCTTTTGAATATTGCTCTGTGGTAGAATTTAACTCTTTGCTCTGTCTGCATTTGTACCCAATCATTGGCTTGTCCTTCCTTACATTCATGTTACATCCACTTATAAACCTGCTGGCACATCTTCAGCTCTATCATGGTTCTCACCACCCCAACCCCCCCAGCCCTATTAGTTTAAACCACACACAACAGTTCTAGTAAACCTGCCGTTTCGATAAGGTTCTACATCATAGGCTGCTATAGAAAGTTGAATCACATGGGTATAGGGAGAGCTGTCTAACTGGGTACAGAATTGATTTAAGGGCAAGAAACAGAGAAATGATGGAAGGTTGTTTTCCAGACTAGACCCACATGACTACCAGCATTCGCCATGGCTTGCTGCTGTCACCATTGCTATCTGTCATCTATAACAATGATTTGGATGGATTGCAAGCTTGCAGCTGACACTAAAATAGGTGATAACATTGATAGTGATCATCAGCACTTACAGAGGAATTGTGATCAGTAAGGTAAAGAGCACCAAAGAATGACAAACAGAACTTAATTTGATGTGAACCGTGGAAATTTGTTAAACAACTGAGGGCAGAATTTCCACAGTGAAAAGTCAGGACCTAGGGAATGCTGTAGAACAAAGATGCCTAGGGGTATCAGTACATGCAAATGGAGCCACAGGTAGACTGGGTGCCCTTCATCAGTGAGGACAGTAGCATTAGAAAGTTTATGAGCCTTCTATTTCTGCATGAATATGACATAAAATATGATCAGATTGTCACACAAGTCCTAAAACTAGATAAAAGAAACCAATTAAATAAATAACACAAAAATATTATACTTGTTCATGTATTTATTGAGAGAAATTGATCCAATACTACATGTACTTGTTGGATAAACTATGTGACTCTCTGGGGTCTTCTACAAAAGTATTTGGAGTCAGGTATTCCAATCAATGAGATGAGAATGGAAGTGTGGGTTGGAGAGGTGCCCTGGACAATAAAAAAAGAGACATATCTCTGTCAGGTTATTGACAGAGCCTACTCTTCTCAAGAAAGATCAGTTTAGGTACAACATGCCTCAATCAAAACAACTCTCAAAGGACCTGTAATAGAAGAATTGTAGAGATGCATGAAGCTGGAAAAGGCTACAAAAGCATTGTGTTCATCAGTCTACAGCAAAAAAAAAGTCTACAAATTGAGAAAATTTAGTACTGTTGCTACTCTGCCTAGAAGCAAGCAAGCTGCAAAGATCACACCAAGAGCCCAATGTACAATGCTGAAGGAGGTGAAAAAGTACCTACAGGTAACAGCAAAAGACCTGCAGAAATCTCTAGAATTTGCTAAGGTCTCTGTTCATGTGTCTACCATAAGAAAAACACTGAACAAGAATGGTGATAAAAAATATTGCTGCACATCTCAAGTTTGCAAAAGACCACCTGGATATTCTACAATGCTTCTGGGACAATGTTCTGGACAGATGAGACAAAAGTTGAACTTACTGGCAGAAATGCATATTGTTATGTTTGGGGGAAAAGGACACTGTACACCAACACCAAAACCTCATTCCAATTGTGAAGCATGGTGCGAGAAGCATCATGATTTGCGGCTGCTTTGCTGCCCCAGGCCCTAGATAGTTCGTAATTGTTGTGGGAACAATGAATTCAAAATTGTACCAAGATACCTTACAGGAATTTTCAGGGTAGCAGTGCATCACCTGAAGCTTAATAGAACTTGGATATTACAACAATTATCTGAAAGGAAAGAGAAATCAACAGAATGATTTAAAAAGAACATTTGCGTTTTGGAAAGGCCTAGTCAAAGTACTGACCTTAATCGCTTTGAAATGTTGTGGAAAGATCTGAAGCAAGCAATTCATGCAAGTAAGCCCACCATCATCCCTGAGTTGAAGCAGTTTTATAAGGAACAATGGCCTAAAATTCCTCCAAGCTGATGCGCAGGACTGATCAACAGTTACCAGAAATGTTTGGCTGAAGTTGTTAATACTCAAGGAGATCACACCAGTTACTGAAAACAAAGGTTCACATACTTTTTCCAACAAATACATGTAATTTTGAATCACACTGATGAAGGTAATGCCGTAGACGTAGTATATATGGATTTTAGCAAGGCATTTGATAAGGTACCCCATGAAAGGCTTATTGACAAAGTAAGGAGGCATGGGATTCAAGGGAACATTGGTCTGTGGATCCAGAACTGGCTCGCCCACATAAGGCAGAGCGGTTGTAGACGGGTCATATTCTGCATCGAGGCTGGTGACCAGTGGGGTGCCTCAGGGATCTGTTCTGGGACCCCCTACTCTTTGTGATTTTTAAAAATGACCTGGATGAGGAAGCAGAGGGGTGGGTTAGTAAATTTGCTAATGACACAAAGGTTAGGGGTGTTGTGGATAGTGTGGAGGGCTGTCAAAGGCTACAGCGGGACATTGATAGGATGCAAAACTGAGCTAAGAAGTGGCAGATGGAGTTCAACCCAGATAAGTGTGAGATGGTTCATTATGGTAGGTCAAATATGATGACAGAATAAAGCACTACTGGCAAGACTCTTGGCAATGTAGAGGATCAGAGAAATCTTGAGGTCCGAGTCCATAGGACACTCAAAGCTGCTACACAGGTTGACTCTGTGGCTAAGAAGGCATACGGTGCATTGACCTTCATCAATTGTGGGATTGAGTTTAAGAGCTGAGAGGTAATGTAGCTATATAGGATCCTGGTCAGACCCCACTTGGGAGTACTGTGCTCAATTCTGGTTCCTTCGCTACAGGAAGGACGTGGAAACCATAGAAAGGGTGCAGAGGGGACTTACAAGGATGTTGCCTGGATTGGGAAACATGTCTTATGAGAATAGGTTGAGGGAACACGGCCTTTTCTCCTTGGAGCAACAGAAGATGAGGGATAACCTGATAGAGGTGTACAAGATAATGAGAGACATTGATCTTGTGGATAGTCAAAAGCCTTTCCCCAGGGATGAAATGGCTAGCTCGAGAGGGCATAGTTTTAAGGAGCTTGGAAGCAGGTACAGAGGAGATGTCAGGGTAAGATTTTTAAGCAGAGAGTGGTGCATGTGTGGAATGGGCTGCCGGCAGCAGCAGTGGAGACAGAAATAACAGGGTTTTTTAAGAGACTCCTGGATGGATACATGGAGCTTAGAAAAATAGAGGGCTATGGGTAAGCCTAGTAATTTCTACGGGAAGGACATGCTTGACACAGCTTTGTGGGCCGAAAGGCCTGTATTGTGCTGTAGGTTTTCTATGTTTCCTTTGTCTCAATAAATAAATAAACAAATATAATGTTTTTTGTGTTCCTTATTTAATTGGGTTCTCTTTATTTAGTTTTAGGACAATTGATCACATTTTAGGTCATATTTGCGCAGAAATAGAGAAAACGCTACAGTGTTCACAAACTTTCTAGCACACTGTAGATGTTGGGATATTGTGTTGCAGTTGTACAAGATGTTGGTAAAGCTGCATTTGAACACTGTGTTCAATTTTGGTCACCCTGCTATAGGGAAAATGTCATTATGCTGGAAAGAGTGCAGAGGAGATTTAGGAAAATGTTGCCAGGACTCGAGGTACAGAGTTATGGAGGGACTGAATGGGCTAAAGCTTTTCTCAACAGAGCACAGGCAAATGAAGACTGATCTCATACGTGTATAATATCACAGCAAAGATAGGGCAAGCAGTCTTTTCCCCAATGTTAGGTAATCAAGAACAAGAGGACATAGGTTTAAGGTCAGGTGGGGTGGGGGGGGGGGGGGGGGTTGATGTTAGATTTAATAGGAACCAAGGAACAAGTTTTTCACACAGGTCAGTGTTTGCGACGAGATGCCAAAGGAAGTGGATGAAATAGGTATTTAAAAAACATTTAAAGCACTCTTGGACAGGTACAGGAAAGATTTGAAAGATACAAGCAAAATGTGGCAAATGGACTACTTAGATAAGTACCTTGATCAGTATGTAACTAAATTGTCCTGAGATTAGGCTAGGATTAAATTGGGGGATCACTAGGTGGCGTGTCTCAAAGGCTGTTCCACGTTGAATTTCAATAAATAAGTAACAAATGGAAATGTGTCCGAGGTTGAATGGGCAAGAAGAAACGACGACAGGATCCAACAGGTCAGCAGGCCCTGGGTGGCTGCAACCACAGCGCAAGAAGAAACAGAGAATCAAAAAAATTGAAGCAAGAGGCAGAGAGGGAAAGGTATCTCGGAGAAAAGTTGTTTTTTTTAAACTGATCGGGGAAAAGAGGCTAAACTGCGCAAGCGCGTGATGTAGCATGCCAAAGTTTTAAAAAAAAAAGACTGCTATATACAGCAGCCATCGTCGGAGTGGATTGAGGCAGAGTGGGACGGCTTTGGCTCAATCAGGCTTCGGCGAGGTTTGAACGGGGCACGACTGCACAAGTGCGTGAAAGTCGGCCTGAGATCTGCAGGAGAATTTAAAAAGCCAGCAGAAGCTGAAGACCAGCTTCACTCCAAGTGAGGTAAGACCGGCTAAGCTCCTTTAATTAATCTAATTAGCTTAGTAGTAAGTAATGGAAGCAGCAGTTAGGGCAGTTGAGTGCTCCGTTTGCAGTATGTGGGAGGTCAGGGCGAGCACAGCTGTCCCTGATGACTACACCTGCAAAAGGTGCATCCAGCTGCAGCTCCTGACAAACCGTGTTAAGGAACTGGAGCTGGATGAACTTTGGATCATTTGGGAGGCAGAAGCAGAAATAGACAGGGGTTTCAGGGAGATAGTCACCCCTAGGAGTCAGAAGACAGGTAGTTGGGTGACTGTCAAGAGAGGGAAGGGGAATAGACAGGAAGAGCAGAGCACCCCTGTGGCCATTCCCTCCAATAATAAGTATACCGTTTTGGATACTGTTGGTGGGGACGACCTACCAGGGACAAGTTGCAGTGGTTGCGTCTCTGGCACCAAGACTGGACCTTCAGCTCAGAAGGGAAGGAGGGAAAAGAGGAGAGCAGTAGTGATAGGGGATTCAATAGTTAGGAGGACAGATAAGAGGTTCTGAGGAAGAGATTGAGAATCCCGGATGGTCTGTTGCCTCCCTGGTGCCAGTATCCATAGTATACTCAAGAGGGAGGGTGAGTAGCCGGATGTCATGGTCCATGTAGAGACCAATGACGTGGGTAGGAAGAGTGAGGAGGTCCTGAAAGGTGAGTTTAGGGAGTTAGGCGCCAAGTTAAAGGACGGGACCTCCAGGATAGCAATCTCAAGATTGCTACCAGTGCAATGTGCAGGTGGGTTTAGAAATAGTAAGATAGCACAGATCAGCACATGGCTGAAGACATGGTGCAGGAGGGAGGGCTTCAGATTTATAGATAATTGGGCAGTTTTCCAGGGAAGGTGGGACCTGTTCCGGTGTAACGGTTTACATCTAAACTAGACGGGGACAAATATTCTTGCAGGTAGGTTTGCTAGAGAGGCTCTAGTGGATTTAAACTAGATATGGAGGGGGGAGGGGAACCAGAGTGTAGGAACAGATGTATGGGAGAAGGAAGGAAAAAAAGATAGTAAAGTTGTTTGCACCGTTAGAGATAAACAGAGAGGAAGAGGTGGAGAATTTCTTAAATGCATTTATTTTAATGCTAGGATCATTGTAAGAAAGGTGGATGAGCTTAGAGCATGGACTGATACCTGGAAATACGATGTTGTAGCTATTAGTGAACCATGGTTGCAGGAAGGGTGTGATTGGCAACTAAATATCCCTGGATTTCTTTGCTTCAGCTGTGATAGAATTGAAGGAACAAGAGGGGGAGGTGTTGCATTGCTTGTCAGAGAAAATATTACAGCAGTGATCTGGCAGGATATTAGAAGGCTCATCTAGGGATGCTATTTGGGTGGAATTAAGGAATGGGAAAGCTGTAGTAACACTTATATGGGTGTATTATAGACCACCCAATGGGGAGCGAGAATCGGAGGGCAAATTTGCAAGGAGATAGCAGATATTTGTAGTAAGCACAGGGTTATGATTGTGGGAGATTTTAAATTTCCACACATAGACTGGGAAGCCCATTCTGTAAAAGGGCTGGATGGTTTGAGGTTTGTAAAATGTGTGCAGGATAGTTTTTTGCAGCAATACATAGAGGTACCAACTAGAGAAAGGGCAGTGTTGGATCTCCTGTTAGGGAATGAGATAGGTCAGGTGACGGAGGTATGTGTTGGGGAGCACTTCGGGTCCAGTGATCACAATGCCATTAGTTTCAATATAATTATGGAGAAGGATAGGACTGGACCCTGGGTTGAGATTTTTGATTGGAGAAGGGCTAACTTTGGAGAGGCGAAAGGATTTAGGAGGAGTGGATTGGGACAATTTGTGTTATGGGAAAGATGTAATAGAGAAATGGAGGTCATTTAAAGGAGAAATTTTGAGGGTACAGAATCTTCTATGTTCCTGTTGGGTTGAAAGGTTAAAAATTTGAGAGAGCCATGGTTTTCAAAGGATATTGGAAACTTGGATCAGAAAAAGAGAGAGACCTACAATAAACATAGGCAGCATGGAGTAAATGAGGTGCTCGAGGAATATAAAGAATGTAAAAAGAATCTTAAGAAAGAAATTAGAAAAGCTAAAAGAAGATACGAGGTTGCTTTGGCAAGTAAGGTGAAAATAAATCCAAAGGGTTTCTACAGTTATATTAATAGCAAAAGGATAGTGAGGGATAAAATTGGCCTCTTAGAGAATCAGAGTGGACAACTATGTGTACAGCCAAAGGAGGTGGGGGAGATTTTGAACAATTTCTTTTCTTCGTTATTCACTAAGGAGAAGGATATTGAATTGTGTAAGGTAAGGGAAACAAGTAGGGAAGTTATGGAAACTATGACGATTAAAGAGGAGGAAGTGCTGGTGCTTTTAAGGAATATAAAAGTAGATAAATCTCTAGGTCCTGACAGGATATTCCCTAGGACCTTGAGGGAAGTTAGTGTAGGAGCTCTGACAGAAATATTTCAAATGTCATTAGAAACGGGGATGGTGCCGGAGGATTGGCGTATTGCTCATGTTGTTCCATTGTTTAAAAAGGGTTCTAAGAGTACACCTAACAATTATAAGCCTGTCAGTGGTGGGTAAATTAATGGAAATTATTCTTAGAGATGGTATACATGAATATTTGGATAGACAGGGTCTGATTAGGAAGTCAATATGGATTTGTGAGTGGAAGGTCATGCTTGACAAACCTTACTGAAGTTTTTGAAGAGGTTACTAGGAAAGTTGCCGAGGGTAAAGCAGTGGATGTTGTCTATATGGACTTCAGTAAGGCCTTTGTAAAGCCTTTCAGCACAGAAGGTTAGTTAGGAAGGTTCAATCGTTAGGTGCTAATATTGAAGTAGTAAAATGGATTCAACAGTGGCTGGATAGGAGATGCCAGAGAGTAGTGGTGGATAACTGTACGTCAGGTTGGAGGCCAGTGACTAGTGGTATCCCTCAGGGATCTGTACTGGGTCCAATGTTGTTTGTCACATACATTAATGATCTGGATAATGGGGTGGTAAATTGGATTAGTAAGTATGCAGATGACATGAAGATAGGCCGCACTGTGGATAATGAAGTAGGTTTTCAAAGCTTGCAGAGATTTAGGCCAGTTAGAAGAGTAGGCTGAAAGATAGCAGATGGAGTTTAATGCTGTTAAGTGTGAGGTGCTACATTTTGGTAGGAATAATCAAACTAGGATAATTAAAATACATACATGGTAAATGGTAGGGCATTGAAGAATGCAGTAGGACAAAGTAATCTAGGAATAATGGTGCATAGTTCCCTGAAGGTGGAATCTCATGTGGATAGGGTGGTGAAGGAAGCTTTTGGTATGCTGGCCTTTATAAATCAGACAATGACTTTAGGAGTTGGGATGTAATGTTAAAATTGTACAAGGCATTGGTAAGGCCAAATTTGGAGTATTGTG
This sequence comes from Hypanus sabinus, assembly GCF_030144855.1. Taxonomy (NCBI): domain Eukaryota; kingdom Metazoa; phylum Chordata; class Chondrichthyes; order Myliobatiformes; family Dasyatidae; genus Hypanus; species Hypanus sabinus. The sequence goes on along the minus strand of NC_082720.1, from coordinate 92,462,522 downwards.
TACAGTTCTGGTCACCGAATTATAGGAAAGGTGTCAACAAAATAGAGAGTACAGAGGAGATTTATTAGAATGTTACCTGGGTTTCAGCACCTAAGTTACAGAGAAAGGTTGAACAAGTTAGGTCTTTATTCTTTGGAGCATAGAAGGTTGAGGGGGGACTTGATAGAGGGATTTAAAATTATGAGGGAGATAGATAGAGTTGACATTGATGGGCTTTTTCCATTGAGAGTAGGGGAGATTTGAACAAGAGGACATGAGTAGAGATTTGGGGGCAAAAGTTTAGAGGTAACACGAGGGGGAATTTCATTACTCACGAGAGTGATAGCTGTGTGGAACAAGCTTCCAGTAGAAGTGGTACAGGCAGGTTCGATATTGTCATTTAAAGTCAAGTTGGATAGGTATATGGACAGGAAAGGAATAGAATGGAGGATTATGGGCTTAGTGCAGGTCGGTGGGATTAGGTGAGAGTAAGTGTTTGGCACGGACTAGAAGGGCCAAGATGGCCTGTTTCCATGCTATAATTGTTATATTGTTATATAGAGATGGACAATAAGGGAGAGACCAAGACAAACCTTTGGTTTTGTGGGAGCTGGCCGATGCCGTTTCTTCACTTCAATCCACGTGTCAGAGTCTAGGTCTGGAAGGCTTGTGGAAAGTCCCTTAGGCAAAGTCTTCAGATTACTGGGTTCTTCAGTCTTTGAATTCACAGCACTGCCCGCCTGAGGAGAACCTGGAGCTGACTCTTCAATACCGAGAGTGAGAGAGAAATCTGTTACTCAATACAGGACTGTTAGCAAAAACCTAACCAACCAGTTCAACTAATTGAATCCTATCACAGTAACTGGTACTATCAAAAACAACTGCCTATCCAGCAAACTAATGTTAAAAAACCATTAACCTTACCTGTCTGCTTTTTGTAGGTCTGCCCAGGAATGAATTCGGGACAATTGAGTAGTCGTGTGAAGTCTGTCTCCGGCAGAGGCCATTTCTCTGGATTTTCCTTCTTTCGTATTTTTTTATCCACCACTTCTACCTCGGTGCTGTCCTTCAGAGCCTGAACACAACACAATCTTGTAAAAATCTTGCATCAGGCCAAAAGCATATGAAAATATAGAAATGCACTGTCTACTGAATATTTATAGGTAAAGTTGCTAAGGACTGGGCTAACAGGCAGACCTGGGACAAAGCCAGACAGCCCACCCAGTTCAGATGGCTCAGGGACCCCACTCTTTCCAAAATGGTGCCACAACCAAGAACCTGATTTCCCCTCTACCATGTGTAGAGAGAGCCAGGTAGGGTTGGGAAGAGAAGCTTATTTCAGTTGTGAAGAGCGTCAAACTGAAAAAGCACTGCACTACATGTAGAGACAAAACTGAAACAGTAAACTCTGAAAAGTGATGAAAAATACTGGCAATAAAATCAAAAACCCAGATTAATCAATGTCAGGAAGCGTAGTTGATAATTATGGGTGGGATATATGTGGAAATGAAGGAGAGGGGTTGGTTACTTTAATTAACTGTTCTAACAGGGCAAAGAGGGTGAAGGCATGGATGATCCCTATATTGAGAAACCCAAGTTATATGTTTTACAAAGAGGATCAATAGATCTACTCAATTTGAAATTGCATAGTCAAACACTTGAAGTGTCAGTGGTAAGATTTCATGGCATGTGGCTGGATAACAAGCTGACATGGAAGCACCATATCAGTAAGATAATTGACAAATGTGAAGGTGCATTAAATATCCTTAGGTGCCTATGTGGATATTCTTGGGGTGCTACATGAAAATCTCTGTTAACTTTATATATTTGTTTAACTAGATCTGTCCTTGATCATTGCTGTGTCACTTATGAATCAGCGTCATCTTCAAATTTAAAAAGTTTGGATGTGATACAAGCTCAGACTTTAAGTCTGTGTTGTGGTATTGTAAGGTCACCTCCTGTTTTAGCTCTACTGGTTGAAATGGGACAATTATCTTATAGTAACAGGAGATGAAGTTGTTGTTAAGATACTGGGTTAACTTGAGGGGGCAGAGGAACGATCACCCTGTTAAAAGTGTGTTGAAAGACTGTAAGGAACATCACAAGAAGAGTGCTTTTAGTTTTGGGTGGCTGGGTTCTCATCAAGCTATAAGGGTTTGCTGGATTATGGAATTTGTCTCACTGTAGCTTCATCGGTAACCCCACTATGTTTTTTTCCCAATGGCTGGCTTTAGTTGATTTTAGTCTGCATGATTTAATGAAATCCAAGGATCCTGATATGCTGGAGAGTCTGTTGGTTATCAGTATGTCAAGGAGAACTATTATGGTATGTTAACCATTTTTACCGATGGATCAAAAGATAATTTAACGAGAAATGTTGATGTGGCTGTTTCTGTGCCTGAATTACAGGTAACAATAAAAAAAAATGACTTATTAGTTATCAGTGCATACTGCAGAACTGGATGCCCTCATTTTGGACTTACAGGGGAAAGCTGTCCTTGCAAAGTTATAATTTGCTCAGATTCCTTTTCAACTTTGACGAGTCTAAAACTCAGGTTGTTCTAGCAGCAGGTCTGATTTACTGCTGAAAGTTCCTCAAACTTTATTTCATATTCAAAGCATTGGTCTGGATGTCCTCTTCTTATGGGTTCCTGCACATAGAGGTGTTGAGGGCAATGTACAGGTTGATTGTTTGGCTAAAAAGCTGTTCAAAGTTCATCCGTGGAAATTTTCCACTTAGCAAATCAGAAGCTAAGGGGATGGTGGGATAAAAATTAGCGGATTATGGCAAGGCTTGTGGGCATAAGGGGAGACACCGTTACAGAATACATAAAACTGTTGGGATTGATGAGTGAAGGGGGTAAAACAGAAGGGAAGGAATTATATTGTCTCAACTTAGAATTGGGCATAATATGCATAATTATTCCTTGTATCTTGTTGGTAAACATCACTCTGGGGTGTGTAGGTTTTGTCATCATTTGAACAGTTGAACACATTCTTTTACAATGTGAATGTAACACCCTAGGAAAGGTTTCACTGCTAATGTAGTGGTTTTTCTGTAGCAGCAGTGTTTGGGCTATGGCTAGAGATAACGGGTGCTTTGGAACATGCACCATCCAATGAAGAGTGTTTTTTGTGTGCCTGAGAATGAGGTGATCTGGGTGTTTTGTTCAGCAAGAGATGAAGAGAGAAGAAGCCAGAAAGGAGAGGTCGTAGACAGCAGGACGGAATAAACTTGGAGTGGTGCCAGCAGTCAACGAAGCCCAGGGAAATTGATGGAGGATTTGTTTTCCAGCAAGAAAATAACCTCAAGCATAAAGCCAAATCTACACAGGAATGCCTTATTAACAACAAACTTAATGCCCTGGCGTGGCCAAGTCAGAGTCCAGACCTCAATTCAACTGGGAAATTATGGCTGGACGTGAAAAGGGCTGTTCATTCATGATCCCCATGCAATCTGACAGAGCTTGAGCAGTTTTGTAAAGACGAATGGGGAAAAATTGCAGTGTCCAGATGTGACAAAGCTATTAGAGACCTATCCATACAGATTGAAGGCTCTAATTACTACCAAAGGTGCATCTACTTAATACTGACTTGGAAGGGGTGAGTAATTATGCAATCAATTTTTTTTTGTTTAATCACAAAGAGAAAATCCATAGATGCTGGAAATCCAAGCAATAAACACAAAATGCTGGAGAAACTCAGCAGGCCAGGCAACATCTCAGCCCAAAACATCAACTGTACTTTTGTCCATAGATGCTGCCTAGTCTACTGATTTTATGTTTAATAATTGTTCTAAGTTTAGATTAGTTTGTAAGAATATGTTTTCTCTTTAACACGACTCTTCTGTTGATTGGTATCAAAAAAGCCAAATTAAATTCACTATGATTCAATATTGCACAACAATAAAACTTCGGGGGGGGGGGGAGGAACACACTTCTTATAAGCACTCTATGTCATTGGTGCCAATATGCCCCAAGGCTTCCATCTGCTCAAGTTCCCCCTTAAGAATGGCATGGACCCAGTCCAAGACATCCCTGATCCTGGCAACCGAGAGGCAACAGACCATCTGGGTGTCTCTATCACACCCACAAAATCTTGTCTCTATTCCTCTGACTATGAAATCTCCAATCAACACTGCAGTCCTCTTTACCTCTATTCTCTTCTCAGCCATGGCAGGAGACAGTGCCAGAGACCCGAGACAGTTGATCTTCCCCGGATCAACTGGCCATAGGGGTACTCTGCATTTACTGCCCATTTCACCTGCCTTCTCCTGACAGTCTCCTGCAACCTAAGGGTGGATGTCCCCAAAACCTGATGGGATCGAGCCTAATTACTGAGAGAGGCAAGAAAAGCGATTGCTTGGTGAACTTAATGGAGAGAATTCTTAGGGGCAGGATCAACAAACATTTGGAAAGGCTTCATTTTGGAGTCTGTCCCGTCATTCAATCATGGCCATTCCTTTCTTCCCCACCTCAGCCCCACTCCACTTGCTTCTCCTGTAATCTTTGATGTTGTGGCCAATCAAGAACTTACCAAGTTCTGCCTTAAATACACCCAACGATCTGGCCTCCACAGCTGCCAAGTTCCACAATTCACCACCCTTCATCTGAAGAAATTTCTCCGCATCTCTGTTTTAAATGGATGCCCCTCTATCCTGAGGTTATGCCCTCTTGTCCTAGAGTCCCCAACCACGGGCAACATTCTTTCCACTTCTACTCAGTCTAGTCCTTTCAACATTCAAAAGGATTCAATGAGATCCCCTCTCATCTTTCTAAGTTTCAGCGAGTACAGACGCAGAGCCATCAAATCTTTCCTCGTATGATAACCCTTTCATTCCTGGGATCATCTTTGTGAACCTCCTCTGAACCCTCTTCAATGCCAGCACATCTTTTCTTAGATGAGGAGACTAAAACTGTCCACAATACTCAAGGTGAGGCCTCATCAGTGCCTTATAAAGCCTTAGCATTACAGCCTTGTCAAAGGCCTTCTGAAAGTCCAAATATACAACATGCACTGCATCCCCTTTATCTATCCTACTTGTAATCTCCTCAAAGAATTACAACAGGTTCGTCTGGCAGGATTTTCGCTTAAGGAAACCATGTTGACTTTGTACTCTCTTGTATTGTGTCACCAAGTACTCCATCACCTCATCCTTTAACAACTGACTCTAACATCTTCCAACCACTGAAGTCAGTTTAACCGGTCTATAGTTTCATTTCTGCCACCTTCCTCCTTTCTTAAACAGTGGAGCGACATTTGCAATTTTCCAGTCTTCTGGCACCATGCCAGAGTCCAATAATTTTTAAACTATCATTTCTAATGCCACCACAATCTCTAACACTACCTCTTTCAGAACCCTAGGGTGCAGTTCATCTGGTCGGGGTGACTTATGTACCTTTAGGTCTTTTACCTTTTTGAGCACCTTTTCTTGTAATAGTAACTGCACCTACTTCTCTTCCTTCACACAACATCAGACATACTGCTAATGCCTTCCATAATGAAGACTGACGCAAAATACTCATTTAGTTCATCAGCCATCTCCTTGTCCCCCATTATTTCTCCTGCCTCATTTTCTAGCGGTCCTATATCCATTCTCATTTCTCTTTTATTTTTAACATACCTGGAAAAAATCAGCCATGATTGAATGGTGGAAAGACTCAATGGGCCAGATGGCCTCATTCTGTTCCTACGTTTTATGGTATATCTGCCCAGAGCCTAAGGCTTTCCTCCTCACTGTCAATATCAAACTCCCTGCACTGAAGTCAAAGTCATTTATACACAACAAAAAACAAGGGACTGCTACTGAATTCTCCAAAGTTCTTCTAATTGCAAGAACACCCATCGGTCAATACCTTTTGCTTTCTGCTGCACTCTTCACAATAAATCAGCGAATAAGACAATGGAGACTTTAGAGTACATGTATACAACCCAACATGACAAGGAATAGAAATCATCATTGTCATCCACTGCAACCAAGGAAGACCCAAGCTGTTCCAACTGCTTATAGTTTGAGAAAGTGAGACAGTCCCAGTGTAATTACTTTTCCACTTTAAAATCTCTCCCGTACAGGTTTCTGTCATTGTCGGATAAGACAGACAACCAAAACAGCCCAAAGACACTGGAAAGATTAACATAATTGTTAAAAAAAAGTTACAAGAAAAAGTTTGTGAGCCCTTTGCAATTACCTGATCTTATGCATTAATTACTCATAAAATGTGGTCTGATCTTCATCAAAGTCACTATAGTAGACAAACACAATTTCCCTAAACTGAAGAAATACACAACCAGTTGTATTTCTTCTCATCAATATTGAGAACACCATTTAAACAATTACAGTCTAGGTTCAAATAAGCATGTGAACCTCTGGGAAAATGCCTTCTACAAAAGCTATTTGGAGTCAAGTGTTCAAATCAATGAGATGAGATGGGATGGGAGTTTTGGGTTGGAGAGATGCCCTGCCCTATATATAAAAAAAAGACACGCCTCTGTTGGGTTACTGACAGAGTCTGCTCTTCTCAAGAAAGATATGGTTACATGTACCATGCCTCAATCAAAACAACTCTCAGAGGACCTGTAATAGAAGAATTGTAGAGATGCATGAAAAGGCTACAAAAGCATTTCTAAATAGCTCAGTGTTCATCAGTCCCCAGTATAAGAAATTGTCTGCAAATGGAGGAAATTCAGTACTGTTGCTGCTCTCCTTACAGTGGGCAACCTGCAAAGATCACACCAAGAGCACAACATGCAATGCTGGAGGAGGTGAAATAGTACCAAAGGGTAACACTATAGTCCACTATAAGAATAACACTTAACAAAAGTGGTGTTCTTGGAAGGACACCACAGAGGAAACCACTGCTCTCAAGAGAGAAAAATTACTGCACAGCTCAAGTTTGCAAAAGACCACCTGCATGTTCCACAACACTTCTGGGACAATGTTCTATGGACAGATGAGACAAAAGTCATAACTTTTTAGCAGAAATACACACTGCTAAATTTGAAGGGAAAATGGCACTGTACACCAATACCAAAACCTCATCCCAACTGTGAAGCATATTGAAAGGAGCATCATAGTTTGGGGCTGCTTTGCTGCCTCAGGGCCTGGAATCATTGAGGGAACAATGAATTCAAAATTGAATCATGACATTTTACAGCAGAATGTCAGGGTAGCAGTCTGTCATCTAAAGTTTAATATAATTTGGACGATGCAACAAGACAATGATCTGAAACAAGAGTAAATCAACAGAATGGTTTAAAAACTAGAAAATTTGTGTTTTGGAATGGCCAAGTCATAGTGCAGACCTTAACCCAATTGAGATGCTGCAGTTTGACCTAAAGAGGTCTGTTCATGCAAGGATTCCCTGAAATATTGATGAACTGAAACAGTTTTGTATGGAGGAATGATCTAAAGCTCCTTCTCACTGTTGTGCAAGTCTGATCAGCAGCTACAGGAAATGTTATTCCTGCTAAAGGAGGTTCTACCAGTTAATAAAAGGGTTCACATACTTATTACAGCCGGGACTGTGAATAATTAAACAATGTGTTCAAAAAGATACGAAAAGTATATCTGGTTACATGTTATTAGTTCAGGCAGATTGTGTTTGTCTATTATTGAAGATCAGACCACATTGTACGAGTAATTAATGCAGAAAACCAGGTTAATTGGAAAGGGTTCACAAACTTTTTCTCGCAACTGTCTATAGGATTTTCTTCACTAGTCAACACACGGAAAGTAAGAATAGAGTGATTACTCTAGAACTGTATGCATACTCACTTAAACACCTTGTGGAATTTACTACCTAAAAAGGGTGTGAGAGACAGAAACACTCAGTACTTTTTAACAGCACTTGAAGAACTGTTTTCTGCAGGGCTGCAAAGTGAGAGGGTTGGACCTGAGGCCATTTATTTGCTGTGATTGAATGACTTTACAGTTCTGTAAGTATGTTTGCAGTTATGACTTTGTTATTGCAGGAACAATGAACCAAGCTATCCCAATCACCACCAAAAAACCCTGATCCAACTACACAGTGAATAAATTTCAAACCTTTACATAGTGTGACTACATGCATTTAAAAATGAGAGGGAGGCAATGCACATCTGAACTGACCTCCAAGATAAGGTTGATATCTGTGGTTAATGCCTGGACTCGATGAAAACCTCCTATTAATGAGACTGGCAGGAAACCATCAGCATCCATCTTTCGTCTGAGAAAAAAGTCTCGTTCCAGGTTGTCCAAGCTGAAGTAGTACTCACTGAAATCAAACAGATTCAAAACAGACACTGAAACAGGGATGATCCACATTGAAGAAAAAACATAATCATAGTAGACTGTCTACATTGTTAACTCTAACAATCCAGTTGATAATGTAAACATGGGGACATGTGGAAGGAAGTTAGCCCATAAACCATTCAAAAATACGAAACAGACCTCCAGCCCCATTTCATATTTCAAATTAATAAATAATCAAACTATATTTGTCATATTCGGAAATAAATACATGAAAACAACCGAATACAGCAACACATGATCCAGAATTCTCTGGAACAAATTACAACTTGTGCAATTTACTTTACAATTTATCCCATGCTCTCTATGTATCATTTTGTAAGATCTACACTATTTCCAACAGGCCTATATATAAGCAACACATACAAAATGCTGGAGGAACTCAGCCGGACAGCATCTATGGAAAAAGTACAGTCAACGTTTCAAGCTGAGACCATTTGGCAGGACTGGAGAAAAAAAGCTGAGAAGTAGATTTAAAAGGTGGGGACAGGGAAGAGAGAAACACAAGGTGAAACCTGAAGGAGGAGGAATGAAGTAAAGAGCTGGGAAGTTGATTAGTGGAAGAGATACAGGGCTGCAAAGGGGGGGAGTCTGATAGAAGCAGACAGAAGGCCATGGGAAAAAGAAAAGGGGGAGGAGCATCAGGAGGCGGAGATATGCGGACAAGCAGTTAAGGTGAGAGAGGGAAAAGGGGATGTGTAATGGTGGGGTGAGAAGCATTACCAGAAGTTCAAGGAATAAATGTTCATGCCATCAGGTTGGAGGCTACCCAGATGGAATACAAGGTGCTGTTCCTCCAAGTGTGGCCTCCCTTTGAAACACTGCATGAAACTCAAATCACTTTAGCAACTTGCTTTTTGATTTCTCAAGTGCCTTCAACACCATACAGCCATCATTTCTGGGGGAAAGCTCCATCAAATGCAGGTTGGCACTTCCTGGATAATGGACTACCTGACTGGCGACCACAGTTTGTGCAGCTTCAGAGCTGTGTATCAGACAGGAGCAACACTGGGGTCACATAGGAGACTGTACTGGCTCCCTTCCTGGTATACCCTGTATACCTTGAACTTTAGATACAATACTAATTAAGACACTGCAGAAATTCTCAGATGACTCTGCAATAGTGGGGAGGACAGGAAGGTGTATATAGGGCCCAGGAGGATTTTGTCGAATGGTGCAAGCTGAATCATCCACAGCTCATCAGTAAGACAAAGAAGAGATGGTGATGAACTTTTAGGAAGGGCAAGCCTGCATTGCTCCCTGTTACTATTGATGGTGAGGGCATGGATGTGATGAGGACCTACGTGTATCTGAATAACAGGTTTGAGTGGAACACCAAACCTGAGGCTGTATAAGAAGGGCCAGTGTCGCCTCTGCTTCCTGAGGATGCGAAGATCCTTTGGAATATGCAGGCCTCTCCTTCACATTTTCTACCAGTCTGTTGTCACCAGTCTTCTATGCGGTGGTGTGCTGGGGCAATGGCATCAATACAGGTGATGCCAACAGACAAGTTTAAACTGATTAGAAAGGATGGCTCTGTTACAGGAGTCAATCTGGACACAGTGGAGGCTATGGTAGAACAAAGGACCCTATGGAAATTCTGGATAATGTTTCTCACCCTCTGCATGTCACCTTGGCTGAACAGAGGAGCACTTTCAGTAATAGACTAAGACAACTGTGCTGTTGCAAAGAGTGCTAAATGAGGTCATTCTTACCCTTGGCCATTAGGTTCTATAATCAGTCAACCTATAGCCAGGAAGTGATGACCACCTCCTGTTATAACCTCTGTTTATAACACCATGCTATCTCAGACACCCTGCGCAATACTACCATCACTTATCTGGATGGTGTGAATGAGTGCCATTACTGTATAAAGTTACGGTAATTCTTGCACTACCATCTTATCAGTGTGAACTTGGAAATCTTGTGAGTTTTGTAATCTTTGACTTGGAAATCTTGTACATCTTATTTTTAAAGTAACTTATTTTTTATTCTTCATACTTCTCTTCTAATCTTTGAATACCTGTGCATTTGTAATGTTACTGTGACAATGATTTCCATTGGGATCATTAAAGTATCTTATCTATCAAATGGCGACATACTGCTAGGCTGCTAACTAAACCCAGTTCACGGTACACTGTTACCGGGATACGCACTGAACAGAGAAATCACTGTGGGTACTCAACTGTTAAACCATACAAAACCATACTTCTCTAACAGCAAACACAGAAATATAACAAGTTGTATCAGATAAGTGAAGTTTACTAACTTAGCCACCTAATTCCAAGCCCACAGGAAGGAAATATATGAGAAACAGCATCAAGACAAGGGGAAGGGTGACAGATAGAAGGATTTAAAACTAGAGAACACTGATGAGCAACTCATTTTACTGAAGTCATCCAGCACAAAATAAGATATGGAGCTGAAAATAGATAAGGCAACTAAAAAGTAATTAAGGTAACAATGGAATACAAAAATAAACTAGCCAATATTGCAGAAGATATCAAAAGTTTTTTTTCAGGTACATAGTGTAAAAGAAAAGCCAGTGTGGATATTGGAAAGCTAGAAGACATTGTTAAACATAGAAAACCTACAGCACCATACAGGCCCTTCTGTCTACAATGCTGTGCCAAACATGTACTTATTTTAGAAATTACCTAGCCCATAGGTAATTTATAAATTACCCATAGCCCTCTGTTTTTTCTAAGCTCCATCTACCTATGCAAGAGTCTCTTATGAGACCCTATTGAATCCACATGTTAGAGAGTTAGTAATGGGAGACAAGGAAATGGCGGTCAAATTGAAGAAGTATTGAGTCAGTCTTCACTGTGGAAGACACGAGCACTATGGTGTAAGTTGCAAGTGTTGGGAGCATAAAGTGTATGAAGTTACCATTACTAGGGAGAAAATTCTTGGGAAACAAAGGTCTGAAGGCAGATAAGTCACCTGGACTGGATGGTGTACACCTCAGGGTTCTGAAAGAGGTGGGAAAAGAAATTGTGGAGACATTAGCAATAATCTTAAGAATCACCAGATTCTGGAATGGTTCCAGAAGACAAGAAAACTGCAAATGTCACTTCACTTTTCAAGAAGGGAGAGAGGCAGAAGAAAGGAAATTATAGGCCAGCTAGTCCGACCTCAGTAATTGGGAAGATTCCCAATTCATTCCATTCATTCCACGAAGATTCATTCCATGAGGCGGCGCGGCACAGCAGCAGCAGCCTTTCAGACCTGGTGTTACTTTAATTTAATTTTCTATTTTAAGTTTGATACACAATTTTCAGTTAAGGCGCTTGAGAGCAGCTATCTACTATCGCCAGACACCTCTACTATACAGAGATCATCCAAAAACAAACCTTCACAAAGGCTGAATTACGTGACGTTGGCTTGCTGAGGGGAACGGGCCTACATTCCCCGGACTTGCCTGATGCTGGGAGCCGGAGATGGAGACGTCGTAAGCGATGTGCGAGAAAGCAGAAGCAAGGCAAACGGGCAGGGGTCCGTGCCAGGCTAAAAACAAACACTAGCTGGCCAGCTCTCCCAACCATTCTGCTCTCCAATGTCCGTTCCCTGGACAATAAAATTGACTACATCGGTCTCCAATGTAATACTTGGCGGGAGTAGAGTTTGCTCCGTGTTTATCTTCACAGAGACATGGCTCACTGATGGGATTTTGGACGCTGCCATCCAGCTAGACGGGCAAGCTTTGTTTCGTTCGGACAGAGATGCAGCTGTCTCCGGTAAAGCTTGTGGTGGTGGCGTGTGTGTTTACATCAATACGGAATGGTGTAAGAACTCTGTGCTGGTTTCCAGACACTGCTCATCGCTAGTGGAGTTTCTGGCAGTTCGATGCAGACCATTTTATTTGCCACAGGAATTCACCTCTGTCCTTATATTCGGTGTCTACATTCCCCCCCCAGTGCTAATAAGGAGGCACTCTGTGAACAGCAGAACGCACATCCTGATGATCTGTTTATTGTCGCCAGTGATTTTAACCACGTGAACCTTAAGTCAGTGCTCCCCAAATTCCATCAGTATGTGGACTTTGCAACAAGGGGGGAGAACACATTGGACCTGGTTTACACAAACATCCCCGATGTGTACCAGGCAGAGCCCCTCCCCCACCTCGGATACTCAGACCTCATATCTGTTATGCTAATCCCAGCATACAGACCACTCGTCAGACACTCCAGACCAGTTCAGAAGCAGGTGAAAACCTGGCCAGCAGGAGCCATCTCTGCTCTTCAAGACTGCTTTGAGCACACTGACTGGCACATGTTCAAGGAGGCTGCAAACGATGTCAACTCTACCAGCTTAGAGGAGTCCACAGCATCAGTGACCAGCTACATCAGCAAGTGCATTGATGATGTTATTCTGTCCAAGACCATCACTATACGTGCCAACCAGAAGCCATGGATGACCGCAGAGGCGCGTGCGCTGCTGAGGGCCCACGACTCCGCCTTCAGAGCAGGTGACAAGGCAGCTTTAACAACAGCAAGGGCCAAACTGTCCCGAGCCACCAGAGGGGCAAAGCGCGCACATGCCCAGTGAATCCACAGCCGCTTCCAGGACAGCGGCGACACGAGGCGCATGTGGAAGGGCATCCAGGACATCACCAATTACAAGACAACATCACCTGACTCTGCAGGTGATGCCTCCCTCCCAAATGCGCTGAATAATTTCTACACCCAGTTTGAGGCGGAAAATGACGTGGCTGCGAGGAAGTCCACCCCTCCTACAAATGACCAGGTGCTGTGTCTCTCTGTGGCCGACGTGAGAAAAACCCTGTGCAGGGTCAACCCACGGAAAGCTGCTGGACCAGACAACATTCCTAGTAGAGTGCTAAGGATGTGCAGACCAGGTAGCAGATGTTCTCACTGACATCTTCAACATCTCCCTGAGCAGCACCAGCATTCCAACATGCTTCAAGGCCGCCACCATCGTCCCCGTGCTGAAGAAGTCTTCAGTGTCCTGCCTAAATGACTACCGTCCCGTTGCACTTACATCCATCATCGTGAAGTGTTTCGAGAGGCTCGTCATGAGGCATATCAAGACCCTGCTGTCCCCCTCTCTGGACCCCCTGCAGTGTGCGTACCGTCCCAACCGCTTAGCAGATGACGCCATTGCCATCACCCTCCACCTGGCCTTAATCCACCCGGACAAAAAAGACACATACATTCGGATGCTGTTCATAGACTTTAGTTCAGCATTCAACACAATCATCCCTCAGAAACTGATTGGAAAGCTGAGCCTACTGGGCCTGAACACCTCCCTCTGCAACTGGATCCTAGACTTCCTGCCTGGGAGACCTCAGTCAGTCCAGATTGGGAGCAGCATCTCCAACACCATCACACTGAGCACGGGGGCTCCCCAGGGTTGTGTGCTCAGTCCACTGCTGTTCACTCTGTTGACCCACGACTGTGCTGCAACACACAGCTCGAACCATATCATCAAGTTCACCGATGATACGACCGTGGTGGGTCTCATCAGCAAGAACGACGAGTCAGCTTACAGAGAGGAGGTGCAGCGGCTAATGGACTGGTGCAGAGCCAACAACCTGTCTCTTATTGTGAAGAAAACAAAAGAGATGGTTGTTGACTTCAGGAGGGCACGGAGCAACCACTCCCTGCTGAACATCGACGGCTCCTCGGTAGAGATCGTAAAGAGCACCAGATTTCTTGGTGTTCACCTGACGGAGAATCTCACCTGGTCCCTCAACACCAGCTCCATAGCAAAGAAAGCCCAGTAGCGTCTCTACTTTTTGTGAAGGCTGAGGAAAGTCCATTTCCCACCCTCCATCCTCATCTCATTCTACAGGGTTTGTATTGAGAGCATCCTGAGCAACTGCATCACTGCCTGGTTCGGAAATAGCACCACCTCAGATCGCAAGTCCCTGCAGCGGATAGTGAGGTCAGCTGAGATCATCAGGGTCTCTCTTCCCGCCATTACAGACAGTTACACTACACGCTACATCCGCAAAGGAAACAGCATTATGAAGGACCCCATGCACCCCTCATATAATCTCTTCTCCCTCCTGCCGTCTGGGAAAAGGCTTCGAAGCATTCGGGCTCTCATGACCAGGCTATGTAACAGTTTCTTCCCCCAAGCTATCAGACTCCTCAATACCCGAAGCCTGGACTGACACCTTGCCCTACTGTGCTGTTTATTATTTATTGTAATGCCTGCACTTTTTGTGCACTTTATGCAGTCCAGTGTAGGTCTATAGTCTAGTGTAGCTTTCTCTGTGTTTTTTTTATTACGTAGTTCAATCTAGTTTTTTGTACTTTGTCATGTAACACCACGGTCCTGAAAAACGTTGTCTCATTTTTACTATGCACTGTACCAGCAGTTATGGTTGAAATGACAATAAAAGTTGACTTGACTTGAGATGTTGAAGTCGACTGGAGGAAGTGGTTATGGGGTACTTGAAGGCACATGATAAAAATGGAATGTAATCAGCATGGTTTCCTCAAGGGAAAATCTTGCCTGACAAAACTGCTGGAATTCTTTGAAGAAATTACAAGCAGGACAGACAAAGGAGAATCAGTTGGTGTTATGTACTTGGATTTTCGAAAGGCCTTTGTCAAGTACCATACAAGTAAGGCTGATTACAAGTTATGATCCCATGGTATTAAAGGGAAGTTTCTAGCATGTAGGGTAGTGTCTAATTGGCTGGAGGCAACGAATGGGAATATAGGGAGCCTTTTTCTAGTTGGCTGTCAGTGTTTAGTCGTGTTCCACAGGGGTCTGTGTTGGGACAAATTTTATGTTTTATGTTATAGTCACTAGTTTCGATGGTATAATTGATAACTTTGTTGCAAAGTTTGCAGACAATATGAAGATAGGTGGAGGGGCAGGTAATTTTGAGGAAGTACAGAGGCTACAGAAGGGCTTAGATCAGGAGAATGAGCAAAGAAATGGAAGATGGAATACAATGTCGGAACGTGTATGGTCATGCACTTTGGTAGAAGCAATAAAAGGGTTGATATTTTCTAAATGGAGAGAAAATACAAAAAACTGAGGCATAAAGGGTCTTAGGTGTGCTTGTGCAGGATTCCCTAAAGGTTAATTTTCAAGTTCAGCCTTTGGTGACAAAGGCAAATATGATGTTGGCATTCATTTCAAGAGGACTAGAATATAAAAGTAACGATGTAGTGGTGAGACTTTACAAAGCATTAGTGAGGCTTCACTTGGATTATGAGCAGTTGTGGGCCTCTTATCTTAGAAAGGATGCGCTGAAACTGTAGTGCTTTCAAAGAAGGTTCATAAAAACGATTCCAGGATTGAACAGTGCACCAATCGTGAATTGGGAGAGCTCCAAAAGAGGTGGCAGAGCCCAGGTCCGGGAGCTAAGTTTATAAGGAGGAAAAGGGAATGCTTCACAGGAACTTGGCTATAACCGGAGCACCAACTGTGAGTTGGTGAACAGGGAAGGTTCAGGTATAAAAGGGAGACACTGCCTAGCAGAGCAGTCATCAAAGGAGTGGTCTCAGGCAGAGTGATAGGGCTTTGGCTCCTGTATCTTATGGTCTTACAGCTTTTCATATGAAGGGGGCTTAATGGCTCTGGGCCTGTATTTGCTTGAATAAGTGACAGGTGACCTCATTGAAACCTATCGAATGCTGAAAGGCCTTGATAGGATGTTTTCAATGGTGGGAGAGGGGAGCGTCTAAGACCAGAGGACACAGCCTCAGAATAGGGGTGTGTCCTTTTAGAACAGAGATGAAGAGGAATTTCTTTAGCCAGAGAGTGATGAATCTGTGGAATTCGCTGCCTTGCTGAGACTAAGTCTTTATGTATATTTGAGGCAGATGTTGATAAGACTCTTGATTGCTCAATGCATGAAGAGATACAAGAGATGGAAAGGAAAAATAGATCAGCCACACTGAAATGGTGGAACAGACTCAATGGGAATAACAGCCTAAATCTGCTCCTATACAGTGGTGCCAGAAAGTTCGTGAACCTTTTGGAATTTTCTCTATTTTTTCATAAATATGACCTAAAATGTGATCAGATCTTCATGCAAGTCCCAAAACTAGATAAAGTGAACCCAATTAAACAACTAACACAAAAAATATACTTCATTTAATTCATTTCATTTATTTATTTATGTATCTTATTGTCTTACAGTCTAAACCTTAAAAAGGCTGAAACATCCGAAACAACCAAATAGATTTTAGAAATTACAGCAAATACAGCCTGGTTGTCTGAAAGTAAAGCATTACCTTTAGAAATTACTTCCATTCAATACTGAGGGTCTGCAGCCATCCTGAACAAGAACATTACCAGATTACCCATGGCTCTTTAGACATGTGGATGGAACTGGCTAAGCCAGAAGTTACTGTCAATTCTTAATTGCATCTGAACTTGTGAGTCATTATATAGGGCAACTGAGGATTGACCACATTTCTGAGCATTGAAGGTCACACGCAGCTAAAATGCGGAAAGCAGTCAATTATTAAGGATGAGATTTTGGAGTACTTGGTAATACAGGACAAGATAGGACAAAGTCAGCATGGTTTCCTTAAAGGAAAATCTTGCCTGATGAACCTGTTGAAATTCTTTGAGGAGATTACAAGTAGAATAGATAGAGTGGATGCAGTCGATGTTGTATATCTGGACTTCCAGAAGGCTTTTGACAAGGTGCCACACATGAGGCTGCTTACCATGATTTTACATGAAAATTACTGGTAGGATTAGACCATTGCCTGATTGGTAGGAGGCAGCGAGTGGGAATAAAAGGAACCTTTTCTGGTTGGCTGGCAGTGACTAGTGGTGTTCCACAGGGGTCGGTGTTTGGATGGCTTCTTTTTATGCTGTATCTCAATGATTTAGATGATGGAATAAGTGGCTTTGTTGTCAAGTTTGCAGATGATACAAAGAATGGTGGAGGGGCAGGCAGGTAGTGTTCAGGTAGGCTGCAGAAGGACAGACAGATTTTGGGCAAGAAAGTGGCAAATGAAATATAACGTTAGAAAATGTTTGGTCATGCACTTTGGTAGAAGAAATAAATGTGCAATCTATTTTCTAAATGTGCAGAAAATCCAGAATTCTGAGATACAAAGGGACTTGAAAGGTTAACTTACAAATAGAGGTGGTGATGAGGAAGGAAAATGCAATGTTAGCATTCATTTCAAGAGGTCTAGAATAGAGGAGCAGATATGTGATGCTGAGGCTTTATAGGCATCACCTTAAGCATTGTGAACAGTTTTGGGTTCCTCATCAAAGATGAGATATGCTGGCAGTGGAGAGGTTTCAACACAAGGATTCTGGGAATGAAAGGGTTATTGTATGAGGAACATTTGATAGTTGTGGGTCTCAATGAAACTTTTTAAATGTTGAAAAGCCTAGACAGAGTAGATGCAGAAAAGATGTTTCCCATGTCTCCTCTTGTCCTGGAGATGTGGACACAACCACAGGATAGAGGGGTGTCCATTTAAAACGGAGATGTGGAGAAATTTCTTTAGCCAGAGGGTGGTGAATTTGTGGAATATGTCACCACAAGCAGCTATGGAAGCCAGGTCATTGAGTGTATTTAAGGCACAGTTTGATTGGTTCATGATTGGACATGGCAACAAAAGATTACAGGGAGTGGGGCTGAAGAGGAGAAAAAAAATGATCAACCATGATTTAACGGCAGAGCAATTTCAATGGGCCAAATGACCTAATTCTAATCCTAAGGCTTATGGTCTTGTATGAATCTCCTGCCTCGTCGAATACCAAGGATATTTTCCGTGGAGGCAGATGGATCATTGACAATTCTGTAAATATCTGCATCAGGACTCAACCCCTCTGCCCCTACAAATGCCACCTAAAATGCAGAATTCTTCCAGCAGTTTTACATCATGATTCCAACATCTGCAACACCTTGCAACCAGCTTGCAACTTCTTTCAGGATAAACAGCTATAAACAACAAAAGTCTGCTCAATGAACGGCATTTAAGTTTCATCTCCTGAAGCACACTTGCTCCTTCCCGCTATGCACCACCTCCTTTTCCTTAACTAGGGCCTCAACCCTGCTTAAATATTTCAATCTTGGGAAAAAGATGCTGACTGTCTGATCTCTCCATGCCCCTCATAATTTATTGCCACAGACAGCTGTAGATGCCAAGATGTAAATGAGTGTTATTTAAAGCAAAGAATGAAGGTTCTCATTGGTAAGGGGGTTACAGCACAGGACAGGCCATTCGGCCCACAATGTTGTGCCAAATCAATTGAATTAGTAATCAAATGAACGCCCTAAACTGATCCCTTCTGTCTATACTATATCCATATCCATCAATTTCCCACATGTTCATGTGCCTACTGAATGTCTCATATGAGGGAAGACTGGATAACTTAGGGCTTTATTTTGGGGAATATAAGCTTGAAGGGAAACTTAATAGAGGTATTACCAAAATTTTTGTACATATTTCAAAATATCCCTATTTTTTTAACGAAGATGTTTTTCAATCAGGTTGACTCTATTTCATCTTTTGTTTGGAATAATAAAAGACAAAGAATTGGTAAATATAGAACCATACTACAGCACAGTACAGGCCCTTCAGTCCTCCATGTTGTGCTGACCCATATAATCCTTAAGAAAGTACTAAACCCATACTACCCCATAACCCTCTATTTTTCTTTTATCCATGTGCCTGTCCAAGAGGCTCTTAAATACCCCTAATGTTTTAGCCTCCACCACCATCCCTGGCAAGCCATTCCAGGCACTCACAACCCTCTGTGTAAAAAAACTTACTCCTGATGTCTCCCTTAAACTTCCCTCCCTTAATTTTGTACCTATGCCCTTTGGTGTTTGCTATCGGTGCCCTGGGAAACAGGTACTGAGTATTCACCCTATCTATGCCTCTCATAATCTTGCAGACCTCTATCAAGTCCCCTCTCATTCTTCTACGCACCAAGGAGAAAAGACCCAGCTCTGCTAACCTTGCTTCATATGACTTGTTCTCCAAACCAGGCAACATCCTGGTAAATCTCCTCTGCACCCTCTCCATAGCTTCCATATCCTTCCTATAACGAGGTGTCCAGAATTGAACACAATACTCTTTAAGTGCGGTCTCACCAGAGATTTGTAGAGTTGCAACATGACCTCTCTACTCTTGAACTCAATGCCTCTGTTAATGAAGCCTAGCATCCCGTAGGCCTTTCTAACTACCCTATCAATCTGCGCAGCGACCTTGAGGGATGTATGGATTTGAACCCCAAGGTCCCTTTGTTCATTCACACTCCTTTTTTTTCCTTTTTCAGTATTTTTATTCAGAAGAAAAAACAAGATTTACAGAGTGCAACACATAGATACATCTCAACATAAAGTGTGTACATTCATACACTTTATGTATGAATGTAAGATGTAGGGGAGAAGAAAGAAAAGGATAATAAATTTGAATGCATTGTTAGGGATGAAAAGAGAGGAGGAGGTGGAGAGTATCTTAAATGTATCTATTTTAATGCTAGGAGCATTGTAAGAAAGGTGGATGAGCTTAAAGCGTGGATTGATACCTGGAATTATGATGTTGTAGCTATTAGTGAAACATGGTTGCAGGAAGGGTGTGATTGGCAACTAAATATTCCTGGATTTAGTTGCTTCAGGTGTGATAGAGTAGGAGGGGCCAGAGGAGGAGGTGTTGCATTGCTTGTCCGAGAAAATCTTATGGCGGTGCTTTGGAAGGATAGATTAGAGAGCTCCTCTAGGGAGGCTATTTGGGTGGAATTGAGGAATGGGAAAGGTGTAGTAACACTGATAGGAGTGTCTTATAGGCCACCTAATGGGGAGCGTGAGTTGGAAGAGCAAATGTGTAAGGAGATAGCAGATATTTGTAGTAAACACAAGGCGCTGATTGTGGGAGATTTTAATTTTCCACACGTAGATTGGGAAGCTCATTCTGTAAAAGGGCTGGATGCTTTAGAGTTTGTGAAATGTGTGCAGGATAGTTTTTTGCAACAATACATAGAAGTCCGACTAGAGATGGGGCAGTGTTGGATCTCCTGTTAGGGAATGCGATAGGTCAGCTGACAGATGTATGTGTTGGGGAGCACTTCGGGTCCAGTGATCACAATAGCATTAGCTTCAATATAATTATGGAGAAGGACAGGACAGGACCTAGAGTTGAGATTTTTGATTGGAGGAAGGCTAACTTTGAGGAGATGCGAAGGGATTTAGAGAGAGTGGATTGGGTCAAGTTGTTTTATGGGAAGGATGTAATAGAGAAATGGAGGTCATTTAAGGGTGAAATTATGAGGGTACAGAATCTTTATGTTCCTGTTAGGTTGAAAGGAAAGGTTAAAGGTTTGAAAGCACCATGGTTTTCAAGGGATATTAGAAATTTGGTTTGGAAAAAGAGGGATGTCTACAATAGATATAGGCAGCATGGAGTAAAGGAATTGCTCGAGGAATAGAAAGAATGTAAAAGGAATCTTAAGAAAGAGATTAGAAAAGCTAAAAGAAGATACGAGGTTGGTTTGGCAAATAAGGTGAAAGTAAATCCGAAAGGTTTCTACAGTTATATTAAAAGCAAGAGGATAGTGAGGGATAAAATTGGCCCCATAGAGAATCAGAGTGGTCAGCTATGTGTGGAGCCGAGGGAGATGGGAGAGATTTTGAACGATTTCTTCTCTTTGGTATTCACTAAGGAGAAGGATATTGAATTGTGTAAGGTGTGGGAAACAAGTAAGGAAGTTATGGAACCTATGACGATTAAAGAGGTGGAAGTACTGGCGCTTTATAAGAAATTTAAAAGTGGATAAATCTCCGGGTCCTGATAGGATATTCCCCAGGACCTTGAGGGAAGTTTGTGTAGAGATAGCAGGAGCTCTGACGGAGATCTTTAAGATGTCATTAGAAACGGGGATTGTGCCGGAGGATTGGCGTATTGCTCATGTGGTTCCATTCTTTAAAAAGGGTTCTAGAAGTAAGCCTAGCAATTATAGACCTGTCAGTTTGACATCAGTGGTGGGTAAATTAATGGAAAGTATTCTCAGAGATAGTATTAATAACTATCTGGATAGACAGGATCTGATTAGGAGTAGCCAGCATGGATTTGTGCGTGGAAGGTCATGTTTGACAAACCTTATTGAATTTTTTGAAGTAACGAGGAATGTTGACGAGGGTAAGGCAGTGGATGTAGCCTATATGGACTTCAGCAAAGCCTTTGACAAAGTTCTACATGGAAGGTTAGTTAAGAAGGTTCAGTCGTTAGGTATTAATGCTGGAGTAATAAAATGGATTCAACGGTGGCTAGATGGGAGATGCCAGAGAGTAGTGGTGGATAATTGTTTATCAGGATGGAGGCCGGTGACTAGCGGGGTGCCTCAGGGATCTGTTTTGGGCCCAATGTTGTTTGTAATATACATAAATGATCTGGATGATGGGGTGGTAAATTGGATTAGTAAGTATGCCGATGATACTAAGGTAGGAGGTGTTGTGGATAATGAGGTGGGTTTTCAAAGCTTGCAGGGAGATTTATGCCAGTTAGAAGAATGGGCTGAACGTTGGCAGACGGAGTTTAATGCTGAGAAGTGTGAGGTTCTACATTTTGGCAGGAATAATCCAAATAGAACATACAGGGTAAATGGTAGGGCATTGAGGAATGCAGTGGAACAGAGAGATCTAGGAATAACAGTGCATAGTTCCCTGAAGTTGGAGTCTCACGTAGATAGGATGGTGAAGAAGGCTTTTGGAACGCTGGCCTTTATAAATCAGAGCATTGAGTACAGAAGTTGGGATGTAATGTTAAAATTGTACAAGGCATTGGTAAGGCCAAATTTAGAATATTGTGTGCAGTTCTGGTCACCGAATTATAGGAAAGATATCAATAAATTAGAGAGTGCAGAGACGATTTACTAGGATGTTACCTGGGTTTCAGCACCTAAGTTACAGAGAAAGGTTGAACAAGTTAGGTCTCTATTCATTGGAGCGTAGAAGGTTGAGGGGGGGGGGGGATTTGATCGAGGTATTTAAAATTTTGAGAGGGATAGATAGAGTTGACGTGAATAGGCTGTTTCCATTGTTCCATTGAGGGTAGGGGAGATTCAAACGAGAGGACATGATCTGAGAGTTAGGGGGCAGAAGTTTAAGGGAAACACGAGGGGGTATTTCTTTACTCAGAGAGTGATAGCTGTGTGGAATGAGCTTCCTGTAGAAGTAGTAGAGGACAGTTCAGTTGTGTCATTTAAGGTAAAATTGGATAGGTATATGGACAGGAAAGGAGTGGAGGGTTATGGGCTGAGTGCGGGTAGGTGGGACTAGGTGAGATTAAGAGTTCGACACGGACTAGGAGGGCCAAGATGGCCTGTTTCCGTGCTGTGATTGTTATATATATTGTAATAAAATTGATCAAAATGTTATAGCATAACACATAAAGGTATACCACTCTGTAATCAAAAATTTAGATAGGTTATACATCATAAGATAAGTTTATAATATAAAAAAAGTCAACCCCCTACCAACTACCAAAGAAAAAAGCTGATGGATGATAATGGATAATTAGAAAAAAAACCATATTCGCTTAAGAAGAGAAGATAGAAATATACATAAAAATCTGTGCACTGTTAAGCTTTATAAATTGGGAAAGCCAATGTAGAGGAGGCCGCACATTGGGGGACCACTTCGTCGAGCACCTACGCTCCGTCCGTCAAAATAGACAGGACCTCCCAGGAGCCACCCACTTCAACTCTGTCTCTCATTCCCATCTAGATATGTCCATACATGGCCTCCTCTACTGCCATGATGAGGCCAAACTCAGGTTGGAGGAGCAACACTTCATCTACCGTCTGGTTAGCCTCCAGCCTGGAGGTATGAACATTGAATTCTCCTATTTCCAGTAATTCCCCCCCCCCCTTCCCCTATCCCAGGTCCCTCTCTGCCTCTCTCCCCTTTCAACTTTCTGCTTCTTTATCTCTACAGTTCTTTCATGCTTATCCCCTCCCCCTCCCACCTTTATCTTTCTGATTGGTTTTCCACCTGGCACCTCTAGGCCCTATCCCCTCCCCTCTCTCTATTACTGGGCTTCGGCCCTCTCTTCCCCCCTATACCTGATGAAGGGTCTCGGCCCGAAACATTGGCTACTCTTTTCTCACGGATGCTGCCTGACCTGCTGAGTTCTTCCAGCATTCTGTACGTATTCTTTGATCCACAGCATCTACAGTTGTATTTTTGTGTAAGCTCTATGAACCACTTTAAATTGTAGAAGAGAGTGACGAGCACAGAAAAATGATTAACCCGTTTAAGAATTTTATTCTATCTTTCATCAGAAATCTGACAATTTAGGTCATCCTCCCAAGCTTTTTTTTATTTTATCTAAAAAGTCTTGTCTAGAATCAATCAACAAGTTATAGATACCGGTAATAGAGCCATTAGCAAAAGGTTTTAAATTTAAAAGATCGTCCAGTAAATTTTTATCAGGACCTATAGGAAAAGTAGTTAATTGGAAACATAAAAAATCTCTAATTTGAAGATATCTGTAAAAATGTGTTTTTGGCAGTGCAAATTTAGTTGACAATTGGTCAAATGAAGCAAGAGACCCTGAGATAAACAGGTCCCAAAAACACTTAATACCTACTTCATCCCAATCCTTAAATCCACACTCTTAAGTAACTGACCATTAATCCTGTACTCAGTCTTCTGGTTTGTCATGTGAGGCCCCTTGGGTAAGAGTGACCATAATATGGTGGAATTCTTCATTAAGATGGAGAGTAACATAGTTAATTCAGAAACAAAAGTTCTGAACTTAAAGAAGGGTAACTTTGAAGGTATGAGACATGAATTAGCTTCGACTGGCAAATGATACTTAAAAGGGTTGATGGTGGATATGCAATGGCAAGCATTTAAAGATCGTATGGATGAACTACAACAATTGTTCATCCCAGTTTGGCAAAAGAATAAACCAGGGAAGGTAGTGCTCCCGTGGCTGACAAGGGAAATTAGGGATAGTATCAAGTCCAAAGAAGAAACATATAAATTAGCAAAAAAAAAGCGGCACACCTGAGGACTGGGAGAAATTCAGAGACCAGCAAAGGAGGACAAAGGGCTTAATTAGGAAAGGGAAAAAAGATTATGACAGAAAGCTGGCAGGGAACATAAAAACTGACTGTAAAAGCTTTTATAGATATGTAAAAAGAAAAAGATTGGTCGACAAATGTAGGTCCTTTAGTCAGAAACAGGTGAATTGATCATAGGGAACAAAGACATGGCAGACCAATTGAATAACTACTTTGGTTCTGTCTTCACTAAGGAGGACATAAATAATCTTCCGGAAATAGTAAGGGACCGAGGGTCTAGTGAGATGGAGGAACTGAGGGAAATACATGTTAGTAGGGAAGTGGTGTTAGGTAAATTGAAGGGATTAAAGGCAGATAAATCCCCAGGGCCAGATGGTCTGCATCCCAGAGTGCTTAAGGAAATAGCCCAAGAAATAGTGGATGCATTAGTGATAATTTTTCAAAACTCCTTAGATTCTGGATTACTTCCTGAGGATTGGAGGGTGGCTAATGTAACCCCACTTTTTAAAAAAGGAGGGAGAGAAAAACCGGGGAATTATAGACTGGTTAGTCTGACATCGGTGGTGGGGAAAATGCTAGAGTCGATTATCAAAGATGTGATAACAGCACATTTGGAAAGAGGTGAAATCATCGGATAAAGTCAGCATGGATTTGTGAAAGGAAAATCATGTCTGACGAATCTTATAGAATTTTTTGAAGATATAACTAGTAGAGTGGATAGGGGAGAGCCAGTGGATGTGGTATATTTAGATTTTCAAAAGGCTTTTGACAAGGTCCCACAGGAGATTAGTGTGCAAACTTAAAGCATACGGTATTGGGGGTATGGGGGGATGTGGACAGAGAATTGGTTGGCAGACAGGAAGCAAAGAGTGGGAGTAAACGGGACCTTTTCAGAATGGCAGGCAGTGACTAGTGGGGTACTGCAAGGCTCAGTGCTGGGACCCCAGTTGTTTACAATATATATCTTAATGATTTAGATGAGGGAATTAAATGCAGCATCTCCAAGTTTGTGGATGACACAAAGCTGGGCGGCGGTGTTAGCTGTGAGGAGGATGCAGAGTGACTTGGATAGGTTAGGTGAGTGGGCAAATTCATAGCAGATGCAATTTAATGTGGATAAATGTGAGGTTATCCACTTTGGTTGCAAGAACAGGAAAACAGATTATTATCTGAAAGGTGGCCGATTAGGAAAAGGGGAGATGCAACGAGACCTGGGTGTCATTGTATATGAGTCATTGAAGGTGGGCATGCAGGTACAGCAGGCGGTGTAAAAGGCAAATGGTATGTTGGCATTCATAGCAAAAGTATTTGAGTACAGGAGCAGGGAGGTTCTACTGCAGTTGTACAAGGCCTTGGTGAGACCGCACCAAGAATATTGTGTGCAGTTTTGGTCCCCTAATCTGAGGAAAGACATTCTTGCCATAGAGGGATACAGAGAAGGTTCACCAGATTGATTCCTGGGATGGCAGGACTTTCATATGAAGAAAGACTGGATCAACTAGGCTTATACTCACTGGAATTTAGAAGATTGAGGGGGGATCTTATTGAAACGTATAAAATTCTAAAGGGATTGGACAGGCTACATGCAGGAAGATTGTTTCCGATGTTGGGAAAGTCCAGAACGAGGGGTCACAGTTTAAGAATAAAGGGGAAGCCTTTTAGGATCGAGATGAGGAAAATCTACTTCACACAGAGAGTGGTGAATCTGTGGAATTCTCTGCCACAGGAAACAGTTGAGGCCAGTTCATTGGCTATATTTAAGAGGAAGTTAGATATGGCCCTTGTAGCTAAAGGGATCGGGGGTATGGAGAGAAAGCAGGTACGGGGTTCTGAGTTGGATGACCAGCCATGATCATTCTAAATGGCGGTGCAGGCTTGAAGGGCCAAATGGCCTACTCCTGCACGTATTTTCTATGTTTCTATGTTTCCAAAATGCATCACCACATAATCTAAATCTAAATGCATCACCTAAATATCATTTACAAAAATTAAAAAATGATGGAGGTCCTGCTTTGCTTAATTTAAGAATCTATTACTGGGCAGTCAATATACGTTAAATGTGTTTTTAGTTATTTTGGGTTGATAGAGATGAACGACCACCTTGGGCTGATTTGGAATTGAATGCTGTGAAACAGTTTCACTTAACCTCATTATTAGGAGCTTCTTTACCTGTACAACTGGCCAAAATTACTAATTTAAATTCATATCCTATGATTAAGCAGTCATTACGAATTTGGTTCCAGTTTTCTAACTTTTTTAATCTTAAAATATTTAAACATTTTAGTTTAATTTAACAAAATTATTTATTTAAACCTTCATAAGTGCTCCTACTTTTCTTTTTTGGAGGAATAAAGGGGTTTATTCCTTCATGGATCTGTTCCAGGATGGATGATTGATGTCATTTGAGAAATTAGTAACTAAATACTCTCTCACATTCACACTTCCTGCAATATCTTCAGGTCAGTCACTTATTACAAAACTACTTAAGTAATTTTCCAAATATACAAGATTCTGACCTGTTAAGATATCATTTTAAAAGTGAATCCTTTAGTGAAGGGTTTTATTGGGAAAATTTATAATTTATTGTTAGAACAGCATAATTACCCTTCACTTAAGATTAAGCAAGATTGGGAGAGAGAGCTTAACATGACCCTGATAACAGAAGATTGGTTGCGGATTTTGAAGTTGGTTAACTCTTTTTCGATCTGTACTAATCACTCTCTAATTCAATTTAAAATTGCATATTGTTACCATCTAACAAAAGGAGAGACTGTCTAAAATGTTTTCTAATGTTGATATTCAGTGTGACAGATGTAAAACCGAGACAGCTACATTGACACATACGTTTTGGTCGTGTTCTGTAATGAAACATTTTTGAAAGTCTATTTTCTCTACAATTCCTAAAGTTTTAAAAATTAATTTACAACCTAATAAATTGACAGTTTTATTTGGTATAGTCACTCAATATTTCCGAGGGGGGAAAGCGAAGGAGAGTAGACAGGTAGTGCAGAACACGTCAGTAGCCATTCCCCTGAATAATAAGTTTACCGTCCTGGATACTGTTGGTGAGGACGACCAACCAGGTGTGAGCCACGGTGGCAGGGCCTCTGGCACTGAGTCCGACCCTGTGGTGCAGAAGGATGGGACGGAGAAGAGGAGAGCTGTCGACATTGGAGACTCTATAGTCAGGGGAGCAGACAGGAGATTTTGTGGATGTGAGAAGCAAACCCGCATGGTTTGTTGCCTTCCGGGTGCCAGGGTCCAGGATGTCTCTGACGGGGTGCATGACATCCTGGTATGAGAGGGAAAGCAACCAGAAGTCGTGATATATGTTGGGACCAACGACATAGGCAGGAAGAAGGATGAGTTCCTGAATTGTGAGTTTTGGGACTAGGCAGAAGGCAGAAGAACAGGACCTCAAGGGTGGCGTTCTCAGGATTGCTGCCAGTACTACGTGATAGTGATGATAAGAATTGGAGGAGTTGAATGCGTGGCTGAGGAGTTGGTGCAGGGGGCAGGGTTTTAGATTTTTGGACCACTGGGATCTCTTCTGGGGAAGGTGGAACCTGTATAGATTGGATGGGTTGCACCTGAACTCGAGGGGGAGCAATATCCTTGCTGGTAGGTTTGCTAGCATGGTTCGGGAGGGTTTAAACTAATTTGCAAGGGGGATGGGACCCAGAGCAATAGAGCAGTGAAAGAAGTGCATGGAGTAAAGCCAGATCTAACATATAGAGAGGCTTTGAGGAAAGAGCAGCAGAATAAACGGTATAAAGGTAGTAAGGTAGAAGGGCTAAAGTGTGTGTAATTCAATGCAAGAAGCATCAGGAACAAAGGTGATGAACTGAGATCTTGGATACATACATGGAATTATGCTGTAGTGGCCATTACGGAGACTTGGCTGGCACCAGGGCAGGAATGGATTCTCAATATTCCTGGATTCCAGTGCTTTAAAAGGGATAGAGAAGGGGGAAAAAGAGGAGAAGGGGTGGCATTACTCGTCAGGGATACTATTACAGCTGCAGAAAGGGTGGGTAATGTAGCAGGATCCTCTTTTGAGTCAGTATGGGTGGAAGTCAGGAACAGGAAGGGAGCGGTTACTCTACTGGGGGTATTCTATAGGCCCCCTGGTAGCAGCAGAGATACCGAGGGGCAGATTGGAAGGTAGATTTTGGAAAGGTGCAAAATTAACAGGGTTGTTATCATGGGTGACTTTAACTTCCCTAATATTGATTGGCACTTGATTAGTTCCAAGGGTTTAGATGGGGCCGAGTTTGTTAAGTGTGTCCAGGATGGATTCCTGTCATAGTATGTTGACAGGCCGACTAGGGGGAAAGCCATACTAGATCTAGTATTAGGTAACGAACTAGGTCAGGTCACAGATCTGTCAGTGGGTGAGCATCTGGGGGACAATGATCACCGCTCCCTGGCCTTTAGCATTATCATGGAAAAGGATAGAATCAGAGAGGACAGGAAAATTCTTAATTGGGGAAGGGCAAATTATGAGGGAATAAGGCTAGAACTTGCAGGTGTGAACTGGGATGATGTTTTTGCAGGGAAATGTACTATGGACATGTTGTCGATGTTTAAGGATCTCTTGCAGGATGTTAGGGATAAATTTGTCCCGGTGAGGAAGATAAAGAATGGTAGGGTGAAGGAACCATCAGTAACAAGTGAGGTGGGAAATTTAGTCAGGTGGAAGAAGGAGGCATACATGAGGTTTAGGAAGCAAGCATCAGATGGGTCTATTGAGGAATATAGGGTAGCAAGAAAGGAGCTTAAGAAGGGGCCGAGAAGAGCAAGAAGGGGGCATGAGAAGGCCTTGGCGAGTAGGGTATAGGAAAACCCCAAAGCATTCTTCAATTATGTGAAGAACAAAAGGATGACAGGAGTGAAGGTAGGACTGATTAGAGATAAAAGTGGGAAGATGTGCCTGGAGGCTTTGGAAGTGAGCGAGGTCCTCAATGAATACTTCTCTTCGGTATTCACCACTGAGAGGGAACTTGATGACGGTGAGGACAATTTGAGTGAGGTTGATGTTCTGAAGCATGTTGATATTAAGGGAGAGGAGGTGTTGGAGTTGTTAAAATACATTAGGACAAATAAGTCCCCGAGGCCTGACGGAATATTCCCCAGGCTGCTCCACGAGGCAAGGGAAGAGATTGCTGAACCTCTGGCTAGGATCTTTAGACAATAGACAATAGGTGCAGAAGTAGACCATTCGGCCCCTCGAGTCTGCACCGCCATTCTGAGATCATGGCTGATCATTCACTATCAATACCCAGTCCCTGCCTTGTCCCCATAAACCTTGATTCCCCTATCCATCAGATATCTATCTAGCTCCTTCTCGAAAGCATCCAGAGAATTGGCCTCCACCATCTTCCGAGGCAGTGCATTCCACACCTCCACAACTCTCTGGGAGAAGTTCTTCCTCAACTCTGTTTTAAATAACTGACCTCTTATTCTCAATCCATGCCCTCTGGTACTGGACTCTCCCAACATCTGGAACATATTTCCTGCCTCAATCCTATCAAATCCTTTAATTATCTTAAACGTTTCAATCAGATCCCCTCTCAATCTCCTCAATTCCAGTGTGTACAAGCCCAATCTCTCCACGTAAGACAGCCCTGCCATCCCAGGAATCAACCTAGTGAATCTACGCTGCACTTCCTCAATTGCCAGAATGTCCTTCCTTAAACCTGGAGACCAAAACTGTACACAATATTCCAGGTGTGGTCTCACCAGGGCCCTGTACAAATGCAAAAGGACATCCTTGCTCTTGTACTCAATTCCCCTTGTAACAAAGGCCAACATTCCATCTGCCCTCTTCACTGCCTGTTGCACTTGCTCATTCACCTTCATTGACTGATGAACTAGGACTCCTAGGTCTCTTTGCATTTCTCCCTTACCTACCATTCAGACAATACTCTGCCCTCTTGTTCCTGCTTCCAAAGTGGATAACTTCACATTTATTCACATTGAATGACATCTGCCAAGTATCTGTCCACTCACCCAGCCTATCCAAGTCTCCCTGTATTCTCCTAACGTCCTTTTCGCATGTCACACTGCCACCCAGTTTAGTATCATCAGCAAACTTGCTGATATAGTTTTCAATGCCCTCATCTAAATCGTTGACATAAATCGTAAAGAGCTGTGGTCCCAATACAGAGCCCTGTGGTACCCCACTAGTCACATCCAGCCAGTCCGAGAAACACCCATTCACTGCTACCCTTTGCTTTCTATCTGCCAACCAGTTTTCTATCCATGTTGAAACCCTGCCCCCAATGCCATGAGCTCTGATTTTACTCACCAATCTCCTATGTGGCACCTTATCGAATGCCTTCTGAAAATCTAGGTACACAACATCCACTGGCTTACCCTCGTCCTCGTGTTACATCCCTGTTACACCCTCAAAAAACTCCAACAGATTAGTCAAGCATGATTTGCCCTTGGTAAATCCATGCTGGCTCAGCCTAATCCTATTACTGCCATCAAGATGTGCCACTATCTCGTCCTTAATAATGGACTCAAGCATCTTCCCCACGACTGACGTTAGGCTAACAGGGCGATAGTTCTCCGTTTTCTCCTTCCCTCCCTTCTTGAAAAGTGGGACAACATTAGCCACTCTCCAATCTTCAGGAACTGATCCTGAATCTAAGGAACATTGGAAAATGATTACCAATGCATCCGCAATTTCCTGAGCCACCTCTTTTAGAACCCTCGGATGCAGACCATCTGGACCCGGGGATTTATTAGCCTTCAGTCCTACCAGTCTACTCATCACAGTTTCTTTCCTAATGTCAATCTGTCTCAATTCCTCTGATATCTTATGACCCTGGCCCATCCATACATCTGGGAGATTGCTTGTGTCCTCCCTGGTGAAGACAGATCTAAAGTATGCATTAAATTCTGTTGCCACTTCCCTGTTTCCCATAACAATTTCTCCCAATTCATTCTTCAAGGGGCCAACATTGTTCTTAACTATCTTCTTTCTCTTCACATAGCTAAAAAAGCTTTTGCTATCCCCTTTTATATTCCTGGCTAGACTGAGCTCATACCTGATTTTTTCTCTCCGTATTGCTTTTTTAGTTAAGATCTGCTGTTCCTTAAAACTTTCCCAATCATCTTAGCCCTGTCATACTTCTTTTTCTTTAATGCTATACAATCTCTGACTTCCTTTGTCAACCACTGTGGCCCCTTCCCCCTCTTTTCCCCCTTCCTTCTCATTGGAATGAACTGCTTTTGCATCTTTTGTATTATGCCCAAGAATATCTGCCACTGCTGATCCACTGTGTTTCCTGCCAGGGCATCCGCCCATTTAACTTTGGCCAGCTCCTCCCTCATGGCTCCGTAGTCTCCTTTATTTAATTGCAACACTGACACCTCTGACCTGCCCTTATCCCTCTCAAATTGTAGATAAAAACTTATCATGTCATGATCACTACTTCCTAATGGCTCCTTTACTTCAAGATCACTTATCAATTCCTGTTCATTACACATCACCAAGTCCAAAATAGCCTCGTTCCTGGTTGGCTCAAGCACAAGCTGTTCCAAAAATACATCCCTTAGACACTCCACAAACTCCCTATCCTGGGGTCCAGCACCTACCTGATTCTCCCAGTTCACCTGCATGTTGAAATCTCCCATAACGACTGCATTACCTTTAGCACATGCCAATGTTAACTCCCTAATCAACTTGTACCCAATATCCACGCTACTGTTTGGGGGCCTGTACACAACACCCATTAGGGTCTTTTTACCCTTACTGTTCCTCAGCTCAACCCACACAGACTCTACTTCTCCTGTTCCTAAGTCACCCCTTGCTAAGGACTGAATCCCTAACAGGGCCACCACACCCCCTCTTCCCATATTTCTGTCTCTACGATAGCACGTATACCCTGGTACACCCAATTCCCAGGCCTGATCCCCTTGCAGCCATGTCTCCGTTACCCCAACAATATCGTAGTTCCCCATTTTCATCTGAGCTTCAAGCTCATCTGTCTTATTTCTGACACTACACGCATTCAAGTATAGAATTCTTAGCCCATTCCTCCTCTCTTTGCTTAAAACACTGTCTATTCTACCTAACCCAGCTCCTTGAACTTCCATCGGGCTAACTGCACCTTGAATTTTGATGACCTTCTCAAGATCACCCAAACCTTCTACACATTTAACCCCATGCTCCTTCTGACCAACCCTCTGCACATGTAACTTTTCCAACACATGTTCTGTCCTTGTTGTCCACAGGAATGGTACTGGAGGATTGGAGGGAGACGAATGTTGTCCCCTTGTTCAAAAAAGGTAGTAGGGATAGTCCAGGTAATTACAGACCAGTGAGCCTTATGTCTGTGGTGGGAAAGCTGTTGGAAAAGATTCTTAGAGATAGGATCTATGGGCATTTACAGAATCATGGTCTGATCAGGGACAGTCAGCATGGCTTTGTGAAGGGCAGATCGTGCCTAACAAGCCTGATAGAGTTCTTTGAGGAGGTGACCAGGCATATAGATGAGGGTAGTGCAGTGGATGTCATCTACATGGATTTTAGTAAGGCATTTGACAAGGTTCCACACGGTAGGCTTATTCATAAGGTCAGAAGGCATGGGATCCAGGGAAGTTTGGCCAGGTAGATTCAGAATTGGCTTGCCTGCAGAAGGCAGAGGGTCGTGGTGGAGGGAGTACATTCAGATTGGAGGGTTGTGACTAGTGGTGTCCCACAAGGATCTGTTCTGGGACCTCTACTTTTTGTGATTTTTATTAACGACCTGGATGAGGAGGTAAAAGGGTGGGTTGGCAAGTTTGCAGATGACACAAAGGTTGGTGGTGTTGTAGATAGTGTACAGGATTGTCAAAGAATCCAGAGAGACATGGATAGGATGCAGAAGTGGGCTGAGAAGTGGCAGATGGAGTTCAACCCAGACAAGTGTGAGGTGGTACACTTTGGAAGGACAAACTCCAAAGCAGAGTACAAAGTATATGGTAGGATACTTGGTAGTGTGGAGGAGCAGAGGGATCTGGGGGATACATGTCCACAGATCCCTGAAAGTTGCCTCACAGGTAGATAGGGTAGTTAAGAAAGCTCATGGGGTGTTAGCTTTCATAAGTCGAGGGATAGAGTTTAAGAGACGCGATGTAATGATGCAGCTCTATAAAACTCTAGTTAGGCCACACTTGGAGTATTGTGTCCAGTTCTGGTCGCCTCACTATAGGAAGGATGTGGAAGCATTGGAAAGGGTACAGAGGAGATTTACCAGGATGCTGCCTGGTTTAGAGAGTATGGATTATGATCAGAGATCAAGGGAGCTAGGGCTTTACTCTTTGGAGAGAAGGATGAGAGGAGACATGATAGAGGTGTACAAGATATTAAGAGGAATAGACAGAGTGGACTGCCAGTGCCTCTTCCCCAGGGCACCACTGCTCAGTACAAGAGGACATGGCTTTAAGGTAAGGGGAGGGAAGTTCAAAGGGGATATTAGAGGAAGGATTTTCACTCAGAAAGTGTTTGGTGCGTGGAATGCACTGCCTGAGTCAGTGATGGAGGCAGATACACTAGTGAAATTTAAGAGACTACTAGACAGGTATATGGAGGAATTTAAGGTGAGGGGTTATACGGGAGGCAGGGTTTGAGGGTCGGCACAACATTGTGATGTAATGTGCTGTACTATTCTATGTTCTATGTAATATATTCATGGTATTTCTCCATCAGACCAACATGTAATTGCATTTGTTACAGTATTGGCCAGAAGGGCTATTTTGTTGAAATGGAAAGATGTTTCTGCTCCTACTTTGATACAATGGTTCTCTCAGGTGATGTTATGCCTTAGTTTGGAGAAAATCAGAAGTCGAACTTTCGATCCTTGATTTGATTTTGAGAAAAGATGGGGTTCATTCGCCCGCTACTATCATTTGATTTGTGTTAATTAATATGGTTTCCTTCCAAATTTTTTAAAGTGGATTTGAGTTGGCAGATTGATATGTTTTTTTTCAATGGAAACTTTTATGATGTATAGCTCCGGGGTTGTGCTCCCAATGGGTTTTTTGTTTGTTTTTTTTTTCAGTTAGTAGGGGTTCTTTTTTTTTCCTTCTTCTTCCTTCAAAAGAATATTCTTAACTCTTTATTTCTCTTATTATTATTGACATATTGCTTAGCTTTGTTAATCAGTTATTTACTAATTTAATTCTTTATTGTATATAATGACATATTGACTTAATGTATCTTTTTTGTTAATCTTCAATAATAATTAATAAAAAGATTTTTTAAATGAAAATTTAATAGAGGTATACAAAATTATGAGAGGTATGGATAGGGTAAATGCAAGTAAGCTGACTGCACTGAGGTTGGGTAGGACTACGAGATGTAATGGGTTAAGGGTGAAAGGTGAAAAGTTTAAGGGGAACATGAGGGGAATCTTCTTCACCCAGAGGGTCATGAGAGTGTGAAATGAACTGCTAGAGAAAGTGGTAAATGTGAGCTCGCTTTCAACAGGTACAGAGGGCTATGATCCAGGTGCACGTCGATGGGAGTAAATGGTTAGGCTCAGAATAGATGAGCCAAAGGGCCTGTATCTGTGCTGTTCTTTTCCCTAAGGTATCTAAATCTACCAGTGCATCAGGCAACACATTACAAATACTGACCATACTGTAAAAAAACTAGCGCCTCACATCTCCTTTGAAATTGCCCTCCCCACCTTAAATTGTATGCCCTCTGATATTAGACTTTTCAGCCCTGGAAAAGAGATACAGTCTCTCTGCTCTATCTATGCTGCTCAATCTTTCAAACCTCTATTGGATATCCCCTCAGCTTCCGCCGCTTCAGAGAAATCAGCCCAAGTTTGTCCAACTTCTTGTTATAGCACCCTAAACCAGGCAGTATCCTGGTACACTCGTGTACACCTTCCCCAAAGCCTTGACACCCTTCCAATAATGGGGCAAGCAGAGCTATATGCAACAGTCTATGTGTAGCCTAACTAGAGTTTTATAAAGCTGCAGCATAACTTCCGGACTCAATTCCTCGACTAATAAAGACAAAAATGCTATATGTTTTCTTAAACACCCTATCAACCTGTGCAGCCACTTTCAAGAAGCTATGAACTTAGACCCCAAGATCCCCCTGCTTATTAACACTGGAACAAGTCAAAACGTATTTGTCACTTTGCATTTGACCTACCAAGGTGCACACTGCATTTGGCTGATTAAACTCCATCTGCCATGTCTGCAACTGATCTATACTCACCGTATTCTTTGACAGTCTTCTGTGCTATCCACCACACCACCAATCTTCATACTACCTGTAGACTTACTAACTCAACCATCTACATTTGCATCCATGTCATTTATACACATCATGAACAGCAAAGGCTGGAGTACAGATTCCTGTGGAACACCACTAATCACAGACCTCCAGCAAGAACAAGTCACTTCAACCACTACCTCTATGGACAGGCCAGTTCTGAATCCAAACAGCCAAGCTATCATGGATCTTATGCATCTTAAACTTCTGGATGAGTCTCCATGATGGCCCTTGTCAAACGCCTTACCCTACTGCTCATGTAGATAACATCCACCACTCTGTCTTCATCAATTTTCCTTGTAACCTTGTCAGAAAACTCAATCAAATTAGTTGATTCTGAGGGACATAGAGGGGGCAGACAGGCAGACTCCTTTTCTCCCCAGGGCAGGGGAGTCTGGAACTAGAGCATCCAGATTTAAGAGAAGAAAGAAATTTAAAAGAGACTTGACTGGTGAATATTTGGAACAATGGCAAAGGAAGTAGGTGAGGCAGATATAACTACAACTTTTAAGAGGCATTTAGGCAGGTACATAAATAGAGGTTAGATAGGATATCCAAATCCTCAAAAAGGAGTAAATAAGATTTAAGTTTAGTTAGAGTAGGCTGAAATGGAATATGTAACTGGGTTAGAGATTAGAACACTGGTGTACGAATTCAGCGAATATATTTAGAGATCATGAATTCTGCATCTAAGATAAGCCAAGGGACAAACTGCAGGAAACCTAAAATGAACTATAAGACTGATTCACCCTACTGATATAGGAAGCCCCTCTGAGCAACTACATAATGCTATCAATTTCTAAGATTCCCATGGTGGAAACCAATGAGGCAATGGTGTAATTCCATGCACTGCAAATTTCTCTACAGTGCTCATGTGCTTCCAATCAAATCTTAAAGTTTATGGTCCAAGTCCATGTAACAACTCTGAAGAATGCAGAAAATTCAACAAGGGAAAACATCTAGGTCAGTCTAGAACCTCAGAAATATAAAAGATAACATTTTACCATCACAGCAGCTCTGCTCCTCCAAGAGGACTGCAACCCTGTCATAGGGTTTGAAAGCTAGTATATCTCCATGGCCAGGAGGGCTAGGCTGACTGGAGTCAAGCCTTTGTGCTTTGGCTCTTGGTATGGTCACCCATACCAAACAAGTCAAAGGGTAAAGGCCAGACTGAGTGGTCCACTGGTCCTGCAGGTTCGGGGGTTCAGCTCAGGGCCAAGAACCCTGAATGATCAAAAAAAAAATGCTGTTATGCAAACACCAAAGAAGATGGAGCACCTTTATTAGTGCCCTAAGTGTCAGCAGCGCAACGGGCATTAAGTATGTAGTAGTTCTGCTACTGAATGAGTATACCAGAGGACCAGTTCAAATCCCAGTACTGCAGCTTGTTACTTCAAGATTTAAAAAAAATATAAAATAAGATAGTATCTAATTCATGCAAAGCAATAATGAAGCTATAGGACTGAGTTAACTCATTAGGTTTCATGTTTTAAGCATTGGTCCAAGTCCATGCAAGAAACGACTGACTCTTAAGCATGAAAACCATGTTCCTAAGTTACGTCCGCCAGAAGAAGCCAGATCTCCCAGTGGCCACCCATTTTAATTCCATTTCCAATTCCCATTCTGATATGCCAATCCATGGCTTCCTCTGCTGCTGCAATGAGGCCACACTCAAGTTGAAGAGCAACACCTTGTATTCCACCTGGGTACCCTCAAACCCAGAGAATCAATTTCTCGAAATTCTGGTAATCCCCCCCCACCCGCCCCCAAGCGCTTCACCATTCCCATCCCCCTTTCCCTCTCACCTCATCTCCTCACCTGCTTGCCTACCCATTGCCACTCTCTAGTGCTCCTTCATCTTTTTTTCTCCATGGCCTTCTGTCCTCTCTTAGCAGACTCTCCCTTCTCCAGCCATGTTTCACTTTTCACCAATCAACTTCCCAACTCTTTAATTCATCCCTGCCCCTCCCAGTTTCACCTATCACCTGCGTTACTTTCTCCCCGCCTCCAACCTTTTAAATCTACTGATCTTTTTCCCTCCAGTCCTGCCGAAGAATCTCTGCCCGAAATGGCCACTGTACTTTTTTCCATAGATGCTGCCTGGCCTGCTGAGTTCCTCCAGCATTTTGTGTGTGTTGCTGGAGGAAGTCAATGGGTGGGGCTGCGTGTGTGCGCATGTGCCTGTGCTGTGCGGACGTGGAGAGAGGGCTGGGGTTCGGAAGAAATATCACTGTTTTGGGCTGAGACTCTACATCTCCATGACTGGCTTTTAACTGCTCTGTGAAACATCCCAGTTTACATCACAGTTGAGGAAGTACCAAAAAGGAGATCAACAATAAATGCTTATCTCAGCATTAATATGGGAAACTACTAAACATTTAATGCAAGTCTGAATCTTCTTTCTCCAATAATGTAATTAGCAATAGAACAAAAGGTATCGCAGTTCGGCCACCAAGCACTTTTCTTCAATGATGTAATTAGCTATGGAACAAAAGTACCACCATTTGACCACCAAGCAGATAACTACAGTACTTACATCTGTTTCTTGATGTAGTCTTTGAGCAACTTTTTGTCCATAGTGTACAGCTCCGCACTGCTCTGATTGTCATAGTAATAGATGATATCACCACCATATTTTGGCCTGTACAATCCATCATTTCCATCTGCATTTGCATTGTAAGTGTAATGGTAGTCAAAGTGAGCTGAAACAAGGAAATTAACTTAAATATTTGGTTAAAGAATCTGGTAGTACACCATCTTACAGTGTGAAATATGGAATTGGGATAAATATGGAAAGATAATACATTAACCAAGAGCAGACTACCTTTTACGGTTAGCCTTGAGCAGAGTGCAGATATCAGGTTCAGAAAATGTATTAAACCAACTGAAAAGGTTGAGCTGTTTGGTTCTCTTGTCTGTCAGATGTCTCATTGGCTCTTTCCTTCTACCAATGAGGTCCAGGCTGCACTGTACTAATCTGATCTGCAATTCTTTTCAAACCAAAGTCATCAGTTCATCTAAGAACAATTAGTAGATAGCAAGGCTTTGTCAAGGGCCTGCATGGTTAGCTGGTGCAAATGGTGAAATCACTTGGGATCCAGGGTAAGCTAACTAATTTGAAGCAAAATTAGTTTCGGGGAAGGAGTCAGAAGGTGGTAGTGGAGGGTTGTTTCTCAGATTGGAGAACTGTTGCCAGTGGTGTACACAGGGATTGGTGCTGGGTCCACAATATTAATGATTTGGATCTGAATCTAAGTGGTATGGATATGTGGAAGACAGCAAAATTGATGAAAAGGGTAGCCTTGGTTACAACAGAATCCAGATTCACTAGGAAACTGTGCAAAGGTATGGCAGATGGAGTTTAATTCAGACAGGTGTAAGGTGATCCATTTTGGAAAGTTAGACGAGGAACTACACAGTAAATAACAGATCCCCAGAGAAAAGACCTGGGTTAAAGGCAGATAGTTCTCTGAAAGTAGCAGCACAGGAAGATAACATAGTGAAGACAGCATTAAGAATGTCTGCTTTCATCGGATGGGTCAAGACCATAAGACCGGCAAATATGACATTCGGCCATCTCTGGATCTTGGCTAAAGGATGGCTACCATTGAGAGCTGAATGTCCAAGGATATGCAGTGTATCGGAAAGATAGGTTAGTAGGCAGAGGAAGTGGTGTAACTCTGTGTAGAAGAAATAATATTAAATCATACACAGGATTGGAAGGTGTAGTCTCTGAGTTAAGAAATGGGAAGGGTAAAAGGACCCTTGTATACTGGCCTCCCAAACAGCAGCCGGGATATGGATTACAAACTACAGCAGGAGATAGAAAAGGTGTGTCAGAAAGGCAATGTCATGATAATCATTGGGGATTTTAACATTAAAATGGATTGAGAAAACCAGGTCAGTACTGGACCACAAGAGAGAGAATTTGTAGAACGTCTCAGGGTTGGCTTTTTGGAACGGCTTGTTGTTGAGCCCATTAGGGGATCGGCTGTTCTGGATTGGGTGTTGTGTAATGATCTGGAGGTGATACGAGAGCTTAAGGTTAAGGAACCCTTAGAGAACAGCGATCACAATATGATCGAGTTCATATTTAGAGGGGAAAAAAATAAAACCTGATATGTCGGTATGTCAGTGGAATAAAGGAAATTACAATGGCATGAGAGGGGAACTGTGCGAAGTTGACTGGAAAGGGACATCTGCAGGAAGGACAGCAGAGCAGTAATGGCTGGAGTTGTTGCAAAAAATGAGGGAAGTGCAAGACAGATATATTCCAAATTTGAAGAAATTTTCAAAGGGAAGAAGGACGATATTGTGATTAACAAGTGAAGTCAGAGCCAAAGTCAAAGCAAAAGAGAGGGCAAACAAGGAAGCCAGAGCTAGTGGGAAGAGAGAGAATTGGGAAGCTTTTAAAAAACTTGCAGAAGTAAAATAAGGAGGTCATTAAAAAGGAAAACATGAATTGTGAAAGGAAGCTGATGACTAACATTAAAGAAGATACGAAAAGCTTTTTTTTAAGTACCTAGAGGGTAAAAGAGTGTAGAGGGTAGATACAGGACCAATACAAAATAACGCTGGAGATATTGTAATGAGAGATGCAGAGATGGCAGAGGAACTGAATGCGTATTTTGCATCAGTCTCCACAGTGGAAGACGTCTGCAGTATACTGGACATTCAAGAGTG
Source organism: Hypanus sabinus (assembly GCF_030144855.1). Taxonomy (NCBI): domain Eukaryota; kingdom Metazoa; phylum Chordata; class Chondrichthyes; order Myliobatiformes; family Dasyatidae; genus Hypanus; species Hypanus sabinus. The sequence continues at coordinate 92,422,290 of NC_082720.1, read as the reverse complement.
TCAGGGAAGTGAAGTTTGTGCAGTGAAAATTACGACTGAGAAGGTGCTCAGAAAGCTTAATGGTCTGAGGGTGGATAAATCTCCTAGACCTGATGGAATGCACTGAGTTCTGAAGGAAGTAGCTGGAGAGATTGCGGAAGCATTAACATTGATCTTACAAGAATCGATAGATTCTAACATTGTACTGGATGACTGGAAAATTGCAAATGTTACTCCACTATTTAAGAAGGGCAGGAAGCAGCAGAAAGGAAACTATAGACCTGTTAGTCTGACATCAGTGGTTGGGAAGTTGTTGCAATCTATTATTAGGGATGACATTACAAAGTACCTGGAGGCACATGACAAGATAGGCCAAAGCCAGCATGGTTTCCTGAAAGGAAAATCCTGCCTGACAGACCTACTACAATTCTTTGAGGAAATTGCAAGCAGGGTAGACAAAGGAGATGTAGTAGATGTGGTGTACTTGGATTTTCAGAAGGCCTTTGACAAGGTGTCACACATGAAGCTGCTTAGCAAGATAAGAGCCCATGGAATTACAGACGTGGGTGAAGCATTGGCTGGTCAGCAGAAAACAGAGAGTGGGAATAAAGGGATCCTATTCTGGCTGGCTGCCAGTTACCAGTGGATTTCCACAGGTTTCAGTGTGGGGACTGCTGCTTTTTACGATGAATATCAGTGATTTGGACTATGGTATTAATGGATTTGTGGCTAAATTTGCCGATGATACAAAGACAGAGTGGAGGAGCAGGTAGTGTTGAGGAAACAAGAGAGCCTGAAGAGAGACTTAGGTAGCTTAGGGGAACAGGCAAAGAAGTGGCAAATGAAATACAATGTTGGAAAGTGTATGGTCATGCACTTCGGTGGAAGAAATAAATGGGCAGACAATTATTTAGATGGGGAGAGAATTCAAAATGCAGAGATGCAAAGGGTCTTGGGAGTCCTTGTGCAAGATATCCTAAAGGTTAACCTCCAGGTTGAGTTGGTGATGAAGGCGAATGGAATGTTGGCATTCATTTCCAGAGCCTTAAAATCTAAGAGCAGGGATGTGATGTTGAGACTCTATAAGGCACTGGTGCAAGTATCGTGTGCAGTTTTGGGCTTCTTATTTTGGAAGGGATATACTGATATTGGAGAGGGTTCAGAGAAGATTCACAAGAATGATTTCAGGGATGAAAGGGTTACCGTATGAGGAACGTCTGGCAGCTCTTGGGCTGAGTTCAGGAGAATAAGGTGGGATCTCATAGAAACATTCTGGATGTTAAAAGGCCTGAACAGATCAGATATGGCAAAGTTATTTCTCATGGTATGGGATTCTAGGACAAGAGGGTATGACTTCAGGATTGAAGTACGTCCTTTTAGAACTGAGATGCGGAGAAATTACTTTATAGTGGGAAATCTGTGGAATTTGTTGCCACAAGCGGCTGTGGAGGCCAAGTCATCGGGTGCAATTAAGGCAGAGATAGATAGGTGCTTGATTAGCTAGAGCATCAAAAGGTATGGGATGAAGGCAGGGGAGTGGGGATGACTGGAAGAATTGGATCAGCTCATGATTGAATGGTGGAGTAGACTCAATGGGCCGAATGGCCTACTTCTGCTCCTATATCTTCTGGTCTTAACATATAGGAGCAGAATTAGGCCTATTTAACCATCAACTCTGCTCCATTTCACTATGATTAAACCAATTTTACTGTCAGCCCCAACCTCCTGCCTTCTCCCCGTACTCCTTCAAGTCATGACCACTAAAATATCTATCTGCCTTAAATTCATGTAAAGTCTTGGCTTCCACAGCTGGCTGCAGCAACGAATTCCACATATTCACCATTCTCTGACTAAAGATATTCCTGCTAATCTCTGTTCTAAAAAGTACACCTCTCTATTTTGAGACTGTGTCCTCTGGTCTTAGGCTCTCCCACCATAGAAAACATCCTCTCCACATCCACTCAAACAAGTCCTTTCACCATTTGATAGGTTTCAATGATGTCATCTGTCATTCTTCTGAACTCTTGTGCATAAAGGCCTAGAGCCAACAAATGCTCTTCACTGGACAACCCTGGAATCATTTTCATGAACGGCCTTTGAAACCTCTCCAGTTTCAGCACATCCTTTCTAAAATAAGGAGCCCAAAATTGCTCATAATAGGCTTCACCAGTGCTTTATAGTCTAAACTTTACATCCTTGCTTTTATATTCTAGTCCTCTTGAAATGAATGCTAACATCACATTTGCCTTCCTCACCACAGACTCAACCTGGAAATTAACCTTAATGGAATCCTGCCCAAGGACTCCCAAGTCCCTTTGCACCTCAGTTTTTTAGAATTTTCTCCCCATGTAGAGAATAGTCACCCACTTTATTTCTTCTACCAAAGTGCATGACCATACACTTCCTGAAACTGTATTCCATCTGCCATTTCTTTGCCCTTTCTCCTAATCCGTTTGTCTCTCGGGAGCTTCTCTACTTCCTCAAAACTACCTGCCTCTCCAACTATCTGCAATCTCTGCAACAAAGCGATCAATTCCATCATCCAAATCATTGACAGTTTATGTAAAAAGAATCAGTCCCAATACAGACCCCTGTAGTACACCGCTAGTCACAAGTAGCCAACCAGCAAAGGCTCCCTTTATTCCCACTCTTTGCCTCCTGCCAACCAGCCAGTAATACCATGGGCTCGTAGATTGTTAAGTAGCCTCATGTGTGACACCTTGTTGAAGGCCTTCTGAAAATCCAAGTACGCATCAGCTGATTCTCCTATGTCTATTCTGCTTGTTATTTCTCAGAAGAATTCCACGAGATTTGCCAGGAAAGATTTTCCCTTGAGCCTCCAACTACCCTGAGACCTCATCCTTAATGATCAACTCCAACATCTTCCCCACCCACTGAGGTCAGACTAACTGCCCTATAGTTTCCTTTCTTCAGCCTCTCTCTCTTCTTGAAGAGTGGACTGACAGTTGCAATTTTCAGTCTTCTAGAACCATTCCAGAATCTAGTGATTCTTGAAAGATCATTATTAATGCCTCCACGATCTCTTTCAGAACCCTGAGGTGTAAACCATCTAGCCCTAGTGACTTACCTACTTTCAGACCTTGCAGCTTTCCAAGAACCTCCTCACTAGGCATGGCAACTTCACACAACTTCATGACACCTGACACGTGGAACTTATACCATACTGTGAAGACTAATCATCTGCCATTTCGCTGTTCCCCATTACTAACTCTCCGGCACCTTTTACCAGCAGTCCAATATCCATTCTCACCTCTCTTTTACACCACTTTATGTATCTGAAGAAACTTTTGGTATCCTCTTTGATATTATTGGCTAGCTTACTTTTGTATTCCATCTTTACCTTCTGAATTAGCTTTTTAGTTGCCTTCCGGTGGTTTTTAAAATCCTCCCAATCCTTTAACTTCCCACTATTTTTTAAACTATATGCCCTTTCTTTGGCTATTATGTAGGCTTTGAAGAGGGGGGAGCTTAGTTAAGATGGAGCTAAACGTCGACTCCTTTGCTTGCATCTTTGGAAACAGCTTTATTTCAATCTTTAATATCTCTAACTTTCCCTTTCAGGGTTCTTTCTGAAGACTCTGACCTGGAGTTACACACTGACTTCGGTTCTTTGCGGGAATGGGATCTGTTCTCAGGGTTTCACAACTGGCCGTTATTCGAGATGCTAAGGACATGGCCTAAGAGCTTAGCTTGCCTTCAGAGGTCCGACATCTCGAGGCCCTGGAGACCAGGTGGATGGAAGGTCGGTGTGTCGTGGGAGTCGTAAAATCCCTGGCGAGTAGTCTTTGGGGTTCTGCAAGTCTGTGTCTTCAGTGTTGCTTGCTTGCTGCACGCTTGAGTGCTCGGTGGTGAGTGCAAATGCTTTTTTTTGCTGGTGGGGGAGAGGGTATTGTTGCTTTACTGCTGCTTACACAAGGGAGAGAGGAGAGCTGGGGGTCTTTGAGGTAACATTTAACTGTCATTCATACTTTAGGGCCACTCCTCTGTTTTCCTGGATGGTTGTGAAGAAAAAGCATTTCAGGATGTATGTTGTATACATTTCTCTGACCTTAAATGTACCTTCGATTAATGTTGGCACGTGGCCAAGTGGTTAAGGCATTCGTCTAGTGATCTGAAGGTCGCTAGTTCGAGCCTTGGCTGAGGCTGCGTGTGTGTCCTTGAGCAAGTCACTTAACCATACATTGCTCTGCGGCGACACCGGTGCCAAGCTGTATGGGTCCTAATCCCCTTCTTTTGGACAACATCGGTGGCGCGGAGAGGGGAGATTTGCAGCTTGGGCAACTACTAGTCTTCCATTTAAAAAAAACCTTGCCCAAGCTTGAGCCCTGGAAACTTTCCAAGGCGCAAATCCATGGTCTATTAAGACTAACAGAGGCCTACTACCTTTGATTAAATGTACCTGTGAAATCTTGTTAGCCATGGTAGTGCCATCTTTCCTTTAGAATAATACTTTTTTCTGAAGTATTACCATTGCTGCTCTGCAGACATCCCTGCCAGTGTTCTTCTCTAGATAATTCTGGCCAACTCCTCTCCCTCTCATGCCTCTGTAATTCCTTTACTCCACTGTAATACTGTTACCTCTGACTTTAGCTTCTCCTCAAATTTCAGAGTGAATTCAATCATATTCTGAGCACTTCCCCAGAAGGGGTCCTTTTACCTTAAGCTCTCTAATCAATTCTGGTTCATTGCATAAGAGTTGGGATGGCATGTTACCCCTATATAGGACTTTAATGAGACTACACCTGTTCACGTGCTATTCTGCTTGCCACAATAAATAAAGCCTATGATTAAGCTATTGGGTGCAGTAAAGATTCACAAGGATGTAGATGGACCTTGAGAACTTGAGTTAAAAGGGAAGAGTGGAGTGGCTGGGGCAATTTTCTCTGGGGTGAAGGAGGCTACAAGGCGATCTTACAGAGGTTTATACTATCAGGTAAGGTGGATAGTTGCAGTCTTTTTTGAGGATAAGGAAGAATAAAACTAAAGTTCATAGGTGCAAGCTGAGAGGGGAAAGATTTAATGGGCACCCATTGGGCAAGATGGTAGTGGGTATATGGAACAAGCTGCCAGAAGAGACTGATAATTACACTATTCATAGTTTATGGAAAGGGTGAAATAGATGTGGGCTAGAAACAGGAAAATGGGACTAGCTCTGGAAGGCACACTGGCCAACATAAACATATTGGGCCATAGGGCCTGTTTAACTCTATGACCAAGCACAGAAAATCAAGAGATCAGAACTGGATTTAAATGTCGACAGACAGGGCATCTTGCTTATACACTCTGCCTGACATCAGTACAATACGTACAGCGGGAAGCACCTCTGCCACGACCCCTCCCCCGGCCTCGACCTCGCCCTCGTCCCCTGTAGCCTCCTCGGATTGTTCCACCCTCGCTTTTGACGCTGGAAATCTCATCACGGTCTTCCCGCCAATCCCTCATGTCGTACTTCTCCTCACGATGGTAACCTGGAGAGACAGAATACGAGAAATGAAGTGACAACCGCTGTGTAACAAGGTCCAAATGCCACCCAAAAACAAGACATTACTTTAGCATGAGGTTTAATCCCTGGAGTGTAACTGAATTATCGCTCCAGTACCTGTGGCCATCGAACTTTACAATTCCTCCCTCGGAGTATCAGACACCCTGTGCCAATAGGCTGGTCCTGGACTTATTTCCACTCGGCATGATTTATTATTATTTAATTATTTATGGTTTATGGTTTCATATTGCTATATTTCTTCACTATTCTTGGTTGGTGCGGCTGTAACGAAACCCAATTTCCCTCGGCATCAATAAAGTATGTCTGTCCGTCAGTATACTTCAAACAAAGACCACTGCCTGCTACTGGACATTCCCTGTCAAAGCAGCTCCCTGGACATTATGCAACAGGTGCTGACACTCACCTTAATGCCAGGTGGTACTTTACACCCTGGCCAAATCCTTAAACACCCACATGTGCGTGTTCAACACTACCCAGCCCCAGCCTTGTCCTATATGCAGAAAACTGCACGTCGGAACTCAACACCAGTAGGACAGTCTTTGCCGAGGCTTCTCCTGACCATAACACAGTCAATGCTGTGACCGCAAAGAAGAGCGAGACAAACCTTTGGAGTCACTCCTATTGTTGACTGGTGGACGCAGAGGCTCATTCTGAGGACGCAGGTTGGTTCGGGTTACTGCTTTCTCCTGTGTTCCCTCTGATTTTACATCCAATTGGAGTGGGACCCATTTTTGTTTGTACCCTGCAGACAAACAAGGAAAATATTTGTCGAGGTGCAGAACAGGCAGACTACTAGCAAAACAGAATACTGAAAATTTAGGGAAATAACTTCTATCTTAACACGCTGTCTTAGAGAAGGATAGAAACACATCCAACAGGAACTTTCCAAGGGAATTGGCTAAATGAAGAGGAAAACTGCAGAAACATCAGGAGGACAAGACCAGTATTGGCCAAGGCATGCTGGGCAGAATGAACAAAAGGGTGACATTTCTACTTTTAAGTAGTTTCACCAATTTTTACCTGAGGAAAGCACACAAAATGCTGGAGGGACTCAGGTCAGGCAGCATCTATGGAGAGGAATAAATAGTCGATGTTTCAGGCTGAAACTCTTCATCAGGACTAGAAAGGAAGGGCGAAGAAGCCAGAATAAGGTTTGGGGGGGGAGGGGGGAGGAAGATAAGCTGGTTGGTGACAGGTGAGTCAAGGTGAGAGAGATGGATGGGGTGGGGGAAGGGGGGATGAAGTAAGAAGCTGGGAGAGGATAGGTGGAAGTGATAAAAGACTGAAGAATAAGGCATTTGATAGGACAGGACAATGGACCATGGGAGAACGGGGATGGACAGGTAAGAAGAGAAGGGATCAAAAGGGATCCTGAATGGGGATTGGAAAAAGAGAGGGAGGGAGGGAGGGAGGGAGGGAGGGAGGGAGGGAGGGAGGGAAGGAAAAATTACCAGAAGTCAGAGAAATCGATGTTTTTCCCCCTCCAACCTGAGTTTGGCCCCATTACAGCAGTAGAGACAGCCATGCACCAACATGTTGGAAGAGGAATGAGAAGTTGAAATTAAATTCTGACCACTGGAAGATCCTGCCTTTTGCAGGACCGAGCAAAGATGCTCAACAAAGCAGACATACAATTGAGACTTTTTGATATTTCTTTGTTCTTTAAAACAGAGCTGTAGGAGAGAAGAGCTGATCCTCTGCTTAATAGACAGCATCTCCATCACCCTCTATAGCCACAGTCTCTAACTCAGACTCCGGCAAGAAATCTATTGGAAAAGACTGCACTGTCTTGTTTTTGAGAAGAACATAGAAATCTACAGCACATTACAGGCCCTTCAGCCCACAATGCTGTGCCGACCATGTAACCTACTCTAGAAACTGCCTACAATATCACTAGCACATAGCCCTCTGTTTTTCTAAGCACCATGTACCTATCTAAGAGGCTTTTAAAAGACCCTATTGTATCGGCTTCCACCACCGCCACTGGCAGTGCATTCCACGCACCCACCGCTCTCTGTGTGAAAAACTTACCCATGACATCCCCTCAGTACCTATTTCTAAGCGCCCTAAAATTATGCCCCCTCGTTTTAGCCATTTTAGCCCTGGGAAAATGCCTTTGGCTATCTGCACGATCAATGTCTCTCATCATCTTATACACCTCTATCAGGTCACTTCTCGTTCTCCGGCGCTCCAAGGAGAAAAACCCAAGTTCACTCAACCTATTCTGAAAAGGTATGCCCTCCAACATCTTTGTAAATCTCCTCTGCACCCTCTCTCTATAGTATCTACATCCTTCCTGTAGTGAGGTGACCAGAACTGAACACAGTACTCTTAAAGCAGGAAGAGAGAAAGCAGGTACAGGGTTTTGAGTTGGATGATCAGCCATGATCATACTGAATGGTGGTGCAGGCTCGAAGGGCCGAATGGCCCACTCCTGCACCTATTTTCTATGTTTCTAAGTACAGTGGGCCCTCCTTATCCGCGGATTTCACATGCGCGAATTCAACCAACCGTGAATCCAGAAAAGTCCTCTTCCAGCACTTGTTGTTCGAGCATGTACAGACTTTTTTTTGTCATTATTCCCTAAACAATGCAGTATAACAACTAATTTACATAGCATTTACATTGTATTAGGTATTATAAGTAATCTAGAGATGATTTAAGGTATACGGGAGGATGTGCGTAGGTTACTGTGGACTGGGATCGAAAAAGAATCAGAAGTTCTCTTACTATGTAAGTCAGAACAGGTACATTCAGTACTATTTAGGGTCAGTTAGTCAAACGTTTGTCTTCATATATAGTTTACCTTTCTATGCATAAAAAACACTTAAGAACATATGTTACAGCACCAGGCTCGAGAAGTTCCTGAGTTCGATCCAGTGACAGACCACTTCTGAGTACGCTCTCCTTCTGTGCCAGGTTGATGTGGAGGATCAAAAACCCAAAACCCAATAATTAAACCACTGTGTTGCTTAGTAATAATTGTAGCTTTCCTCGGGGCAGGGTCTTTCTCACTTTATCCTTTAAAATTGTTCCAATCGTTGACCAACTGCAGCCTAACGCTTTTTCAATGACTGATGCCGTTTCACCTCTTTCCAATCGCTTTATTATTTCCACTTGATTTTCAATTGTAATTGTGATTATTTTCATGAACAGAAACACTGTGGAATCAGAGCTCGACCACTGGGTCCTAATGTCCACCACACTGAGACAGGTTAAATAAGGTCTGGGGTTCCGCTGGGTCCTAAGCATTGAGACAGGTTGAATAAGGGACTTGAGCAGCCGCATTTTTTGGTATCCGCGGGGAGTCCCGGAACCAATCCCTCATGGATAAGGAGGGCTGACTGTATGTGAAAAACAAGAGGATAAGACGTGACGGACCAATCAAGTGTGACATTGGAAAAGACCAATCAAGTGTGACATTGGAAAAGTGTGTACGGAACCAGAGGAAATAGCAGAGGTACTTAATGAATACTTTGCTTTAGTATTCACTATGGAAAAGGATCTTGGTGATTGTAGTGATGACTTGCAGTTGACCGAAAAGCTTGAGCATGTAGATATTAAAGGAAGAGGATGTGTTGGAGCTTTTGATAAGCATCAAGTTGGATAAGTCACCAAGACCGGATGGGATGTAATCCAGGCTACTGTGGGAAGCAAGGGAGGAGATTGCTGAGCCTCTGGCGATGACCTTTGTATCATCAATGGGGACAGCAGAGGTTCTGGAGCATATATGTCAAACTCAAGGCCCAAGGTGGAATTATCTTTGGCCCGCGAGATAATATCTAATTACTATTAAAGCTGGCCCCAATAATCGAAACGCCTATGGCGTATGATATGGCTAATGCTGAGTTTATTCAGGTACCAGGTTTTCAGGGTTTTTAGTGTTTATTCGGTTTCCCTGGTTTATTTCCTGAATATCATTAATGAATAATTTTTTTTTCTCTATTAGAGCTGGCCCGCCGGTATATTGCATGCACCACTAATACTACAAATCCCACAATGCACTGCTAGTGCATTGCTCGCGCTTGCCTTACTCTCTCATCAGCATCCTTATGGCGCTAGTCACGTGTGGTCAACTTTCAGCTATCCCTCACCCCAAAAATGGCTGAACGAAAGGTGGACTTTGAAAACAGGGGTTTTCAAGGCAGGTGGGAGGCAGAGGATATGTTCGCAGATATAAAGGGCAAACCTGTTTGTCTTGTTTGCGGAGATGGTGTGGCTGTAATTAAAGAATATAACGTAAGACGACACTATGAAACGAAACACCACGACAAATACAAGCATCTGGACAAGAAACAGAAGCTCCAGAAGATAGAAGAGTTGAAAAGAAGTCTGGCGTCACAGCAGGCTATGTTCACAAAAGCCAAAACACAAAGTGAGGCTGCTGTAAAGGCTAGTTTTATTGTGGCAGCAGAGATCGCTAAATCAGCCCGGCCCTTTACTGAGGGAGAATTTGTTAAAAATTGCATGATGAAAGTTTGCGACGTCGTGTGCCCAGATAAAAGGCAAGCATTTTCAAATGTGAGCCTGAGCAGAAACACCGTTGCTGACCATGTACATGAGCTTGCCACCAATCTACAACAACAGCTGGTGGGGAAGGGAAGAGATTTCATCGCATATTCCCTTGCTGTGGATGAGAGCAGGGACACTTCTGATACTGCCCAATTGTCAATTTTCATTCGTGGAGTGGACTCAAGTCTGTGTGTAACAGAGGAACTTCTGGGATTAAGATCAATGCATGGCACAACTACTGGAAAAGATCTCTTTGAAGAGGTATCCAGATGTGTAAATACAATGAGGCTGCCTTGGGTTAAACTTGTGGGACTGACGACAGATGGAGCACCCGCGATGTGCGGTCAAAAGAGTGGATTGGTGGGCAGGATCCGGGAGAAGATGGGGGAGGAAAACAGCGCAGGTGAGCTGACAGCTTATCACTGCATCATACACCAGGAATCGTTGTGTGGCAAAGCCTTGAAAATGGAACATATAATGAGCACCATAACACAAGCAGTTAACTTCATAAGAGCCAAAGGTTTAAATCACCGCGAGTTCAAGTCGTTTCTGGAGGAGTTGGGTTTAGAATATAATGATTTGCCCTATCACACAGAGGTGCGATGGTTAAGCCAAGGAAAAGTGCTGAAAAGATGTTTCGAGTTGCGTGAGGAGATCTGTCAGTTCATGGAAAGCAATGGGAAAGACACAACAGAGCTCCGGGATAAAAAGTTGCTTTGTGAAATGGCATTTCTGTGTGACATCACGAGCCATCTCAGTGCGCTCAACCTGCAGCTTCAGGGGCGGGGTCGTGTGATCACAGACATGTACGCTGCAGTGAGGGCTTTTAAAACCAAGCTGCACCTGTGGGAGACGCAGATGCAGCAAGAAAACTTGAGCCATTTCTCGTGTTGCCAAACTATGAAAGAGCAGGTTTCTACCGCAGTGTTCCCACGTGCAAAGTTTGCTGAAAAACTTAGCATACTTGGTGCCGACTTCACAGCGATTTGCCGACTTTGAAGCCCAAAAAAGCAGGTTTGAACTGCTCAGTAATCCATTTGCAGCTGGCGTGGAAAGCGCACCAACCAACATACAAATGGAGCTGATTGAACTCCAATGTAGTGACACACTCAAGGCAAAGTATGACTCGGTGGGCGCTGCACAGTTTCTACGTTTCATTTCCGACACAATGCCCCAGCTGCGTACCCAAGCTGCTCAAATACTCTCTATGTTTGGCAGCACATATCTGTGTGAACAACTGTTCTCTTTGATGAAGATAAACAAAACATCACACAGGAGTCGTCTTTCTGATGAACACCTTCACTCAATTCTGAGGATTTCCTCAGCTCAGAGCCTGATTCCAAACATTGATGAACTTGCATCCAAGATGAGATGCCAAGTATCTGGCTTAGACTAGTGTGAATCACAGAGTGTTGGCCTGTGGAAAAACGTTTTCATTAGAAATTACTCCGGAAAAGCTGCAGATAAAGCCATAAGAAATAAATGCAACTGATTTTTTATTTATTTAATGTTCAATGTTGTTTTTGTAGGCAATAACCTAAGCTTTGTTAGTTCCAGGTTAATATGTGTAATAAATTCATTTCAATAAGTTTTGCAATAAACGCTGAACCAGTCCGGCCGTCGACTTGTACCGATTTTTAAATTTTGGCCCACTGTGTATTTGAGTTTGACACCCCTGTTCTGGAGGATTGGAGGGTTGTGGATGTTGTTCCCTTATTCAAGAAAGGAGTAGACAAAGCCCAGGAAATGACAGATCATACTTCAGTGGTGTTGGTAAGTTGATGGAGAAGATCCTTGAGAGGCAGGATTTATGAACATTTGGAGAGGCATGATATGATTAGGAATAGTCAGCATGGGTTTCTCAAAGGCAGGTCATGCCTTACGAACCTGACTGAATTTTTTGAGGATGTGACTAAACATATTAATAAAGGTAGAGTCGGAGATGTAGTGTATATGGATTTCAGCAAGGCATTTGATAAGGTACCCCATGCAAGGCTTATTAAGAAAGTAAGGAGGCATGGGATCCAAGGGAACATTGGTCTGTAGATTCAGAACTGGCTTGCCCACATAAGGCAGAGTGGTTGTAGACAGGTCATATTCTGCATGGAGGTCAGTGACCAGTGGAGTGCCTCAGGGATCTGTTCTGGAACCCCTATTCTTCGTGATTTTTATAAATGACCTGGATGAGGAAGTAGAGGGATGGGTTAGTAAATTTGCTGATGACACAAAGGTTGGGGGTGTTGTGGATAGTGTGGAGGGCTGTCAGAGGTAACAAAAGTACATACACAGGATGCAAAACTGGGCTGAAAAGCAGCAGATGGAGTTCAACCCAGATATGTATGAAGTGGTTCATTTTGGTAGGTCAAATATGATGGCAGAATATAGCATTAATAGTAAGACTCTCGGCAGTGTGGAGTATCAGAGGGATCTTGGGGTCTGAGACCATAGGACACTCAAAGCTGCTGCACAGGTTGAATCTGTGCTTAAGAAGGCATACGGTGCATTGGACTTCATCAATCGTGGATTGAGTTTAAGAGCCAAGAGGTAATGTTGCAGGTATATAGGACCCTGGTCAGACCCCACTTGAGAGTGCTGTGCTCAATTCTGGTCACCTCACTACAGGAAGAACGTGGAAACCACAGAAAAGGTGCAGTGGAGATTTACAAGGATGTTGCCTGGATTGGGAAGCATGCCTAATGAGAATAGATTGAGTGAACTCGGCCTTTTCTCCTTGGAGCAATGGAGGAGAGGTGACCTGATAGGGGTGTTCATGATAATGACAAGCAGTGATCGTGTGGATAGTCAGAGGCTTTTCCCCAGGGCTGAAATGGCTAGCACGAGAGGGCATAGTTTTAAGGTGCTTGGAAGTAGGTAAAGAGGAGATGTCAGGGGCAAGTATTTTTACACAGAGAGTGGTAACTGCGTGGAATAGGCTGCCAGCAGCAGTGGTGGAGGCGGAAACTATAGGGTCTTTTAAGAGACTCCTGGATGGCTACACGGAGCTTAGAAAAATAGAGGGCTATGGGTAAAGCCTAGGTAGTTCTAAGGTAGGGATGTGCTCGGCACTGCTTTGTGGGCCGAAGTGCCTGTATTGTGCTCCAGGTTTTCTATGTTTCTAAAGGCTCCAGCACATCCTCTTTCTAAATGACTATATGCTCAAGCATTTCATTCCACTGTAAGTCATCTCCACAATTGCTAAGGTCCCTTCCCCTGAAATATACTGAAGCAAAGTATTCAATAAGCATCTCTGCTACCTCCTCCAATTCTATGCACATTTCCACTATGGCACCTGATTGGTCCTACTCTCACGTGGCTCATCCTCTTGCTCTTCACATACTTGTAGAATGCCTTGTGGTTTTCCTTGCTCCTTCTTGCCAAGGCCTTCTTATAGCCCCTTCTAGCTCTCCTAACTTCATTCTTAAGCTCATTCCTGGCAACTTTATAATTTTCTATAACTCCATCAGTAGCTAGTTTGAACCTTTCATAAGCTTCTCTTTTCTTAACTAGATTTTTTTTTCACATCCTTTGTACACTATGGTTCTTTTACCCTTGGTAAAAGAAAGGATGGTAATCTTTTCCATCTCAGAACGCTATGCAAATGTTCCCTGAACACCTGCCACGTTTCTGCCGTGCATTTCCCTGAGAACACCTGTTCTCAAGTTCCTGCCTAATAGAATCATATTCCCCCCCCCCATCCCAATTAAATGCTTTCCCAAATTGTCCGTTCCTATCCTTCTCCAGCACTATGGTAAAGGAGATAGAGTTGTGATCACGACCTCCAAAATGCTCTTCCATCAAGAGATCTGATACCTGACTAGGTTCATTTCCCAATACCAGATCAAGTACAGGCTCTTCTCTCATTGGCTTATCTATAGATTTCGTCAGGAAACCCTGAACACACCTAACAAACTCCATGCTATCCAAACCCCTTGCTCTAAGAAGATACTAGTCAATATTAGAAAAGTTAAAATTTCCCATCTCAACAACCCTATTATTGCACTGTAGCAGAATCTGCCTCACTATCTGCTCCTGAAAGTCTCTGTTACTCTTGGGGGGTCTATAAAAACATCCAGTAGTGTTATTGCCCCATTCCTGTTTCTGATTTTCACCAACACTGACTCAGTAGATAATTCCTCCATTACTTCTTCCTTTTCTGCAACCGTGACACTATCCTTGATTAGCAATGCTATGCCCCCAACTCTTTTCTCTCCTCTTGTCCTTTTTGAAACATCTAAAGCCTGGCACACTCAGCAGCCATTCCTGCTCCTGAGACATCCAAGTGTCTGTAATGGCCACAGCGTCACAGCACTGATCCACACTCTTAAGTTCATCTGCGTTGTTTATGATACTCCTTGCATTAAAATAGACACATCTCAAACCATCAGGCTGAGTGCATCTTTGCTCTAACATCTGCCTAACCTTCCTCACAAACTCCCTACAAGCTGTCTCTGATTGTGTGCCAAACACCCCATCCTCTGCCTTTCACTTTGGTTCCCACTCCCCTGTAAATCTAATTTAAACCCTCCCCAACAGTATCAGCAAATCTCCCTACCAGGATATTGGTCCCCCACGTTCAACCCATCCTTTTTGTACAGGTCACACCTGCCGCGGAAGAGATCCCAATGATCCAGAAATCTGAATCTCTGACCCCTGCTCCACTCTTCAGCAAAGCATTTATCTGCTACCTCATTCTATTCCTACACTCGTTGTCACGTGACACAGGCAATAATCCTGAGACTACTACCCTTGACATCCTGCATCTCAGCATCCTTCCAAACTCCCTGTATTCTGCTTTCAAGACGTCCTCTGTCTTTCTACATATGATATTGGTACCAATATGTACCACGACCTCTGGCTGTCCACCTTCTCATTTCAGGATATTGTAGATGTGTTCATAACCATCACGATCCCTGGCACTTGGGAAGCAAACTACCATCTGTTTCTTTTTCACACCCACAGAATCACCTATCTGTCCCCTAACTACTGAGTCCCCTATTACTGCTGCCATCCTATTCAGTTTCCTATCCTTCTGAGCCACAGGGCCAGACTCTGTGCCAGAGGCGCTGCCACTGTTGCTTCCCCCATGTAGCCCCCACACCCAACAGCACTCAAAAGTTGAGTACTTTTTCTACTCTTCACTACCTGATGCTCTTCCCTCCCTCTCCTGACAGTCACTCACTTAACTATCTCTTGTGGTCTCGGAGTGACTACCTACCTGTAGTTACTATCTATCACCTCCTCACTTTCCCTAAGAAGCCGAAGGTCATTGAGTTGCAGTTCCAGTTCCCTAACTCAGTCTCTAAGGAGCTGCAGTTCAATGCAACTGGTGCAGATGTGGGCATCGGTAGACTGCAAGTCTCCCAGATATCCCACATCTGACACCCAGAACAGAAAACTGGCCTTGCAGCGAGAGGAGAAAAGAGACAACACTAGTCACTGGCAGCCAACCAGAAAAAGCCCCTTTTATTCCCACTCACTGTCTCCTGCCTCTCAGCCATTCCTCTATCTATGTCAGTATCTTTCCTGTACTCCAGAATGATTTACTTAACTGTACACCAAGGGATATTCAGTGGCTTGGAAATTTTCTGCATCCATCTCCTGACACTTGTTTTTCAATAACTTTTTTGTGGAGTTGCTTGGAGTGTTCTTCTGTCTTCATGGTGTAGATTGTGCCAGGATATGGACTCACCAGTAGTTGGACCTTGCAGATACAGGTGTACTTTAATGACAATCAATTGAAACGCCTTGACCTTTCATAGATGATCTCCATTAATTATTTCATAATATTTCCGCAATCATTTATTTTGTGTTTTATATTTGTAATTAATTTAGATCACTTTGTAGTGATCTGTTTTCATTTTGACACAAAAGACTTTTTCTGTTGATCAGTGTAAAAAAAAGCCAAATTAAATCCACAGATTCCAATTTGTAAAAAAAATGACAAAAACTTCAAGGGGTGTGAATACTTTTCATAGACACTGTTGAAGGATTAGACCATTTGGCCCATTGAGCCTGCACTGCCATTCCATCATGGCTGATTTATTATCCCTCTCAATCTTGTTCTGCTGCCTTTTTCCATTACTCTTTGATGCCCACAAACTATCAACCTCCACTTTAAATATACAGTCAGCCCTCCTTATCCGCGAGGGATTGGTTCTGGGACCCCTCGCAGATACCAAAAAACGAGGATGCTCAAGTCTCTTATTCAACCTGTCTCAATGTGGTGGACCTTAAGGCCCAGCAGAACCCTGGACCTTATTTAACCTGTGTCAGTGCTGTGGACATTAGGACCCGGGAGTGGAGCTCTGAATCTGCAGTGTTTCTGTTCACAAAAGTAATCACGATCACGATTGAAAATAAAGTGGAAATGATAAAGTGATCGGAAAGAGGTGAAATGCCATTGGTCACTGGAAAACCGTTAAGCTACAGTCGGTCAACGATCGGAACAATTTTAAAGGATACAGTGAGAAAGGCCCTGCCCCGAGGAAAGCTACAATTATTACTAAGCAATACAGTAGTTTAATTATTGGGCTTTGGGGTTTTGGGTTTTTGATCCTCCACATCAAACTGGCATGGATGGACAGCGCACTCCAGGGCGATCTGTCACTGGATTGCCCGACGCTGAAATATATGCTTCTTAAGTGTTTCATATGCATAGAAAGGTAAAATATATACTATAAATTTTATTATATTATATAATATATATATATCTATATAAGACAAACGTTTGACTAACTGACGCTAAATAATACCAGATGTACCTGTTCCGACTTAATTAGTAAGAGAACTTGCGGTTTTTTTGTAATCTCGATCCACGATAACCTATGCACATCATCCCATACACTTTAAATAATCTCTAGATTACTTATAATACCTAATACAATGTAAATGCTATGTAAAATAGTTGTTAAACTGCATTGTTTAGGGAATAATGACAAGAAAAAGTCTATACACGCTCAAACAACAAGTGCTGGAAGAGCACTTCTAAGTTTTTTTCAATTCGCGGTTAGTTGAATTCGTGCATGCGGAACTCGCGGATAAGGAGGGCCGACTGTACCACTAACTTGGCCTCCACAGCCTGAGGCAATGAGTTGCACAAATTCAAAGAAATTCCTTCTTTCCTCTGTTCTAAAGAGACACTCCTCTCTTCTGAAACTGTGTTCTCTGGTCCTATAGGAAACATCCTCTTCACAGCAACTCCAGTAAAGCCTTTCAAGGTTCCCCCCCTTATTCTTCTAAACTTCAGCGAGTACAGGCCCACAGCAATCAAATAATGCTCCTCATACATTTATTTCCAGAATCATTCTTGTGAATCTTCTCTGGACCCTCTCCAAAGCCTTTCTTTGATAAGGGATCCAAATCTACTCACAATACTTCAAATACAGTCTGACCAACTCGTTAGCCTCAAAATTACATCCTAGCTCTTCTAACTCTACTCTTCTCAAAATCAATGCTTACATTGCATTTGCCTTCCTCACCACTAACTCAACCTGCAAATCCTGCACAAAAAGTCCCAAGTCTCTTTGCAACTCTATCTTTTGAATCTTGTCCCCAATTAGAAAACAGTGTATGACCATACATTTCCCGACACTACATTCCATCTGCCACTTCTTTGCCCATATTCTCAATCTAACTCCTTCGGCAGATCCCTATTTCCTCAAGGCAACCTGTCCCCTACCTGTCTCTGCCTCCTGCCAGTCAGCCAATATCATGTATAAATTGCTACCAAGTAACTTTTCTGTGCTATATGAGGTGACATGATTAAGGCAGAACCACACCATTCCAGCTCTGCTTCTAAAACATGCTTAATGCACACAACTTAATTCCCAGAAACTACATGGAGCACCACTGCCTTCCTGGAGACATATGCACAGAGACAAAGTAAAGAGCAAGGGTATCATGTGATTGAAATCCCACATAAAAACAGAAAATGACAGACAGCATCTACAGGGACAGAAACAGTGTTCCAGGATACAAATTCTCATCAGAATACAGAAAGAACCATGTGCACCACTGTCAAATCACAGATTTCTCCAATTTAAACCAAAAAAATACCTTTCCTCTTCTGTGCAGATTTTTGAGAATCCTCATCAGCACTTCTCTCCTCTGGTGATTCATCTGACTTGGTTCGCTGGTTCTCTTTGCATTCACTATTGTCACATTTCTCAGACCGCTCCTTTCGTGTGAGTGGCTTTTTGTTGTGCTGCACTTTACTGTTTTGTGACTGCTGCAACACAATGATTGTGCAAATAATTCACAAATATTGACGTACCTTCTTACCGATCTACAGTTCCCCTTCCTCCCCCCAAGCACCTAACAACTTGCTGAGGTTTCACTTCCATGTCCGTTCTTGGTACCTCATCCCTAGCCAAGCCCACCTTTCAGGACCATGACCTCCTTACTTTAAACAATTTTTTTGTAGCAGAAACTAACTGATCTGTTGTCACCGTCTCCCACTTAGCTAACTTCCCACACAATGGTGCTAATTGAATCAAGTGATATTCACCATTATCCAGCCCCAGTAAAGACTCACCTCAGGGGTGATCGCTGGTTCCCATGTCTGAAAAATAAGCAGAGTACATTTAAAGGATAGTTACTGAATGCAGAAACTCCTCGTGACAATACAACACTGTTGAATGAAAGCAGTTCAATTTCATCGCTTTAAGAGGATATTCAGAATTTTATTGCTATTAGGATATTATTGCTAATATCAGGGCACTATGTAGGGTCGTGGTTAGCATAATGGTATTACACATTGGATTATACCAGATTTCAGAGTCCAATTCTGGCACCGTTCTGTAGGAGCCTCTGTACACCATTCCCCGTGAAATGTGTGAGTTTCCCCCAATGCTCTAGTTTCCTTCCACAGTTCAGACATATCGGGTAGTTAAATGGTCATTGTAAATTGTCCTGTGATTAGATTAGGGTTAATTGGGATTGCTGGGACAGCGCGGCTCAAAGGCTGGAAGGACTTGCTCTGTATTACAGAAATCTAGTCATCCCAATTTAATCTTTTGTTTTGTACCATATACCTGCACTTGGACCATTGCCCTTCATACCCCTTTTATCCACGTACTTATCCAAACTTCTATTAAATATTGCAATTGAACCTGCATCTACCACTTCTGTTGACATCACTTTCCATACTTGTACCACCCCTAGTGAAGTTCCTCTCAGATTCCTCTTAGATACTTCACCTTGGAATATGAAGCATTGAACTTTCTTAACATCTACACTGTTGATGTAAAGAACAGCATGTGCACCAACCCTATTCCTGAAGTCACAGAATATGGGCACAAGAACAGGCCCTTCAATGCACAAAGTTGTGCCAAACTAATAATGTTAATCAAATGTCCAACTAAACTATTCCCTTCTACCTAAACAATGTGCACCTTGTTCCATTTCCTGTATTTATGTGCATATCGGTTTAGTGGGATACGGGACAAATAGAGGCAGAAGGGATTAGACCAGGTTGGCAAGGACCTGTTTCCAAGTTGTATAACTATGACTCGCAAAGTATTCTGCATTGGAGATTTGCACTGACTAGTCCGGGGGTCGGCAACCTGCGGCTCCCGAGCCATTTGTGGCTCTTTCACCTCTGTGCTGCGGCTCCCTGTGGCTTTGGGAAATAATTGGTCAGTATTTAATTAAAATGTATTTTATGTTAGTTTGTTAGCTTTTGAAATGTAATTCTAAATTTGAAGATTATGGTGATCTTGTACAATGTAAGTGTGGCGACACATTTTCTGACACATCCGAAACGGCTCTCAATTAGCCAGCATTCCGGCTAAGGGAGATTGCCTACGGGGGTTTGTGAGTACGTGTCTTTTGCAGCATCTGCGTCCATGGGGGCTGGGTTGAGGGAGGCTTAGAAGCAAGGCTGTTTAGTTCGAATAAAGTTATTCGACTGCAGTTTACTGACTGCCTGAACACACCGCTGCAACGTGTTTTTATCGCTATTAATATACGTCACCACTGCCAATACCTGACACCCGCCAGTGCGCGATTTCTTTAATTTTTCGATCCAAGGTAAGCCAACTATGGAGAATTCTAAAAAAAGAAAAGTGACTGAAGAAAACAGAACGTTTAATGATACGTGGACAGATTCATTTGCTTTCACTGTTGACGAGACTGGTTTACCGGTATGCTTAATATGCAATGAGAAACTAGCAAACAACAAAAAGTCAAATGTCGCAAGGCATTTCCAGAGTAAACACGCAGCCTTTGCTCAAAAATATCCGGATGGAGATGAGAGAAAAAAAGCCGTTTCGGAACTGATGTGGAAGGTTGATCTGAGCAAAAATCATTTCCAGAAATGGATGAAGTCAGGAAAATCAACGACATACGCCAGTTATATTGCCGCTCAGGAAATAATCAGGCACGGGAAGCAGTTTACAGATGGTGAATATATAAAAGAATCTTTCATTAAGATTTCAGAACATCTATTCACGGACTTTAAAAACAAGAGTGAAATTGTGCAGAAAATCAGGGATATGCCCCTCTCTGCAAAGACTGTCAAAGACAGAACCATAAAAATGGCAGAAGACATCACAAGACAGCAAATTAAAGACATCAATTCAGCTGTGGCCTACTCGATTGCCTGTGACGAGTCTAAAGACAAAGGCGATATTGAACAAATAGCGTTGTTCTGCCGGTATGTAAACTCTGCCGGGCCACAGGAAGAACTGATTGAGTTGATACCTCTAAAAGACCAAACACGGGGGGAGGACATCTGTGAGGCTGTCTTGAATTGTTTAAGAGCCAAAGGAATAAAGACCACCCATCTGGTGTCAGTAGCTACTGATGGGGCTCCGAATATGACGGGAACGCACAAGGGATTTGTGGCTTTACTGCAGAAGTCGCTGGACAGAAAGCTGCTGACTTTTCACTGCATCTTGCACCAAGAGGCACTGTGCGCTCAAACATTTCCTCCGGAATGCACAGAAGTAATGGATGTTGTCATTCAGATTGTCAATAAAATAATGGCAAAAAGTTTAAATCACCGTCAATTCCGTTTGTTACTGGACGAGATGGAAAGCGCATATTCTGATCTCCTGCTGCACAACAAAGTCCGGTGGCTGTCCAAAGGGGAGGTGCTGAAACGCTTTGTCGCGTGTCTGGAAGAAGTGAAAACTTTCCTGGGCAGCAAAGGGCTCAACTTTCCTGAGCTGGAACAGCCAGGGTGGCTGGAAAAGCTACACTTCATGGTAGACATGACAGCGCACCTGAACACGCTGAACACAGCTCTTCAGGGGAAAGGACGCACAGCCCTGCACATGTTGGAGGATGTCTTGGCATTCGAGCGCAAGTTGACAGTGCTTGCCAGAGATTTACAGAAAGGCACTTTGTCTCACTTCCCCAATTTGAGAGAGTTCAAACAAGGTCACGACATGATAATTTCGGAGTATTTACATTCTGCAATCATCGCAATGCAAACATCGTTTGGGAAACGCTTCTGTGAGTTCAGAGAGGAAAAAAACACATTATCCTTCCCGGTCACTCCCTTAAGCATCGATCCTTCCCTACTGAATACGACTGCATTGGCAGGTGTGAGTCAACCTGATCTTGAGATGGAACTGGCCGACATAGCCGACAAAGACATATGGGTGTCCAAGTTTAGACGCTTGACAGCAGACCTTGAAGATGTTGCCCGTCAGAAGGCCGTTCTTGCTCAGAATCACAAATGGAGTGATATTGAAAACCTTCCAAATCCGGACCAACTTGTGTTTGAAACATGGAATGCTGTGCCCGACATTTATGTAAACATGAAAAAGTATGCGCTTGGAGTCCTGTCGATCTTTGGATCCACATATGTATGTGAGCAGGTGTTCTCCAACATGAACTTTATTAAAAACAAACATCGCGCACGCCTCACAGATGACAGCTTGCGATCCTGTGTAAAGATGAAGGTGACGTCATACAGCCCTGATGTGCAGACGCTGTGCGCTGAGGTCCAGGAGCAGAAATCCCATTAACCAAGTATGATAAATATTTTAATTGCCTATTATTTTATGTATATTCATATTTTTTCATTGTTCAGTGAAATAGTCCTTTTATTTTTCAGGCTGACAGCTGGCTGATGTTATTTTTGGTTTGCTGCTGGCGGAAAATTTAAGTTCGGCGTTTTTCATAAATACAAGAATGACTCAAATAGACATTGAGTATTTTACTTAAAAGTAACTTTCAACCCAACGTCTTTTTTTCGGAGTTCAAAATGTTTTTGTTGCATGCAGAAATGTAATTTCGTTTTCTCTGCAGGAGTTAATCAATTTCATAAATGCAACACATTATAGTTTGTTTATACATAGCATAAAGGCAAAAAAAACGTTGTATGCAGTGTTATTTCATTTTAAATGTCAAACGGGTTTTGCGGCTCCCAGTGTTTTCTTTTCTGTGGGAAACGGGTCCAAGTGGCTCTTTCAGTGGTAAAGGTTGCTGACCCCTGGACTAGTCTATATTTTACATTGGCTTTAGAAAATGTTTTCAAGAAATTTTCACGCTGCTGACGTTGAACTTCCAGCAGCAAAACAGCAAGTTTTACTGGGCAAAAGATACCTTGAGCAGCCACAGAAAATCATAGATTGTTGAAAGGTGAAATTACCGAAGACCTTCATAGCTTGAAAAGGCACTGAAGGTGACATCATAAACCTGATGGCAGACGGGAAGAAACTGTTTTCTGAATGGACAACGAACCTATGAGAATAACCTTAATTTTTTTGCTCCCTTTTTGCACTAACTTTTTTTTTAATATTTCTTATTGTAATGTTTTTAGATGTTTAAAAATTTTGTATTGCTATGTACTGCTGCCAAGAAACAACAAATTTCATGTCATACACTCTGCCACTGTTTCTGATTCATTTGGCCTTTTGTCTAAAATCAGTGAAATGAACTGCGGATCTAACTCCACTTTTAAACACTGGCTCTGTGGCCATACACATGTTCAGCACGTGCACACCAGAATACTTCATAAACGTCATTAACTTATCTGCTTCTACCTTCCATTGGGGAGGCAAGTTTTAGATTCCCAACACCTTGGTAGTGTTCAATTCCACTCACAAGCTATGTTCCATCAAAGCTGTGCGTGTGTGCGTGCACACACGTTTTTCAACCAGCGCACAAAGGAAATTAACGTGCGCACAAAAGGTTAGTTACCTAAAATAATGTAGTAATTAATAATTATACTTATTGCAAATAATCTTTTAGCTAAACGTTTCTGTTAACTAGTTAGTCGGTTTTTCAAATACCACAATGCACATCACTAATTTATGTCACCTCATCTTTCCTGCTCCGGTTTGTACAGCTGCATCACGGTGGCAGCCATCTTTGGTGGGCAATGTTCATATCGTAAGGTTTACAAAGATGTTTCAAATCCTGAAAACAGCTCACTAAGTTTTTATCGAAAAAAATGTCGAATTCAAAAGAAGCGAAGGGTGTGAAGTGCAAAAGAACTGCAAATTTGTTTAAAGTTGAGTAGCTTAACAAAATAGTAGAAACTGCTACACCAAAAGCTCATGAGGTTATGAACGTTCAGCTATGAGAAATATTTATGTATGATTTGGAAACTGGAGTTATCTATTTGTATTGTTAATGATGCCAAAGTTGCTGGAGAATTTGCTAGTGGAAAGAAGTGGGATATTTGGAAACTTGACTTTTTCCAATGGCAAGTAAATTGACTTCAAAATGAACAGTTTTGCGACCTTGCGCAGTTGATGGACATTGGGGGAACCCTTCTTGTGTCTAGTGCGGACTCTGAGTGAGGATTTAGTCTAATGAATCAACTCAAAAACAAGCTGAGAAACCGTTAAGGAGAATGTCATTTGGATATGTTAATGAGAATCAAAAGCTATCAATTGGATGGAAGTTCTGTTAGTCTAGATAGAGTTTACAAAGAATGGGTAAATGCCAAAAACAGAAAAGAGATAAAATAACTGAGTGACTTAAATATGTAATGTTATTTTGTTGTTATTCTGTGCAGTTTATGTCAAATATTTTATAAACCTACATAAACTGTGTCATGTGTGCATTCAGTGTGCACATACTTCAGTCACAGGAAAAAAATTTGTACAACATAAGATTTTTGCACACACTGACTACTAAAAATTAGAGGGAACATTATTCAGGAATGAAGCAGTCTACACCCATGTTCAGCTAAATATTCAGTGACAAAATGTCAGAAAATGGTCATCTCCAACAAGACAGAGCCAACTTCCTACCTTAACACTCACTCTCCTCTGAAGGAAATAAACAATGCTACAATTTGGCATTTTGGCAAAACCCTTATCAGTTATTTCATCACTCTCACCAAAAAGAGCCCTCCAGTCTTGTAAAGTATGAATGAAATGTAAGCATGTCTATTTAGGTTTATATAAACTCCAGAAGCCCCCAGCACGCATGATCAAAGTGTCACCAGTCACTCCATCAGAGCTTAATATCTGGTGAGAGCTCCTCAAACACGCAGACACTGACATCCTGTGGCAACAATAGATACTGCATGATGGTAAAAGTACAGTTGCAAGAAAAATGTTAGTGGTGAACAATTGCAATTACCTTTCTGCATTTCTCAAAAAATGTGGTCTGACCTTCATCTAAGTCACAACAATAGACAAACACAATCTACCTAAACTAATAACACACAAATGATTGTGCTTCTTCTCAATACTGAATACACCATTTAAACAATTAGTCCTATTTCAAAAACAATATGTGAAGCTCTGGGGTAATGCCTTCTACACAAGCTATTTGGAGTCAGGTGCTCCAATCATGAGATCAGATTGGAGGTGTGGGTTGGAGAGGTGACCTGCCCTATCAAAAACACACACCGTCAGATTACTAACAGAGCCTGCTCTTCTCAATAAAGAATCAGAATCAGGTTTATCATCACCAGCATGTGACGTGATATTTGTTAACTTAGTAGCAGCAATTCAATGCAATACTTAATCTAACAGAGAAAAAAACTAATAATAATACATACAATAAAAATAATAATAAATAAGTAAATCAATTACAGTATACATATATTGAATATATTACGTGCAAAAACAGAAATACTGCATATTTTTTTAAAAGTGAGGTAGTGTCCAAAGATTCAATGTCCATTTGGGAATCGGATGGCAGAGGGGAAGAAGCTGTTCCTGAATCACTGAGCGTGTGCCTTCAGGCTTCTGAAACTCCCACCTGATGGTAACAGTGAGAAAAGGGCATGCCTTGGGTGCTGGAGGTCCTTAATAATGGATGCTGCCTTTCTGAGATACCGCTCTCCAAAGGTGTCCTGCGTACTTTTTAAGCTAGTACCCAAGATAGAGCTGACTAGATTTACAACCTTCTGCAGCTTCTTTCAATCCTGTGCAGTAGCCCCTTCCACATCAGTGATGCAGCCTGCCAGAACGCAGTACAACTATAGAAGTTTTTGAGTAACACGTACAAAATGCTGAAGGAACACAGCAGATCGGGCAGCATCTGTGGAAACAAGCAGTCAACTTTTTGGGCCGAGACCCTTTGTCAGCACTGAAGAGGGACGGAGCAGAGCCCTATAAAGAAGGTGGGGCGGGGGAGAGGGTAGGAAGGAGAAGGCTAGTAGATGCTAGGTGAAAATCCAATAAGAAGAAAGATCAAGGGGTGGGGAAGGGGAAGCAGGAAGGGGATAGGCAGGAAAGGTGAAGAAAGAATGTAAGGGGAAAGCACAATGTGTACACAGTAGAAGGCAGAATCATGAGAAGGTGACAGGCAGCTGGAGGAGGAGGCAGAGTGAAATTGGGATGGGGAAGGGAGGAGGGAATTACTGGAAGTTGGAGAATTCAACGTTCATGCCAATGGGTTGGAGACTACCTAGATAGTATATGAGGTGTTGCTCCTCCAAACTGAGTTTGGCCTCATCGTGGCAGTACAGGAGGCCATGTATGGACATATCCGAATGGGAATGTGAAGCAGAGTTGAAGTGGGTGGCAACCGAGAGATCCTGCCTGTTGTGGCGGACGGAGCGAAGGGTGCTCGATGAAGTGGTCCCCCAATCTGCGTCAGGGTAACTGGTATACAATTTTCTTTCTGCTGCCTTCCTCCTTTCTTAAAGAGTGGAGTGACATTTGCAATTTTCCAGTCCTCTGGCACCATGCCAGAGTCCGATAATTTTGTATGATCATTGCTAATGCTGCCACAATCTCTAACGCTACCTCTTTCAGAACCCAAGGTTACAGTTCATCTGGTCCGGATGGCTTATGCACTCTTAGGTCTTTCAGCTTTTTGTAATAGTAACTGCACCCACTTCTCTTCCTTCACACACTACAACAGGGGAGGGCAAACTTTTTGACTTGTGGGCCACAAAGGGTTCTAAAATTTGACAGGGGGGTCGGACCAGGAGCAGATGGACGGAGTGTTTTGGTAATACACCTCATGAGAAAATAAAATATCATGGGATATGTAGAAAACATGTGCTTTAATTTCAATTGAAAATGAACAAATGCATTACAACAAAATATCTGTCTTTGAAGTCCCATGGTATTTAGCTATTTATTGAAATGACTTTTAAAACACTGAAAATTAAATGAATAAAATACAGCTTTTTTAAATAGTAACAGTTATTATTTTAAAGCACTGAAAATTCTGTTATCCTTCAAGATATTATCATCATCACTCTCCTCCCGCCTGTCTTTATTTCAAAAACGGTAGGAGATGCAGGTCTACTTGTCCTGCTCCTTCTTATTCAATTGTCCCCCGTGCCAAAACTCAACAACGACCAGCACAAGGATAGAACAGTGACAGCGCGCCAGTATGCGGAGCGCGTTATTTGATCTGGAGCACATTTTTTATTTTGAGAACGTACGTACTACTCATGTCCATCACTTAACAGAAATGACATGTAACATGTAAGGCTTATTGAAAAAAAATATTTTCAAATGCATTTTTTACATAACACAACGAAGAAACTTATTTTTAATTTCAGTGGGAACAGTGTTGTTGGTCTCCCTTTTTAGCCAGCGCATCTAAGTCTGGATTTAGTTTTGTTGTTGCGATTCTCAGGATGGATCTGGATCTGTGGCTGGCTTTGTTGATGTTCATGAAGCTGAACGCCTGTTCACACAAATAGGTCAAGCCGAACAAAGAGTAAAGCGCAAATGTGGAGTAATACGCTGCACCTCAACAAAGGTCAATGTGTAGCGGTGTGCTACATGCAGCGCTAAAATTACGACACGGAGTCGGTAACTGCAGTCGAAGAAAAAAACTTTATTCGAAATCCCCAGCCTCACTTTTAAGCCTCCCTCAACCTGCCCCCCCGTGGCGCAGAGGCTCCAAAGCTCTGTGCTCGCAAATCCCCGCAGGCTATCTCCCTTAGCCGGAACGCTGGCTAATTGTGAGCCAGTTCAAATGTGCCAGGAAATGGGTCGCCACAAATGTATATAGAGTGTGTCATCTATTGGGAAAACGCCAGAATTGCGGGGAAAAAACTTTAACAAGGTTTATTAATATAATTTCATCAAGTTCTGCGGGCTGGATTAAAAAGCTTAATGGGCCGCCTATGGCCCGCGGGCCGTAGTTTGCCCATGCCTGCACTACAACATCTGGCACACTGCTAGTGTCTTCCACAGTGAAGACTGTCGCAAAATGTCGCTAGAACAAAGGAGCTGGTTGTGCATTACAGGAGGAATAGAGATGGACTAGCCCCTAATGACATCAATGGATCTGGGGTTGAGAGGGTAAACAGCTTCAAGTTCCTCGTATTCACTTCACCAAGGACCTCACGTGGTCTGAACATACCAGCTGTATGGTGAAAAAGGCGTAACAGTGCCTCTTTCACCTCAGACGGTTGAGGAAGTTTGGTATGGGCCCCCAAATCCTAAGAACTTTCTAGAGGAGCACAACTGAGAGCATCCTGACTGGCTGCATCACTGCCTGGTATGGGAATGGTACCTCCTTTAATCGCAGGACTAAGCGGAGAGTGGTGTGGACAACCCAGCGTATCTGTAGTTGTGAACTTCCCATGATTCAGGACACTTACAAGGACAGGTGTGTAAAATGGGCCCGTAGGATCATTGGGGACCCAAGCCATCCTAACCACCATCTATTCCAGTTGCTACCATCCGGGAAACGGTACCACAGCATAAAAGTCAGGACCAATAGGTTCTGAGACAGCTTCTTCCCCAAAAGGCCATCAGACTAATTAACTCACACTGACTTGAGTGTATTCTATACTACATTGACTGTTCTATTTATTATAGGTTACTATGATGGCACATTGCACATTTAGATAGAAATGTAATGTAAAGAATTTTACTCCTCATGAACGTGAAGGATGTAAGAAATAAAGTCAATCAATTCCTTTGTCCCCATTATTTCTCCTGCCTCATTTTCTAGCAGTCCTATATCCTCTCTCATCTCTCTTACTTTTTACATACTTGAAAAAACTTTTACTATCCACTTTGATATTATTTGCCAGCCTGCTTTCCTATTTCATCTTTTCCCTTCTAATGATTCTTTTAGTTGCTCTCCATAGGTTTTTAAAAACTTCCCAATCCTCTGCTTTCCACTAATCTTTGCTTTGTTGTATGCCCTCTGTTTTGTTTTACATTAGCTTTAACTTCCCTTGTCAGCCACTGTTGTACTATTTTGCCATTTTTGAATATTTCTTCAGTTTGGAATACACATGTCCTGCACCTTCCTCATTTTTCCTAGAAACGCATGCCATTGTTGCTCTGCTGACATGCCAGCCAGAAGCTCCTTCCAATTTACTTTGACGAACTCCTCTCTCATACCACTGTAATTTCCCTTACTCCAATGAAGTACTGCAACATTAGACTTTACTTTCTCTCCATCAAATTCCAAATTGAACTCAGTCACTTGTGATCACTGGTTGCAAAGAGTTCTTTTACCTTATGCTCCCTTATTGCCTCTGGTTCATTACCTAACACCCTCTGTCACCAATTTACTCTTTTTACAATTTACACTAATCATCAAAACAAAAACTCTTGACTACTATTGAAAAACTATGGACTGTAACACACAAAATAATCAATTAGGTCTTACGAAAGGAACTGGACCGAGAAGTGAAGAAAAAAATGCAGTGCCATGGGGAAAGATCGGTGGAAAGGGACATGCAATAAATTCAATCAGCCGAGTGGCCATTTCCCATCATAACAACTTTCTGAACACTCCAAAGGATTTCAGCTTCATCTCGATATCCCACTTTAACTATTCACCAGTGAATATAATGAACTTGACAGCAATACCTTGTTATTGACGATTTCACCAGGAGTCGGCCAGTTTGTGGTGTCACCAAAATCACTGACCTGCAACAGGGAAAAATGTACATCAGCATTTGGAAAAAAATAAGACAAGGTTCATTTCTACAAAGAAGAAATCTGACCCATAACTCTACTGCAGTAACAGAATAATGCAACTTCATAACAACACCTTCTCAATCAAAAAAATAATAATCGCATTTAGGTCACAGCCCAGTCACCCAAACTGAAAACACTGAGACTTCACTGCATTTATTGTGGCATAAAGCTCAAGACTCCCTGATTATGTTAACCAAGCAGTTTGAATTTCAGAAAGGATTTTCAGCCAATACCTCACACTTCACTTCTACGTGTTTTATAGATCACAGAAGCTGTATTCCAACACCAGACCAGGCAGAGCCTAAATTAGTACCAGCACCCCTGGGCACAAGTTGTTCCCACTTAGATTCCCAGGCAAAAAGATGGACAAGGGAAGTTCTCTTCTGCCCAGGCTATTGTAATCCACTAGCAACAGATCAATCGTTAGTCTTTCCAACTAATCTTGGATCGAACTCTGCCAGGTGGACCTCTGCATTTCCCACATCGCAGCACTGACATGATCAGTCTCCCAGTAATTATCTTTCATGTACCAGGTGGCGAGGAGTTATTCTGAATGGAAGCTGATGTCCAGTGGTGCTCTGCAAGGATCAGTGCTGGGACCTCTGCTATTGAGATTATACATACTGTAAATGATTTGGATAAAAATGTAGATGGGCTGATTAGTAAATTTTCAGACAATGCAAAAATTGGTGAAATTGTGGTTAATGAAGAAGGTTAGAAGCACCAATTGGAAATATGAGCACAGAAGTATCAGACAGGAAGTTAATCTGGACAAATGTGATGTGTTACACTTCGGAAAGTCAAATGTAAAAGCACAGTATACACAGTAAATGGTAAGATCCTCAAAACATTTGAAAAGAGTTGACTAGGGATAGTCAGCATGGCTTTGTGTGTGAGATCATGTCTCACAAACTGGACTGAGTTATTTGAAGAAGTAACCATGAAGACTGATGAAGGCAAAGGGATTGGATTGGATTTGTTAAGTGTACTCAGGGGTTTCCTTAATCAATTGGAGGTCCCAAAGGAAGAAAGCATGATACAAGATATCTTCTTAGATGACAAGGAGTGAGTAGGGGAACTCTTTGGATCTAGTGATCTTAATTCCATTAGTTTCAAGATAATTATGGAGGATAGGACTGGTCGTTACTGCTTTTTATGACCTTATCAGTAAATTCTGGAATGGTTCAGGAAGATTGGAAAATTGCAAATGGCACTGCACTATTCAAGGAAGAGAGGCAGAAGGAAGGGAACTGTAGGTCAGTTAGTATGACCTCAGTGGTTGGGAAGGTTTTGGAGTCAATTGTTAAGAATGTAGTTTCAGAGTACGTGGAAGCGCATGATAAAATAGGCCGTAGTCAGAATAATTTCCTCAAGGAAAAATCCTGCCTGACAAATTTATTGAAATTCTTTGAAGAAATAACAAGCCGGATAGATAAAGGACAGGCCTTTGAAAAGGTGCCACAAATGAGGCAGCTTAACAAGTTAGGAGCACATGGCATTCCAGGAAAGATTCTAGCATGGATAAAGCATGGCTTACTGGCAGGAGGCAAAGAGTGGGAATAAAGGGATTCTTACTAGTTGGCTGGTGGTCCATCTTGGTTACTAGCCTCTGTAGTATCCAAGATACCTTCAAGGAGCAGAGCCTCAGAAAGGCACCATCCATTATTAAGGAACCCCATCACCCAGGACATGCCCTCTTCTCATTGTTACCATCAGGAGGTACAGAAACCTGAAGGCACACACTCAGTGATTCAGGAACAGCTTCTTTCCCTCTGCCATCCGATTCCTAAATGGACATTGAACCCATGAACACTAACTTACATTTTATATTATTTCTGTTTTTGCACTATTTTTAACTTAACTATTTAATATACTTATATACTTACTGCAACTAATTAACTTTTTTTCCTATATTATCGTGTACTGCAACATACCGCCATCGCTAAGTTAACAAATTTCACAACATATGCCAGTGATATTGAACCCGAGTCTGATTTGGATGTGGTATACGGGGTGAATAATTTGTAGATGTTACTAAAATTGGCAGTGCAGCAAACAGCGAGGAAGACCACAAAAGCTTGCTGCAGACCTGGACCCACCGGATAAGTAGGCTGAAAAATGGAAGACAGAATTTAGTACAGCTAAATGTGAAGCGTTGCACTTTGGGAGGATAAACTAGGGTAAGACTTACAGAGTCATTGGCAGAGTTCTGAAGAGTGTAGAGACCTGGGAATACAGATCAGTAAATTCCTTCAAACTGACATCTCAAGTAGATGGGGTACTGAAGAAAGCTTTTTAGAATATTAGCCTTCATATACCAGGGCATTAAGTACAAGAGTTGGAATGTTATGTAGAAGTTATATAAGGTGTTGGGAAGATCAAATTTAGAATTGTAAGTGCAGTTCTGGAAAGACATTAAGCTTGAAAGGGTGCAGAGAAAATTTACAAAAATGTTGCCAGGATTTGAGGACCCGAATGATATGGGAAGTTTCAATAGGTTAGGACTTTATTCCATGGATCATAGGAGAATGAAGCTGTATTAGAGGTAAACAAACTTATGAGGGGTGTAGATAGGCTGAATATATGTAGACTATTTCCCCTTAGGTTCAGTGAGACTAAGACTAGAAGTTATAGGTTTAGAGTGAAAGGTGAAATATTTAAGAGGAATTATTTGATGGGAATCTTCTTCACGAACTACCAGCAGAGCAAGTAAATGGGAGTTCAGTTGTAACATTTCAGAGAAGTGTGGACAGGCACATGAATAGGCTTAATGGCTGCCTTCTATGTTATAGTGCTCAATGACTCTATGACAGGGCAGTAGATGTGACCTGTATGGACTTCAGCAAGAGCTTTCTGTAATGATTGTTTCTTGGACCGGAGGCCTGTGCCAAGTGTTATGTCCCTGGTTCTGATGCTATTTATCATCTAATGATGTGGAAGAGAATTACAAGGCAAGGCTAGAAAGGTTTCAGATGAAAATAAGTGATGTCACTGTCAGTAAAAATGGTTGTTAAGATTTACAGACGGATCTCGATTAGCTGAGTAATTGGACATGAGAATGGCAAATGGTGTTTTACTTGGATAGTGTGAGGTATTGCATTTGGGAAGACAGGATTTTCACAGTGAACAGTCAAGCTCTGCAGAGTGTTGCAGCACAGAAGAACCTAGAAGTACCGACATGATTCCTTACGAGTGGTGCCATGGACTGACAGAGTGGCCTTCTTCAGTCAGTATAGATGTTATGTTGCAGTTATACTAGACACTGGCGAGGCCACACTTGGACCATTTAGTCATGCTGACATAGAACATTTGCCATTAAGCTGGAAATAATGCAGGGTAAATTTACAAGGTTATTGCTAGGATTTGAGATGTCAGTTATGGAGAGAGATTGAGCAGCTTGGGAGTTTTTTCAGTGGGATGTAGGAGAATAAGTGAATGTGTAGTCAACATCAAGAGGCAGTGCTTGACCATATCATCTTCCCCAAGGAAGAAGCGCCCCCAGCAAAAAAATCACCCTTTCTGCCCTGTCACCCTATCAAAGGATGAATTCTGTACCATCTCTCCTGTAGTAGACTGTTCCCCATTCTTCAACACACTACCCATCACAGCACCTTATCCTAAAGCACCCCAACCTCAGTAGGGTTCTCAAGTCTTTCCACTTAAGCTCCTTTACCACTAGCCTTTAAACCCAACCCCTTCCTTCACCTGGTCCTGCTCCAAGACCCTCGCAAACTCAGAAATAAACGGTGAGATGACAAAGTTGCTCTTATAAAGTTAGCTACAATGATAACTTGCAGAGAGTATGGCGTAAAACTCAGCAATATCTGCTCGACTCCTATCTTGGTGAAAATGTCAGGAATTCATTATGGTTTCCATATGTCTGCAAATCTACCAATGAGTGGCTCATGAGATGAAGCTCTCTGGAAATTATAACACACTGTTTCCAGAGTTCCACCTCGACAAATCAAACACAAGTGCAAAGGTGAATAACAAACTAGACCAAATAATGGGCTAAACATCCCACCTCAACAGCCCACCCTAAGACAAGTATCTCACTTCAGCTGCCCACCCTAAGTGAGCCAAGCACACCACCCTACGCAACCCACATGGCAGGCCACACTCCCTGTAACATGCAGACAGTAAATCTGCAATAGGATACCTGTCCAATGCATTTGCCAACTTAAAACTACGGGGTTAATTTTAGCTCCAAAGGAATTCAGTGATGATAGGTTGGCAAAGCAATAGATAGTATATGACATACTCAGTAAATAATCAGAATGATTTGTTAAAGCAGCACTGGATATACTTAGCTTTCCAGAAGGAGAGCTATGAGACTGTAGCCTGAGTTCATTACACCAGTGACCTAGATAATTGCAAACACTGGCATCAGCAGCAGAGGGAAAACTAGGAGTAAACTAATAAGTTCTTTTGGACAACCTTCCCAAACACCTACATTTACATTCTGGTTAAAATGCATAAATTCCTTGCCTTGACACTCAGATGTGGTCAGCGACAACAATATGGCACCAGACGGCTCTGCACTGTACATCGCACAGCCAATTCTTCAGCCAAGCTCCTTCTGTGCATAAAGGAATTTAAGAGCTTAAGTTGCCGCCTTTCAGTTTTCTAAACAATCTACTTTAATTTGCCAGACTGATTGCCAAGGAAAGAAGACGACTGGTTGGATGGGGTAATAATTTAGTCTTTATCAGCAAATGTCCACACAAATTTACTAGAAACATCCACCATTCATGCTGCATGAACGTGTCTTAAGACTAAACTCCACAGAGAACTCAGGAGTCCATAAACAGGCAGATTCTTCTTGCTCAACAGAAATGTGCTTTTAAACGATGCTTCTAACATGCAGATCATTAACATTACTCTACAAAGGCAAGTTGCCCAGCAGAGACTAGCCATCTGGCTAGGCTGGCTAAAATAATTGTGAGCGAAATATCAAAAAAAAAGACATGGGGTGAAGGAAGGCAGAGGAGGATTTTCCATGATGAAAGATTTTTTGACAGAATGCAAAGCTAAAGAACATAAAATTATTAAGAACTTAATAAGATCACATCTTACTCTTCAATATCTCATTGAATATTGGCTGATAGTGGAGCGGGTGTGAAAATAAAAGATGTTAAATATTCATGCAAAGTCACGAATAGAAGGGTTGTGTGTGGTGGTAGTAATCTTCTGAGGTGTGTCTATTTCAATGCGAGGAGTATTGTGGGGAAGGCTGATGAGCTGAGGGTGTGGATTGACACATGGAATTCTGACATTGCAGCCATTAGTGAAACTTGGCTACAGGAGGGGC
This sequence comes from Hypanus sabinus, assembly GCF_030144855.1. NCBI lineage: Eukaryota > Metazoa > Chordata > Chondrichthyes > Myliobatiformes > Dasyatidae > Hypanus > Hypanus sabinus. Next base: position 92,387,636 of record NC_082720.1, on the reverse strand, counting down.
AAGACTGGCAGCTTAATGTTCCAGGGTTCCGATGTTTCAGACGTGGTAGAGGCAGAGGGATGAGGGGCAGGGGCGGGGGGTGGCATTGCTAGTCTGGGAAAATGTTACAGCAGTGCTCAGGCAGGACAGATTAGAGGGCTTGTCTTCCGAGGCCATATGGGTGGAGCTGAGAAACAGGAAAGGTATGACCACATTAATGGGGTTGTATTATAGACCACCCTATAGTCAGCGAGAATTGGAGGAGCAAATCTGCAGAGAGATAGCAGACAACTGCAGGAAACATACAGTCATGATAGTAGGGGATTTTAATTTTCCTAATATTGATTGGGACTCCCATACTGTTAAATGTCTAGACGAGTCAGAGTTTGTAAAATGTGTTCAGGAAAGTTTCCTAAATCAATATATAGACGTACCGAATAGAGAGGATGCAATATTAGATCTCCTATTAGGAAACGAGTTAGGACAGATGACAGAAGTGTGTGTAGGGGAACACTTTGGTTCCAGTGATCATTACACCATTAGTTTCAACTTGGCCATGGATAGAGATAGATGTACTCAGGTTGAGGTTCTAAATTGGAAAAAGGCCACATTTTAAAGAAATGAGAAAGGATCTAAGTTCTCTAGCAAGGATGTGATTGGTAAGGAGAAATTTTGAGAGTGCAGAGTTTGCATGTTCCTGTCAGGGTTAAAAGCAAAATGAATAAGAATAAGAAACCTTGGTTCTCTAGCTCATATTGATCTGTTGTTTAAAAAAGGCTCTAAAAGTAATCCATGAAGTTACTGCCCGGTAAGTTTGACGTTAGTAGTAGGTAAATTATTGGAAGGAGTACTAAGAGATAGGATCTACAAGTATTTGGATAGACAGGGACTTATTAGAGAGAGTCAACATGGCTTTGTGCGTTGCAGGTCATGTTTAACAAATCTATTAGAGGATTTCAAGGAGGTCACAAGGAAAGTGGATGAATGGAAGGCAGTGGATGTTGTCTACATGGACTTTAGAAAAGCCTCTGACAAGGTCCCTCATGGGAAGTTAGCCAGGAATATTCAGTCACTAGGTATACGTAGCGAGGTGATAAATTGGATTAGACATTGGCTCAATGGGAGAAGTCAGAGAGTGGTAGTGGAGGATTGCTTCTCTGACTAGCGGTGTGCCACAGGGATCAGTGCTAGGTCCATTGTTATTTGTCATCTGGATCAATGATCTGGATAATGTGGTAAATTGGATCAGCAAATTTGCTGATGATACAAAGATTAGAGGTGTAGTGGACCTTGAGGAAGGTTTTCAAAGCTTGCAGAGGGATTTGGACCAGCTGGAAAAATGAGCTGAAAAATGGCAGGTGGAGTTTAATACCGACAAATGTGAGGTATTATACTCTGGAAGGACAAACCAAGGTAGAACATACAAGGTAAATGGTAGGGTACTGAGGAATGTAGTAGAACAGAAGGATCTGGGAATACAGATACAAAATTCCCTAAAAGTGGCATCACAGGTAGATAGGGTAGTAAAGAGAGCTTTTGGTACATTGGCTTTTATAAATCAAAGTATTGAGTATAAGAGTTGGAACGTTATGGTGCAGTTGTATAAGGCATTGGTGAGGCCCAATTTGGAGTATTGTGGGCAGTTTTGGTCACCAAATTACAGGAAGGATATTAATAAGGTTAAAAGAGTGCAGAGAAGGTTTACAAGGATGTTGCCGGGACTTGAGAAACTGAGTTACAGAGAAAGGTTGAATAGGTTAGGACTTTTCTTCTCTGCAGCATAAAAGAATGAGGGGAGATTTGATAGAGGTATATAAAATTATGATGGGTACAGATAGAGTGAATGCAAGCAGGCTTTTTCCACTGAGGCTAGGGGAGAAAAAAAACCAGAGGACATGGATTAAGGGCAAAGGGGGAAAGTTTAAAGGGAACATGGGGGGAGGGGGGCTTCTTCACACAAAGAGTGTTAGGAGTGTGGAATGAGCTGCCAGATGAAGTATTAAATGCAGGCTCACTTTTTAACACTTAAGAAAAACTTGGACAGGTATATGGATGAGAGGAGTATGGAGGGATATGGTCCAGGAGTAGGTCAGTGGGACTCGGCAGAAAAATGGTTCGGCACAGCCAAGAAGGGCCAAAAGGCCTGCTTCTGTGCTGTAATGTTCCATGGTTTTATAAAACTGTATTAAGGTAGATTTGTCACCAGGGCTTTCAGGAATATCCAAGAACACTGTGAGAAGTTACAGAATAGATTGCAGGAGCCCTGGTTTAGATATACTGTATATATCATTAACAGTGACAGTGACAGTTGAAGATCCAGAAGACTGAAGGGGCTGGATGTTGTGCTGCAATGGGCTGAAGGGGCTGAAGGAGGGCTGCAAAGTAAAACCTGGAAACTATAGATTAGTCAGCCTAACATCTGTAATAGAAAAGTTACTAAAGGAAATTCTGAGAGGTTAGATATACATGCACTTGGAAATGTGTTGATTAGAGATAGCTTTGTGTGTGGGAGATCACGTCTCAAGAAAGTAGATGAAGATGGGGCAGCAGACATGGTCTATATGGACTTCAGTAAGGCCTTTGCTATGGTTCTAAATGCCTATGTCTAAATGCATTCCCCAATGCCCACTGTTAAGTCCATTGCTATTTGTCAGTTCTTTCAATTACATGGAAGAGAATGTACAAGGCAGGGTTAGTAAATTTACAGATGACACTAGGTAGTGTCACTGACAGTAAAGATGGTTGTCAGGATTTACAGAGGAATCTTGAACAGCTGGGTAAGGGGGCTGAGGAAATGGAGTTTAATTTGTATAAGTTTGAATGCTTACATTTTGGGAAGACAAATGAAGGGAGGTCTGTCACAGTGAACAGTAAGCCCTGGGAGTACTGGAGTATAGCAGGACCTAGGACTACAAGTAAATGATTCAGTGAAAGTAGTGTTGTACAGGTAGACAGGGTATTGAAGATGGCTGTTGGTACCCCAGCCTTTATCAGTCAAAGCACTAAATACAGGTTGGGATGTTGTATTACAGTTGTACAAGATACTGGTAAGGCTGCATTTGGAATAAACAGCATGTTCAGTTATGGTCACCTTACTATAGAAAAGATTTCATTAAAATGGAAAGAGTGTAAAAGACATTACTGTGATATTGCCAAGAAGAGAGGGGGTGAGCTATGGTGAAAGTTTAGGACTATCTTTAAGATAACAAAGGGTGATCTCATAGAGATACATAAAATCAATAGGGTGAATGTGACCAGGTTTGGGAATTCAAAAAATGGAGGGGCACAGGTTGAAGGGGAGATCTTCTAGGTAAGTATTTCATACAGTGTTTCATACAGCTCTGGAATGAGCTGCCAGAGGAAGTTCCTGAGGCAAGTACAATCACAATATTTAAAAGGTACTCAGACTGATAGGGTACAAAGCCTTGAAAAAGTATTCAGACCCCACAGATATTTTCACATTTTACTGTCCTCCTTTCTAAAATTAAAATATATTGAAGTAGGATTTTTGAGTTGATCTACAAAACATTGTGCATCAGGAGAAAAATTCCAAAGCTTGTCAACAGTTTACTAAAAATTAAAAATCATAATTGTGAGGCTGAGAAAATATTCATCCCACTTGTAATTACTACACTAACTTCCCTCAGGTGCAATATACAGTATTGCCTTATCAACTCACCCAATATATTGATGTAGAAAATGGGAGGATCATCTGTTTTCAATTATTTCATAAGAATAAATACTCCCTCTCTGTAAGGTCCAACAGTATGGTAGATTTTGAACAGACCAACCAAAATAAAGACAAAAGAGAATTCCAGGCAAGTCAGGAAAATGATAACAGACAAACACAAATCTGGAGACAAGTACAAAACCACCTCAAAGGCAATGAACATGCATACATCAGAGCTCAGTGCAGACCATCATGAAAAAGTGGAAAAAATATGAAACCGCAGCATTGCCTAGGTCGGGCCTCTAAATTTAGTTGCCAGAGAAGGAAAAACTTTAAGTGAGGCTACTGTAACGTCAAAGTCACTCTGAGTGAACTGCAGAAGTCAGTGTCTGCAATTGGAGATGATGTTCATGGCACGACAATCTCTTAAGGCATTCCAGAAAAAATACACTTATGGAAGAGAGGCAAGGAAGAAGCCCTGGCTGAAAAAAAAGCATATCCTTGCCTGCAAAGTGTCACTTAGAAAATACTATAAAGATGTGACTTACAGCCGATTGAAAAGTTTGAGCACAGACATTAAGAAAGAGGGTGTGCTGGAGCTTTTAGAAAGCTTCAAATTGGATAAGTCTCCAGGACCAGATGTACTGTGGGAGGCAAGGGAGTAGATTGCTGAGCCTCTGGCAATGCTCTTTGCATCATCAATGGGGACGAGAGAGGGTCCAGAGGATTGGAGGGTTGTTCCTTTATTCAAGAAAAGGAATAGAGATAGTCCAGGAAATTATAGACCAGCGAGTCTTACTTCAGTGATTGATAAGTTGATGGAAAAGATCCTGAGAGGCAGGATTTATGAACATTTGGAGAGGCACAAAATGATTACGAATAGTCAGCATGGCTTTGCCTTACAAGCCTGATTGAATTTTTTGAGGATGTGACTAAACACATTGATGAAGGTAGAGCCAGATATGGAGTGTATATGGATTTTAGCAAGGCATTTGATAAGTTATCCCATACAAGGCTTATTGAGAAAATAAGGAGGCATGGGATCCAAGGGGACATTGCTTTGTGGATCCAGAAATGGCTTGCCCACAGATGGCAAAGAGTGGTTGTAGACAGGTCATATTCTGCATGGAGGTCGGTCACCAGTGGAGTGCCTCAGGGATCTGTTCTGGGACCCTTACTCTTCATGATTTTTATAAATGACCTGGATGAGGAAGTGGAGGGATGGGTTAGTAAATTTGCTGATGGCACAAAGGTTGGGGGTGTTGTGGATAGTGTGGAGGGCTGTCAGAGGTTACAGCGGGACATTGATAGGATGCAAAACTGGGCTGAGAAGTGGCAGCTGGAGTTCAACCCAGAAAATTGTGGGGTGGTTCATTTTGGTAGGTCAAATATGATGTCTGAATATAGTATTAATGGTAAGATTCTTGGCAGTGTGGAGGTTCAGAGGGATCTTGGGGTCCAAGACCACAGGACACTCAAAGCTGCTGCACAGGTTGACTCTGTGGTTAAGGTGGCATACGGCGCATTGACCTTCATCAATCGTGGGTTTAAGTTTTAGAGCCAAGAGGTAATGTTGCAGCTATATAGGACCCTGGTCAGACCCCACTTGGAGTACTGTGCTCAGTTCTGGTCACCTCACCACAGGAAGAATATGGAAACCATAGAAATGGTGCAGGGGAGATTTACAAGGATGTTGCCTGGATTGGGGAGCATGCCTTATGAGAAAAGGTTGAAAGAACTTGGCCTTTTCTCCTTGGAGCGACGGAGGACGTGAGGTGATCTGACAGAGGTATATAAGATGATGAGAGGCATTGATCATGTGGATACTCAGAGGCTTTGTTCCTAGGGCTGAAATGGCTTAACGCTGGTTCCTTCTTCCAGTCAATAAAAGCCGATATCTCGCCTTTACGTCTCAGAGTGAGTTATTGATGGTGCATCAATTTTGTGGGAGGAGCCACAGGAGCAGTCAGCAGGGGGCATGTCCAGACAGGCACACCTGTCACCACAGGGTGGATGAGGCTAAAGTGAACTTTTTGGCCTCAAAACTAAGAGGTACATGTGGCTTATATCTATTGCTGTGCATCAGCCAGGTTATACCATTCCTACTGCAAAATATGGTGGAGATAGCATCCTGCTATGGGTGTGCTTTTCAGCAATAGAGACTAAAAATCTGGTCGGAGGTGATGGGAAGATGAACGCTGCTAATTACAGAGAGATCCTAGATAAAAACCTGCAAGCCACTGCCAGAGAACTCAAACTGAGGAGGAAGTTTGCTTTTCAGTAGATTAACAACCCAAAGCACACTACCAGAGCAACCATGGAGTATCTTCAAATGAAGAAAATTGATGTCCTTAAGCGGCCCAATCAGAATATTGATATTAATTCAATCGAACATCTCTGGTAAGACCACTACTGTCCACCACTGCTCCCCAACTAACCTGGCACAGCTTGAGCAATCTTGTAAGGAGGAATGGGCAAATCTTGCTCCATCGTGTGCAAAACTAATAGATTCTTATTCAAAAAGACTACTGGCTGTAATAGCTGCAAGAGGTGGTTCAAGTAACAACTGAACGGGGGAGGGGGGTGAATACTTTACAAGTAGTGACATTTCAGGTTTTGAATTTTTAGTTTTTCATTCTTTACTATTTTGCTTGTTTTGGGGCTCTACTGTGAAAAGAGGAGCATGTGATTCACAAATAAAAAATTTCAGTTAAATTGAACTAAATCCCTGGTTGTAATATTGATTTATGTGAACAAAGAGTTGGGGAGTGAATACTTTTTCAAAGACACTGCACATAGATAGAAAGGATTTAAAGGGATCATACACAGGCAAATGGAACTGGCTTAGATAGGAATCTGTCAGTATAGACCAGTTAGACCAAAAGGCCTGTTTCCATGCTGTGCTACTCTAAATTGATGTACCCTACACCCTTGCAGTCAAAAAATGAACAAGAGTGAGGACAGATGATTTAGTAGAGAGCATACTTTACCAAAAGAAAAATCAAATTAGTACTTGTGACACCTCAATAGATTTACCTTGGTTCCTTTCTTTGGTCTTGGGTTTCCTGCTTTGACGACTCTGGCCGGTGCTGGCATTTCTGTAGAGGGAGAAATGTGCACATCATCACTGTTCATTCAGTCACATCCAGTCTCAAAACTGACAGCCAATTGGTTGATACCTTGCCTTCAGTGTTACCAAAAGGAGACTGTGAGCCCATACTGGATCCAAACATAGGTTGTGGGGAAGCTCAGCACCTGATAATTCTTCATCTGTCGCTCCTTCAGTGCACACCCTTTCCTCTCCCATTCTAACCCCTTCCCATATTTCCCAATGCTGCTATAATGATTCACATTGACGGTTTCTGAAAGGGACTCTAAGCTGTGAGGTCAAAGAACCATACAGCGCAGAAAAGGGTCCTGTCACCCTGCCCCCATGAGTCGAACCTCCATCGAGTTTCCCATTGTGCTCCCTTATTGCTGTTACCAGGAGCTTTATTTGGATCATTATTTTTATTCATGGTCTACTTGGGTGTAAAATTGAGATCCAACTGACCAACATTCTTTTGGACCTCACCCACACGGTGAGCAAGCACGATAGTGACAGATAGCCTTCATTTCACTCCCACTTTGCCTTGGATTCACTGCCTACACAGCAAAACCAAAACTGAACTCCAAAGGTTTACCACCTCATACACCTAACTCTAACTCCACCTCCCCAGCTCACCCCAACTCTGCACACACATACATACATACACACACACACACACACACACACACACACACTCACTCTCATATTTTCAGGTTAGTTAGGCAGCATTTACAACACAGACCCTCACCTCGATGCCAACTACTGCCTCCTTCAGGATCTCTCTCTTGGATGCAAAAGCTGAGGAAAGGCACAGGCATTATCTACTTGGAGCTAAGTACCTCCAGAGGCCACATCACTTCAAAGAAAGGTCTTTGTGTTTGGCCAGAACCTGGAAGCGGGGCTCCAGCTGGCTGATGGCTCATATTTCAGGAACCTCTGGTCTCACTGATAGCATCTACTGGCCTCAGGATGGCCAAGTCATGATTGGTCATATGCACAGTGACACAACAATCACTGTCACAGCTGGAAATTAATCAAAGCATTCAGACTTAACTGTGCCATACAGTGCCACTTTTATGCTTTGGACACAGTAGTGGGAGATGGGCAGAGGGCACATATAAGTGCTGAAATGAAGCCTCCAGTCCTATCCAACACTTATAAAGCGACCCTGACCTTCGCAAAAAAAAAATTGGGATATGACTCTGTAAAGCAAGAGACAATAGACAATACCACCAAAATTCCAAAACTAGCTGTTAGTTGTAGCAGCCTTTTACATGATAAAGAACCTCAAGACAAAGTGGGGCAGAATTGCCACTGGATTGCCAATTGCCAATCCTTCCCCATTGAGTTAACACATGCCTTGCACATTTTGAACAGAAGGGTATTGGTGTATCACCACCCACCCGCCAGTCTCCATGCACCTGAACCTATAGTCACCACTGCAGACACAAGTCTTCTGGAGAGTGAACCTGTGGAGTTAAGAAGATGGGGGTATTTGCAGACACTTTTAGCCTCTCCCTCCTTCAATCTGAAGTTCTCACCTGCTTTAAGAAGTCTATTATCATCCCAATGCCTATGAAAAACAAAGCAAAGTGCCTTAATGACTACAGCCCAGTGGCTCTGATATCTACCATCATTCAGTGCTTTGAAAGTCTGGTCGCAGCATGCATTAAATCTAGCCTTCCAGACAACCTTAACCGACTACAACCCATGTACCACCAAAACAGGTCTGTAGGGAAAACCATCTACCCAGCCTTACATCTCTGGAACATCCAAACACCAAAGGCAACTACCATAGAAGAGTGTTAACTTCACTAACTATAGCCTATCTTACACTATTTGTTAAACAGCTCTGCTTTCAACGTACAATTCCAAGCAACCTCATCAACAAACTCTGAGATCTAGGAATTAATAGCTCTCTCTGTCAACATACAATATCCTGCCACAGTGTCTTTGGATATACTATATCACCAGACACTACCCTGAGATTCACTTTCTTGTGGGAATTCACAGTAAATACAAAGAAACAGAGCAGACTCGATGAAAAACTTCAAAGAACAAAGATGAACTAACTAACAATGGGCAAAAGACAAATTGTGCGAACTCAGAAACACAAAATAGTAAAAATAATGAATAAATAAATTAAAAGTATTGTTGTAGAGTCCTTCAAAGTAAGTCCATAGGTTCTGGAAATAGAACAGTGTCGGGGTAAGTGAAGTTCTCTATTAACAGATGAACCTGTAATGTGGCCTGCCGGGCATAGTAAACAAAGTTCAAGTTCAGAGTTCGAAGTAATTTTTTAAATCAAAGCACATATATGTCGCCATATACAACCATGTGATTCATCTTCTTGTGGGCATACACAATAAATCCATAATAGAAGCAGTGGAAAACTGCACCAACTTGTACATTCAACCACTTTGCACAAATTTTGAAAATGCAAAAAGAAAGAAATAAACCAATAAACAAATAAGCAATAAATGTTGAAGACATGAGATAAAGAGTCCTTGAAAGTGAGTCCACAGGTTGTGGGAAAATTTAATGATGAGGTGAAGTTGATTAAGGGTTAGCTCCTTTGGTTCAAGAGCCTGATGGTTAAGAGGTCTGGGGTGTGTAACTAAGGTTCCTGCACCTCCTGCCTGATGGCAGCAGCAAGAAGCCTAGATGATGGATGCTGCTTTCCTATGACAGCACCACTTAAAGATTTTCCCAATGGTAAGGAGGGCTTTACTTGTGATGGACTGAGCTAAATCAACTACTTTTTGGTAGGCCTTTCTGTTTAAGGGCATTGGTATTTCCATACCAGGCTATGATGCAACCAGTCAATATACTCTCCACTGCACATCTATAGAAGTTTGTCAAAGTTTTAAATGACATGCCAAATCTTCTTCAAAAGAATACTCCCACAATCTCTATGCTTTCTGCTCTGCCATTTTATCATGGCTGATCCATTTTCCCTCTCAGCCCCAAACTCCTGCCTTCTCCTCATATCCCTACATGCCCTGACCAATCAAGAATCTATCAACCTTTGACTTTAATATACTCAAAGACTTAAGGCTGATTTATACCTGTGCATATGGGCTATGCCATAGCCCTGATTTTCACTTCTGCCCCAGCTCTACGCCGTAGCGAGCATGCATTGGTGCGCACCAAAACGCTAGTTGGCAGTGGGGTTTCTATGCCACTATGTTGAGTTTCTTTGTGAGAGACATGGACGAGGAAATGCATTTCAAACATTTTCGCATGTTGGCAGGTAGATTTGACGACTTGGTTCATCTGATTTGCACCGGTGTACAGACATGGCGGAGAAGCAGCAACTAGAAATGCGATGCTACCAAGCAGACCAATCACAGTTGTTGCGGTCTGCGTCGCCGCAACACGCATGTTACTTTTTTGGGGAGCTGCACGTCACCCTACGGCATAGGGTATGGCGTAGATGCAACGCACAAGTATTAATCAGACATTAGCCTCCACATTCACATGTGGCAAATCCACAGCAGAGTCCTGCTGAAGAGGCTTGGTCCAAAACATCGACTGTACTCTTTTCCATAGTTGCTGCCTGACCTGCTGAGTTCCTCCAGCATTTTGTGTGTGTTACATTAATCAAATAATTGGCTGAACTCTTAGCTCAATACTAAAATCCCTCACACATTCCTGTAACGAATGAGTCTGTGGTTACCTTTCCAAGGACTATACCCTTGGCAGTGCAGTGGTCCCACAACACCTCACCCATGCTGTTTAGTTAGTTAAAGAGGATCAAAATCAAGAAGGGAACTTTTGTATCACAACATCCCAGTTAATTTCATTTGGTGACAGAATAGGAATCTGTTAAGGACAAAGAATTATTTCTGTTTGAAACAGATAACACAAAGACAGTTGTATTTATGACGTAAGCTATTGTCAGAATATGTGAAAACAAAATACACCTCAAATTCTGGAATCTGGAACAAACAGAACATGAGAAAATCTCTGCAGCTCAAGTAGCATCTGTAGAGGCAAAAGGTGAAAGTCAAAGATTCACACTGAGACCCCATATCTTGAGTGGGAAAGGGAAAGATTGTTAATACCTAGCAGTGTAGGGAGGGATCAGACAGAGGCTGGGAAGTAACACCCCAGGTAAAACAAGTATTTTTAACAATACCCCATCCCTCTGGAGCTGTTTCAGTTATGAACCATAAGACCACAAAATACAGGAGCAGAATCAGACCATCTGGCCCATCGAATCTGCTCCACCATTTCATTATGGCTTATCCATTATTCCTCTCAACGTCAATCTTCTGTCTTCTCCATGTATCCCTTCATGCCTCAACCAATCAAGAATCTATCAACCTTTGCCTTAAACAGCTGCCTGTGGCAAAAAAAATTTCCAAAAATTCATCACTGTGCCTAAAGAAATACCTCATCTCTGTTTCTAAAAGGACATCCTCTATTCTGAGACTGTCCCCACTGGTCTTAAGACCCCCCCCTCCCCCCCACCATTGGAAACATCATCTCCACATCCACTCTATCGAGATTTGTCACCATTCAATAGTTTCAATGAGGTCAGACCTCGTTCTTCAGAACTCCAGAGAATACAGGCCCAGAGCCAAATATTCTTTATATGGCAAGTGCTTGATGGGTTTTGATAAGCCTTTAAAAATAAATAATACCTGGAACATGGGCACTGCTAGCATACTCAGCATTTGTTGCCCTTCAACAGGTAATGATGAGCTGCTTTCTTCAACCACTGGATCTTTAAGCACTGACCATAAAGAGTCATGTGTTGAAGGAACCTGACAGCTTTGTTCAGGAAGAAAAGTCAATACTTTCATGGCATGTGTCTTCTAGATACAATATTATTGTACAAATTTGATGTTGCTCACAGTTGGAATAGTTGAAATTCCAAGGCCAGTGAGCAACTGCAACATATTTGGGAGATGATGCAGCCATTCTGCTAGCCCACAGGACACTCAACAGGGCTCATGGCCCTACCATCCAAATATTCAAATACAAATCTCTCTGCAATTCAAATACGATTTCAGTCAGGGCTCTCTTTGTTGTTCTGGGAACATGATGGCAGTTATTTCCTCACTGGCACTCCTGCAACAAGCAGCGTAGGGCTCAGTGTGAATGAACTACCAAAGCAATGTGCAGAAGCTGCCTATGAAAGCTGCAGTGAGCAGAGCAGCTGCATGTGTAGGCCATAGTAACACACCTTTCAAAGCTTTCATTTGCTGTTAGATGCAATGAAGTTTTTTGTCTCCCCCTCCTATTTAAATGACCTGCACTCCCCAGCCGAGAGATTTCCCTATAGCCTGTGAACATGTAAACAAGCTAAACTTCAGCAAAGGCCACACTCACCACACTGGAAAGAATAATGGTCTTCAACCTACCACTCCCCCCTCAGCAATGAAGCACCTTACCATAGCTTCACAAGCAAAACTACACATTGCCTTAAATCTGTTACATGGCCTGATGTCCAGTGAACATGAAATCACCTTAACTGTTTCATTACTACAAAAGTGTAAGCCAAAAACCCAACAAGGTTCCTGGCTCGTGTCAGGAACAAAATGCTATCAGTAACACAGCTCTATACATTAATGGCAACTTTTTAGTACTGGTCCCAAGAACGCTCTCATTTCTGAGAAGGCAGATGAAGTACATGTTGAGGCTATCCTACAAAGCAGCTAGCTTTCTTCTGGATGGTGTTGACTCTTAGTCCAACTACGACATGCTTCATGGATGTTGGTGCTCACCACAGAAGATCAAGCCTATAATGTGCTCCAGATGACATAACCCATGTTTCTGCGACAACAGTGTTTCTGTTTAATGATGATCACAGTGCTTGAAGAGAAGTGATGCTATAGTCAATTATTACAGATAGAGAACCATTACTGGGCTGGCACTTGTGTTGCAGTACTTTAATCAAAAATAGAAATTGCTAGACTTGCAATTAGGCACGAGAACTCTTATCTGCAAAGGGAAGTGAGCACTGAGAAAGGATTAGCAAATATTTGAATTTCTGGCCTTAAAAATGAATTTATAATTATGTTATGAGTTATAATTTATAATTCTCTAATTTATGAAGGTGAGACTATCTGCTGAATGAATGTTGAAACAGAATGTAATCACTGGAGTTCTGCCTATAAATGAGTACGCTGTCAGTGAATTAAAACTCAAGATAACTTTGGAGAATAATAATTGGCTATAATTCTTATGCTGTGGCATGAACAAGGTCGTGGTGAAAAGATTCAAGGCGACATGAGTTCATATTGAATTAATGGTGCCCCAACATAGCCCTCAGCACATACAAAGTATGTGTGAGCTATATAGCTTGGCTTAAACAGATTTACATTCTAAGCACAAATGCAGATCATTAGCTGTACTGCTCAAAGCAAACAAGCCTGTCAACCAGGATCTATAGATTAAGATTGGTTTTAAATATTTATAAGTGTGCAGGCCACATTTACAAATGAAACATCCCATCCCGTAATGTAAACTAACTGAAGCCATTACAGCATTAATATCTTACTACTAATGCTGTAGTTTTAATTTTATTCCACTAAGAATAAATATGATGGGACCATCAGATTATTATGTGCCATAGACTAATTCATATATTTTTGGGAACTTTGAGCTGCCAGCCTTCAACTTGTTTAGTTTGGAACTTTGACACTATAACCAAGTGTGCAAATATGCAACAGAACTTAATGCATGTAATTCTCATTAAATTCAAATATTCAGTATTGCTTGCATGTACCTAATTACTTATAAATTTGCTTACCAGTCATGTTAACAAGATCAACATCAGAAGTGTTGGTGAGATCCGACATAATAACCAGCCTGTGCTACCAAGTACTGCACTGTAAGCAAATATGAATGTCACATGATCAGTAGTTGGGAGCTGCAAAGTTATTTTTGAGGCAGACAAAGTTATTCCTGATATGACGGTGTCACATGATCAGTAGTTGGAAGCTGCAAAGTTATTTTTGTGGCAGATAAATGTTATTCCCAAACTTGTATGGTAACACTTTAAGCTTCACTTAGGTTTTGGTGAATGTTTCACTTTACATGTTGGAGTTTCAAGTCTAAATTTACTCAGCACAATATTCAAATTTTGAGTGATATCAACTTATAAGATTCGTAGAGTTATATTACACAGAACCAGGGCCACTATGCCCATACCCCCCATAATAATCCCATTAATCACAGTCATAGAAAAACACTGCACAGAAACAGACCCTTCAACCCCTCTAGTCAACAATGAAACCATTTATACTCCCATCGGCCTGCACCTGGACCATAGCCTTCCACACCCCTATCATCTATATACCTATCCAAACTTTGCTTAAACTTTGTAAGTGAGCTCACATGCATCACTTGTATTGGCAGCTCGTTCCACACTCTCACAAACCTGAATGAAGAAGTTTCCCATGTTCCCCTTAAACTTTTCAACTTTCACCCTTAACCCATGATCACTGGTTGTGGTCCCACCCAACCTCAGTGGAAAAAGCCTACTTGCATTTACGCTATCTATACCCCTCATAATTTTGCATACCTCTATCAAATTTCATCTCCATTTTCTATGTTCTCAGGAATAAAGCCCTAACCTATTCAAACTATCATTATAACTCAGGTCCTCGAGACCCCGCAATATCCTTGTAAATTTTCTCTGTACTCTTTCAAACTTACTTAATCACTCCTGTAAGTAGGTGATCAAAACTGCACACAATACTCCAAACTTTGATAAATAAATGCCAAGCACTCATGGACGATCACGGTCTTTCCCTGACCATGAATGCTTTTGGCAAATTTTTCTACGGAAGTAGTTTGCCAATGCCTTTGTCTGGGCAGTGTCTTTACAAGACGGGTGACCCCAGCCATTATCAATGCTCTTCAGATATTGTCTGCTTGACGTCAGTGATTGCATAACCAGGACTTGTGATATGAACCAAATGTTCATACAATCATCCACCACTTGTTCTCATAGCTTCATGCAACCCTGATTGGAGGGCGAAGCAGGTACTACACCTTGCCCAAGGATGACCTGCAGGCTAGCAGAGGGAAGGACTGCCTTACACCTCCTTTGGTAAAGACACATCTCTACCTGCCACCCAACATGGAGATGGCTTTAGCAATCTAACTGCTCATCTGCATATGAGTCTTGGTCTCCACAACTCCCTCATTCTGTGTATTTCTGACACCAAGCATCCACTATGAAAAAAATTGTCAAATTCCATCTCAGCCCCCTACCTCTTAGCTTAAAGCAACGCATAGAGTCACAGAAAAGTAGAGCACAGAAACAAGTCATTTGGTGCATCTGGTCCTTGCTGAACTATTTAAACTACCTGCTCCCATAGCCCTCCATACCTACTTATGCAAACTTCTCTTAAACATTGAAGTAGAGCTTGCATAGCCTACTTGTGCTGGGACCTCAATCTATACTCTCATGGTCCTCTGAGTGAAGAAGTTTCCCCTCATGTTCCGCTTCAACTTTTCACCTTTCACACACTTAATTGGTGGATGTTGTGCACTTGGATTTTCAGAAGGCCTTTGACAAGGTGGCACACATGATGCTGCTTCACAAGAACCCATGGTATTACAGGAAAGGTACTAGCATGGATAGAGTACTGGCTGATTGACAGAGGCAAAAAGTGGGAATAATGTAGGTCTTTTCTGGTTGGCTGGCAGTGATAAGTGGAGTTCCACAGTGGTCCATGTTGGGACCACTTCTTTTTACATTATATGTCAATGATTTGAATGACCAAATTGATGGCTTTGTGGCCTTGTTTTTCAGACAATACAAAGACAGGTAGAGGGGCAGCTGGTGTTGAGGAAGCAGAGAGGTCTTAGACAGATGAGGAGAATGGGCAAAGTAGCAGATGGAATAGTGTCAGGAAGTGTTTGGAAATGCACTTTGGTAGCAGTAATAAAAGGGTAGATTTATTTCTAAATGGAGAGAAAATTTAAAAAATCTGAGGCACACAAGGGTGCCCTTATGCAAGGTCCCCCAATGGTTAATTTGCCATTGAGTCAATAGTGAGGAAGGCAAATGTAGTGTTAGCATTCATTGCAAGAGGACTAGAATATAAAAGCAAGAATGTAATGTTGAGGCTTTATAAAACACTGGTAAGCCCTCACTTGGGAGTATTGTGAGCAGTTTTGGGCCCCTTATTGAAGAAAGGATGTGCTGACATTGGAAAGTTCAAAAGAGGTTCACATAAATTATTCCAGAATCGAATCTTTTTCAGGAATGTTTTTGTCCTGATGAAGAGTCTCGGCTCGAAAAGTTGCCTGTTTACTTTATTCCATAGATACTGCCTGGGCTGCTGAGTTCCTCAAGCTTGTTGTGTGTTGCTCAGGATTGAAAGGCTTGTCACATCAGGAGCATTTGATGACTCTGGGCCTCTACTCACTAGAATTCAGAAGAATGAGGGGTGACCTCATTGAAAACTATCAAAAGGCCTCTATATGTGGAGAGGATGTTTCATATGATGGGGGAGTCTAAGACCAGAGAACACATATCCTTTTAGAGCTGAAATGGAGGAATTTCTTTAGCCAGAGAGTGGTGAAACTATGGAATTCATTGCCACAGGTGGCTGTGGAGGCCAAGTCATTGGGTATATTTAAAATAGGTTGACAGATTGTTGTTTAATCAGGGCATGAAGGGATTCAGGAAAAGGCAGGAAATTGGGGCTGAGAGGGAAAATAGAATATATACATGTGTAACCTACATTGTTGTATTATCGCATTGGAGTTGACTTGTTTGTGTGAGAACCAGGCATCAAGTCACGGGGTGGGGGGAGAGAGGTGGGCTTTGGAACTCTTATGTGATTACAATCTTGCATGTGCTTATTGCAAATCTCTCGTTTGGCTCTATTCATGTATGGCTAAAGTGCAATTAAATAACTTAGATTGAATTGAATAACTCAGATCCTCCACTTACAGGGAAGATGTTACTCTTATTAACATCTTTCCTGTAAGTGAGTGACCAAACCGGCACATGATGCTCCAAATGAGATCTCACTACAGACTTATACAACTTGAACATGCAACCATCCACAACCACTCTAGCTTCTCCCACAAAGCCATCTTCATCTTCTACCTCATCTTCAATGCCAAGCAAATGAACTTTCTTCCCAACCTCCAATACAGGATCTTGTCAAATGCTTTGCTACACGTAGACAACATTCACTGCCTTACCTTCATCAACTTTCCTGGTAACTTGATCTTATAAAACTGTAAGATTGGTTAGACACAACCTATCACGCATGAAGCCATACTGACTATTCCTGTCAGTCCATGTCTATCCAAATATATCCAGTCCATTAGAATAACTTTCCCATTACTGATGTCAGGCTCACCGGCCAATAAATTCCTGGTTTATTTTTAGAGCCTTTCTTAACCAACAGAACTACCTTTGCTATCCTCCAATCCTCTGGTACCTCACCTGTCACTAAGTATGATTTAAAGATCTTTGCTAGGGACCCGGCAATTTCTTCACTTACCTCCCACAGGGTCCGAAGAAACACCTTGCCAGACCCTGGAGACGTGCCCACCCTAATTTGCCTCGACAGCAAACAACAGCAACCTCATGCCTTCTTTTAGCCCTACTGATTTCTTTAGTGTTCCCTTGAATTTCTTATACTGTAAATGCACCTCATTTGTTCCTACTTGCCTATACCTACTCTGCACCTCTTTTTTGCTTAACCAGGGCCTCAATATCTCTTGAAAACCAAGGCTCCCTAAACCTTTTGTTCTGATAAGCATATACAAGCTTTGTACTCTCAAAATTTTGTTTCCAAAAGCTTTCCACTTACCAAGTACACCTTTGTCAGAAAACAGCCTGTCCCAATCCACACTCCCAGATCCTTTCTGATACCATCAAAATCAGTCTTACTCCAATTTAGATTCTCAATCCGTAGAGCAGACCTATTTGTTTGCATAACTACTGAAACTATGGCATCGTGGTCACTGGATACGAAGTGCTTCCCTACACAAACTTCTGTCATCTGCCTAGTATCATTCCTAATAGATCAAGAATCAATCCACCTAAGAGTGTGCTTCTACGTACTCAATGAGGAAACTTTCCTGAACACATTTGACAAACTCTATCCCATCTAGTCCTTTTAAATGTAACCTTCCCACTTGTAATGAGTTAGCTATTACTGTGATCTACTAAAACCAACATTACAATGCACAAGGAGTAATAACGAAAAGGACATTTCCAAAACAAGACACATCTCAGGTAAACGCAACACTAAAATTTGAATGTTCCTTCAAGAGAAAATGAAGCCATCATTTGTATAAACCCTGACACACCAGTGCGAATTTACTGTTCACCAAGAAGCAATAATTTAACACACACTAGTATAAACTTAAAATGAAATTGTATTGACAAAATATTTTGAACTATAACAAACAAAATAAAGGGCCCATTACACATATATTAGCATGATGTGTGCACATAATCATTGGAGCTCATTGTTGCAGTCAATCCAGTGCACTTCACTTTGTTTACTAAGGGACCAAACAATTCTGCCGGAAAGCACAGTCCAAGCAAAATATAAATAAGTATCCAAGCAAAATCCAAGGACAATGTGTTGAACATTCTCCAAGGTCGTCTGTAACTAGCTAATTAAAAGTTATCTGTACATTTGCCGTGAGAGCAACGTCTGCAGGAAGATTTTCTGACTGCAGTATCTGTCCTTCAAATATACTCTGAGCTGTTCACCATGTTCATTACTCATGTTTGTCATCCATCTCCATACTTCTGTCTCTCATTTTCCTCCAGCTCTCTCCAGAATTTCGCACCCCCAAGCCCTCTGGAATGTTTCGGAACATCATATGGGCCAAATGTTAACAATACAAATCCTACTGGCCAATTCAACAAGCCTAACCTATCAATCAACTGAATTATGATTGTATAATGTAATTAAAGGAACACATTACATTTTGAGAAAGTATGCATAAGATAAAATAACTTACAGCATAACGGTATTAATGAATTAAAGCATGGTCTTAACCAGGGTATGACATTCAGTTTGAGAGTCCCAGTCAATATGTAGAAAGTTAAGAAAGCCTATTTTAACAACCTACACACACAAAATGCTGGTGGAACACAGCAGGCCAGGCAGCATCTATAAGGAGAAGCACTGTCGGCGTTTCGTCAGGACGAAGGGTCTCGGCCCAAAACGTCAACAGTTCTTCTCCTTATAGATGCTGCCTGGCCTGCTGTGTTCCACCAGCATTTTGTGTGTGTTGTTTGAATTTCCAGTGTCTGCAGGTTTCCTCGTGTTTGCTATTATAACAACCTTATGTTTTTTTACCAACAATCTGATGGTCTCTCTACAAATTTGTTCCTCTAAATCCCCCAGACTGTTGGGTGGTCAGTAATAAAGCCCCATTAACGTGGTCATACTTTTCCTATCCACAGATCCACCAATAAACACCTCACCAGACGAGTTCTCCAGTCTGTACTGAAGGAGTACTGCCATGACATTTTCCCTGACCAGTAATACCACCCCGTCTCCTTTAATCTTCCCGCTGTCACTTCTAAAACAACAGAACCCTGGAATACTGAACTCCCATTCCTGTCCCACCCGCAACCAAGTCTTATTAGTAGCTACAATATCATAATTCCATGTGTCAATCCATGTCCTGAGCTCATCTGCCTTTCATATGATACTTCTTACATTGAAATATACATAGAAACATAGAAAATTTACAGCACAATACAGGCCCTTAGGCCCACAAAGTTGTGCCGAACATGTCCCGACCTTAGAAATTACTAGGGTTACCCATAGCCCTATATTTTTCTAAGCTCCACATACCTATCCAAAAGTCTCTTAAAAGACCCTATCGTATCCACCTCCACCATTGCTGGCAGCCCATTCCACACACCTACCACGCTCTACTTAAAAAACATACCCCGATATCTCCTCTGTACCTATTCCCCTGCACCTTAAACCTGTGCCCTCTTGTGGCAGCCATTTCAGCCCTGGGAAAAGCCTCTGACTATCCACACCATCCATGCTTCTCATCATCTTATACACCTCTATCAGGTCACCTTTCATGCTCTGTCGCTCCAGGGAGAAAAGGCCGAGTTCACTCAACCTGTTTTCATAAGGCATGCTCCCCAAACAAGGCAACTTCCTTGTAAGTATCCTCTGCACCTTTTCTATAGTTTCCACATCCTTCCTGTAGTGAGGCAACCAGAACTGAGCACAGTACTTCAAGTGGGGTCTGACCAGGGTCCTATACAGCTGCAACATTACCTCTCGGCTCCTAAATTCAATTCCACGATTGATGAAAACCAATACACCATATGCTTTCTTAACAACAGAATCAACCTGTGCAGCTGCTTTGAGCGTCCTATGGACTCAGACCCCAAAATCCCTCTGATCTTCACACTGCCAAAAGTCTTACCATTAATACTATATTCTGCCATCATATTTGACCTACCAAAATGAACCACTTCATACTTATCTGGGTTGAACTCCATCTGCCACTTCTCAGCCAAGCTTTGCATCCTATCAATGTCCTGCTGTAACCTCAACACTATCCACAACACCCCCAACCTTTGTGTCATCAGCAAACTTACTAACCCATCCCTCCACTTTCCTCATCATGAAGTGTAAAGGTCACAAAACAGATCCCTGAGGCACACCACTGGTCATCGACTTCCATGCAGAATATGACCTGTTTACAACCACTCTTTGCCTTCTGTGGACAAGTTCTGGATCCACAAAGCAATGCTCCCTTGGATCCCATGCCTCCTTACTTTCTCAATAAGCGTTGCATGGGTTACCTTAGCAAATGGCTTGCGGACATCCATATACACCACATATACACAAAATCCATATAAACTACATCATTGTGTTTATTCACATCCTCAAAAGATTCAATCAGGCTCATAAAGCACAACCAGCCCTTGACAAAGCCATGCTGACTATTCCTAATCATATTATACCTCTCCAAATGTTCATAAATCCTGCCTCTCAGGATCTTCTCCATCAACTTACCAACCACTGAAGTAAGACTCACTGGTCTATGATGTCCTGGGCTATCTCTACTCCCTTTCTTGAATAAAGGAATAATAGCCGCAACCCTCCAATCCTCCGGAACCTCTCCCATGATGCAAAAATCATCGCCAGATGCTCAGCAATCTCCTCCCTCGCCTCCCATAGTAGCCTGGGGTACATCCTATCCGGTCCTGGCTACTTATCCAACTTGATGCTTTCCAAAAGCTCCAGCACATCCTTTCTTAATATCTACATGCTCAAGCTTTTCAGTCCGCTGCAAGTCATCACTACAATCACCAAGATCCTTTTCCATAGTGAATACTGAAGTCTTCATTAAGCACTTCTGCTATTTCCTCTGGCTCCATACACACTTTCCCACTGTCACACTTGATAGGTCCTATTCTTACACGTCTCATCCTCTTGCTCTTCATATTTGTAGAATGCCTTGGGGTTTTCCTTAATCCTGCCCGTCAAGGCCTTCTCATAGCCCCTTCTGGCTGTCCTAATTTCCTTCTTAAGCTCCTTCCTGTTAGCCTTATAATCTTCTAGATCTTCCTAGCTCTCTGAATCTTTCATAAGCTTTTCTTTTCTTCTTAACTAGATTTACTACAGCCTTTGTACACCACAGTTCCTATACCCTACCATAACTTCCCTGTCTCATAGGAGTGTACCTATGCAGAATTCCACACAAATATCCCCTGAACATTTGCCACATTTCTTCCGTACCTTTCCTTGAGAACATCTGGTCCCAATTTAAGCTTCCAAGTTC
Source organism: Hypanus sabinus (assembly GCF_030144855.1). Taxonomy (NCBI): domain Eukaryota; kingdom Metazoa; phylum Chordata; class Chondrichthyes; order Myliobatiformes; family Dasyatidae; genus Hypanus; species Hypanus sabinus. The sequence goes on along the minus strand of NC_082720.1, from coordinate 92,366,127 downwards.
CTGCCTGATAGCCTCATAATTCCACTTACCCCAATTAAACACTTTTATAACTTGCCTGTTCCCATCTCTCTCCAATGCTAGTGTAAAGGAGATAGAATTATGATCATTATCTCCAAAATGCTCTCCCACTGAGAGATCTACCTGACCAGGTTCATTTCCCAATCCCAGATCAAGTACAGCCTCTCCTCTTGTAGGCTTATCTACATATTGTGTCAAGAAACCTTCCTGAACACAACTAACAAACTCCACCCCATCTAAACCCCTTGTTCTAGGGAGCTGCCAATCAATATTTGGGAAAGTAAAATCTCCCATCACAACTCTGTTATTATTACACCTTTCCGGGATCTGTTTCCCTATCTGCTCCTCGATATCCCTGTTACTATTGAGCAGCCTATAAAAAACAGCCCTTCCGATTATTGACCCCTTTCTGCTCCTAACTTCCACCCAGAGACTCCGTAGACAATCCCTCCATGACGTTCACCTTTTCTGCAGCTGTGACACTATCTATGATCAACAGTGCCACACCCCACCTCTTTTGCCTCCCTCCCTGTCATTTCTGAAACATCTAATACCCAGCACTTGAAATAACCATTCCTGTCCCTGAGCCATCCAAGTCTCTGTAATGGCCACCACATCATATCTCCAAGTACTGATCCACGCTCTAAGCTCAACCACTTTGTTCACAATACTCCTTGCGTTAAAATACACATCTCAAACCGTTGGTCTGAGTGCGTCCCTTCTGTATCACCTGCCTATCCTCCCTCACACAGCTCAGTAACACCACTCAACCTTTTGATTCCTGACTTGGTCTGAGGTCTTCACAACATGTCTCCACAACCTCTCAATTTTTTGTTCTGGTATTCTGGTTCCCATCCCCCACAAAACTCTATTTTAACACCCCCCCCCCCCACCATGCAGCACTAGTAAACCTTACCAATAGGATATTAGTCAACTACAGCATATCACAGGCCTTTCAGCCAACAATCTAATGCCAACCACATAACCTGATATAGAAACTGCCTAGAATATCTTTACCACCTAGCCCTCCATGTTTTTAAGCTCTATGTACCGATCCAAGACTCTCTTAAAAGACCCAATTGTATCCGCCTCTACCACTGTCACTGGCAATGTACTCCACGCACCCAACACTTGCTGTGTGGAAAAACTTAGCCATGTCATTTCCTCTGTACCTACTTCCAAGCACCTTAAAACTATGCCCCCTTGTGTTACCCATTTCAACCCTGGAATAAAAGCTTCTGGCTATCTACACGATCAATCCCTCTCATCATCTTATACACCTCCATCAGGTCACCTCTCATCCTCCTGTCACCAAGGAGAAAAGGCCAAGTTCACTCAACCTTTTCTCATAGGCATGCTCTCCAATCCAAGCAACATCCTTGTAAATCTCCTCTACACCCTTCCTGTAGTGAGGTGTGACCAAGGTCCTATATAGCTGTAACATTAGCCCACGGCTCTTGAACTCAATCCCACAGTTGACAAAGGCCAGCACACCATATGACTTCCCAACAACACCGTCAACCTACACAGCAGTTTTGAGTATCTAATGGAAAAAGACCCCAAGATCTCTTTGACCCTCCATACTGCCAAGAATCTTACCATTATTATTATATTCTGTCTTCAAATGACCTACCAAAATGTAACACTTCGCACTTATCTGGACTGAACTCCATCTGCCAGTTCTCAGCCCAGTTCTGAATCCTATCGATGTCATGCTCGACAACCCTCCGACTATCCACAACACCCACAACTTTTGTGTTATTGGCAAACTTATTAACCTACCCTTCTACTTCCTCATCCAGGTAATTTATAAAAATCATAAAGAGGTGGGGTCCCAGGACAGATCACTGCAGAACACCACTGGTCATCAACCTCCATGCAGAATATGAACCACCTACAAATACCCTTCATCTTCTGTGGGCAACCCAATTCTGTATTCGCAAAGCAAAGTCTCCTTGGATCCCATGCCTCATTACTTTCTGAATGAGCCTGACATGGGGAACCTTATCAAATGCCTTAATGAAATACATATATACTACATCCACTGCTCTACCTTCACTGCGTTCTGTTATAGTCTCAAAGAATTCAATCAACCTCGTAAGGCACAACCTACCATTGGCAGAGCTATGCTGACTAACCCCAATCAGATTGTGTCTCTCCAAATGCTCATAAATCCTGCCTCTCAAGATCTTCTCCAACAGTTTGCCCACCACTGAAGTAAGACTCACTGGTCTATAATTTCCTGGGTTATCTCTACTCCCTTTCTTGAACAAAGGAACAACATTTGCAACTTCCCAATCCTCTGGTACTACTCCCGTTCCTATTGATGATGCAAAGATCATCGCAAGAAGCTCAGCAATCTCCTCCCTCACTTCCCACAGTAGTTTGGGGTATATTTCCTCTGGTCTGGCAACTTGCCTAACTGAATATCTTTCAAAAGCTCCAGCACATCCTCTTTCTTAATGTCTATACACTCATGCATTTCATTCCACTGTGAGTCATCCCCACATTTGCCAAAGTCCTTTTCACTGGTGAATAGTGAAGCAAAATATTCATTAAGTACTACCACTACCTCCTGGGCTCCATGCACACGTTTCCATTATCGCTCCTGATTGGCCCTATTCACAGGGCTCCTTATCTTGCTCTTCACATTCTTGTGGAACGCCTTGGGGGTTTCTTTAATCCTGCTTGCCAAGGCTTTTTCATGGCCCCTTCTAGCTCTCCTAATTTCATTCTTAAACTCCTCCGTGGCAACCTTGTAATTTTCCAACTCTATCAGTACCTAGTTTCTTGATCCTTTCTTCAGCTTTTCTTCTTAACTAGATTTTCCACATCCTTTCCCAGCCTCAATGGAACATATCTATGCAGAATGCCATGCAAATGTTTCCTGAACATTTGCCACATTTTTGCTGTGCATTTCCCTGAGAACATCTGCTCCCAATTTATGCTCCCAAGTTTCAGCCAAATATTTCCCCCACCCCAATTAAAAATATTCTCAAATTGTCTGCTTCTATCCTACTCCTATCTTACTACGGTAAAGGAGATAGAGATGTGATCACTACCTCCAAAATGCTCTCCCAAGAGATCTGACACCTGACACTGAAAACTCTTCAGCCTTCCCTCCTACACAAAATCCTTAGCCACATGTTAAACTTGCACTCACACTTAGCACGGGAACAATCTTGAGGTCACAACTTGTGTGGTCCCGTTCTTTAATTTAGCACCAAATTCTCTGAATTCACTTTGCAGAAGCTCACCACTCTTCCGACCTGTCATTAGTACCTACAGGGACCATGACCTCTGGCTGCTCACTCTCCCATTTAAGACTACAAGACCATAATATATAGGAGCAGAAATACACCATTTGGCCCAGTGAGTCTGCTCTGCCATCAATCATGGGCTGATCCAATTCTTCCAGTTATTCCAACTTCCATGCCTTCTCCCCGTACCCTTTGATGCCCTGGCTTATCAAGAACTTGTCTATCTCTGCCTTAAATGCACCCAATGACTTGGCCTCCACAGCCAATCGTGGCAACACATTCCACAGATTTACCACCCTCTGACTAAAGTAATTTCTCCTCATCTCTGTTCTAAATGGACGTCCTTCAATCCTTAAGTCATGCCGCCTTGTCCTGGACTCCACTACCATGGGAAATAACTTTGCCATATCTAATCTGTTCAGGCCTTTCAACATTCAGAATGCTTCTCTGAGATTCCTCCCCTCATTCTCCTGAACTCCAGGGAATACAGCCCAAGAGCTGCTAGACATTCCTCATACAGTAACCCTTTCATTCCTGGAAACATTCTTATTAATCTCCTCTGAACCTTCTCCAATGTCAGTATATCCTTTCTAAAATAAGGAGCCCAAAACTGCACACAATATTCCATGTGTGGTCTCACAAGTGTCTTATAGAGCATCAACATCACATCCTTGCTCTTATATTCTATTCCTTTAGAAATGAATGCCAACATTGCATTTGCTTTCTTCACCACCAACTCTACCTGGAGGTTAACCTTTAGGGTATCCTGCACAAGGACTCCCAAGTCCCTTTGCATCTCTGCATTTTGAACTCTCTCCCCATCTAAACAACAGTCTACCCGTTTATTTCTTCTACCAAAGTGCATGACCAGACACTTTCCAACATTGTATTTCATTTACCACTTCCTTGCCCATTCCCCTAAGCCAGGGGTGGCCAACCTTTTACATTCCATGCGTCAATGTTTTCATACATGAGTTCAGATGCACCATTCAATTCTTGTAAAAATATGTTAATGTAGACATAGTTAGCATTTTTACATGATATATTGATTTAATATAAAAAAACAAGATAAACATTACTTACCTTAATGAGACTTTTAACAAATATATTTTGTCTTTTGATTTCTTCCTTTTTCTTAATCACATATTCTTTCCCAAGACCCAAGCACTAGCTTCAGTTTTCCTTCTATTTCAGTCTGATGTTGTGTTTTATAGTGACTATTAAGATATCTTCAATTATGTGAGAAAGTATTTTCACAAACAATGCACAACGGTTTTCCTGATGGACCCGCTATAAATAGGAACTTATTTTCCTACTGTTGATTGAATTCACGCTTACTAACAGTTTCTGCTTTTCTTTTGCTCATTTTCTTTTGCACTGTGATGGGTAACTGAATGTAAAAACAAGGCTTAATTTTCGAAAAAGTACAAAACTGCAAATGTTCACAAAGGACGAACAAAGCACAACTCCATAGCGCACGAGTGTCAATTGTAAACTGACTGGCAAAACCCTGTGACACACCACTGGTGCAGACACCTGGCGCCTCAGGATCAAACAAGTATCAAACATGTATTGTACAGTTATAGAACGACTGCAGAACAGAAGTCTTTCTTTCCTAGTTCGACTCATTGAACATTTTTTAAATTGAAAACAGATTAATGTGAAGGAAGATTTTGACAAAAGATGTACACGAAATAATGAAATAGCTAAAAATAATTGCTAAAATTTAGATTTATTCTCAGTAAAACCCATTTCCAGCTCTAAGCTACTTGAATTCCTGTTACAGATTTTTTTTCTACAAATCGGTTTTTGGTTAATACTTTTTGGATGAGTAGGCTTACTTTTTATTATCACTGGGGTGCAATGCACCACTTTTGGTACATGCACCATAGGTTGGCCATCCCCGCCCAAAGCTATCCAAGTCTCTCTGCAGGCTCCCTGTTTCCTCAGCACTACCCACTGGTTCACCTATCTCTATATCATCTGCAAATTTAGCCACAAATCCACTAATCCCATAGCCCCAATCATTGACATACATCGTCAAAAGCAGCCATCCCAACACCTACTCTTGTGCAACTCCACAGGCAACCGGCAGCCAGCCGGTTCCCACTCTATTTTCTGATCAGCCAAAGCTCCACCCATGCTCGTAACACTTTTTCCCCTAACTCACAAATCCCCTATCAACACAGTTCACCTCTTCTCTCTTCCCTTCTGAGTCACAGAGCCAGACCCAGTTGCAGAAACCTTATTGTGACTTGCCTCTGCTGGGTCATCCAAAGTGGTGTAACTGTTGTTGAGGGGGGATGGCCACAGAGGTACTCTGCTTTGGCTGTTTAACACCTTTCCCGTTCCTGAATGTCACCCAGATTCCTATGTCCAGCACCTTGGTTGTAACTAACTCTCTGTATGTCCTAGCCATTACCCCCCTCAGCCTCTCGAATGATCCAGAGTTCATCCAGCTCCAACTCCTTTATGTACTGTTAGAAGCTGCAGCTGGATCACTTCATGCAGATGTAGTAATCAGGCACACTAGAGGTCTCCCTGCCTTCCCACATCTTGCAAGAGGAGCATTCAATTATCCTGCCTAGCATCCCTACTGTTCTAACTGAGCAAATATAGAGAAGGAAAAACAATACACGCAACACTCCACCTTCGAGGAATGCATCCTCAGCGTTAAGTGGGCTCTATGTAAATCAGCACTATGCAGGGTCATTATAACGTTATATAAATGGACTGGTGCCTGACAAAAAAAAATCAAACCCGGGATATATTTTATTTTATGTATACATGGTAATTCATGGAGTAACAATCATGCCTGTAAGGCCTATCTTGTACATCAGTGGAGGAGCAAAACATCATAGCAGCAACCCAGTAGTGGTTGCATCTTAGAGGAGGGACCAGGCTGTGGGTCCTCCTCTAACATTGGCTACTATTTTGAGCAGGCATCAAGATGGCTGCTCCTTTCTTTTGTTTCCTATCAGGAAGCAGTTTTCGGTAGCAGGACGTCATGACAAGAACACCTCTCTCTGCCTTACTGTTTCACTCCCTGTCAGGGTCATTCCAATTATCAATGAAGCCAATTTCAAAGAGGTGCCAACATCAACATGACACTCCCCAACTTCCAAATGCTGTTTCACATGCAATTTCATATCCATGCTAATGCTTTCTCTAAACATCTTAGATGTACTACCTTCACTGGAAGCTGTGGGCCGTTTTCCAGATGTCATGGGTGGAAAAAATGGAATAAATTGACAAAAGAGCAAGCGCGTTTACACACACGGGGGGAAGCAGAGTGTGAACTAATATGCAATCAGCTGTGAGTGGCTCAGAATGTATGTAAAGCACTCTCATTGGCTGATTGAATGTTTAATGTAATGGCAGCCCCTCAAGAAGTTTTAAGACTTAAGACAAGACTAGACCCTCAGCTCAGAAGGGAAGCAGGGAAAAGAGGAGAGCAATAGTGATAGGGGATTTGATAGTTAGGGGACAGATAAGAGGTTCTGTGGAAGAGATCGAGAATCCCGGATGGTTTGTTGCCTCCCTGGTGCCAGGGTCCGTGATATCTCGGATCGAGTTCTCAGCATTCTCAAGAGGGAGGGTGAGCAGCTGGATGTCGAGGTCCATGTAGAGACCAATGACGTGGGTAGGAAGAGTGAGGAGGTCCTAAAAGGTGAGGTTAGGGAGCTAGGTGCCAAGTTAAAGGACAGGATCTCCAGGATAGCAATCTCAGGATTGCTACGAGTGCCATGTGCAGGTGGGTTTAAAAATAGTAAGATAGTGCAGATCAACACGTGGCTGAGGACACGGTGCAGGAGGGAGGAATTCAGATTTATAGATAATTGGGCAATTTTCCAGGGAAGGTGGGACCTGTTGCGGCGGGATGGTTTACATCTGAACTGGAGGGGGACAAATATTCTTGCAGGTAAGTTTGCTAGAGAGGCTCAAGTGGACTTAAACTAGATATGAGTGGGGAGTGGAACCAGAGTGTAGGAACAGCTGTATGGAAGAAGGAAGAAAAAGAAGACAGTAAAGTTCTTTGTACTGTTAGAGATAAACAGAGAGGAGGAGGTGGAGAATTTCTTAAATGCATTTATTTTAATGCTAGGGGCATTGTAAGAAAGGTGGATGAGCTTAGAGCATGGATTGATGACCTGGAAATATGTTGTAACTATTAGTGAAACATGGTTGCAGGAGGGGTGTGATTGGCAACTAAATATTCTTGGATTTCGTTGCTTCAGGTGTGATAGAATTGGAGGGACAAGAGAAGGTGTTGCATTGCTTGTCAGAGAAAATATTACAGCGGTGCTCTGGCAGGATAGATTAGAGGGCTCATCTAGGGAGGCTATTTGGTTGGAACTGAGGAATGGGAAAGGTGTAGCAACACTTATAGGAGTGTATTATAGACCACCTATGGGGAGCAAGAATTGGAGGAGCAAATTTGCAAGCAGATAGCAGATATTTGTGGTAAGCACAGGGTTGTGATTGTGAGAGATTTTAATTTTCCACACATAGACTGGGAAGCCCATACTGTAAAAGGGTTGGATGGTTTGGAGTGTGTAAAATGTGTGCAGGATAGTTTTTTGCAGCAATACATAGAGGAACCAACTAGAGAAGGGGTAGTGTTGGATCTCCTGTTAGGGAATGAGATAGGTCAGGTGACAGAGATATGTGTTGGGGAGCACTTCGGGTCCAGTGATCACAACGCCATTAGTTTCAGTATAATTATGGAGAAGGATTAGACTGGACCCAGGGTTGAGATTTTTGATTACAGAAAGGCTAATTTTGAGGAGATGTGAAAGGATTTAGAAGGTGTGGCTTGGGAGAAGTTGTTTTATGGGAAGGATGTAATAGAGAAATGGCGGTCATTTAAAGGTGAAATTTTGAGGGTACAGAATCTTTATGTTCCTGTTAAGTTGAAAGGAAAGATTAAAAAGTTTGAGAGAGCCATGGTTTTCAAGGGATATTGGAAACTTGGTTAGGAAAAAGAGAGATATCTACAATAAATATAGGCAGCATGGAGTAAATGAGGTGCTCGAGGAATATAAAGAATGTAAAAAGAATCTTAAAGAAATTAGAAAAGCTAAAAGATAGAGGTGGCTTTGGCAAGTAAGCTGAAAATAAATCCAAAGGGTTTAGAGAATAGACAATAGGTGCAGAAGTAGACCATTCGGCCCTTCGAGCCTGCACCGCCATTCTGAGATCATGGCTGATCATCTACTATCAATACCCAGTTCCTGCCTTGTCCCCATATAACTTGATTCCCCTATCCATAAGATACCCATCTAGCTCCTTCTTGAAAGCATCCAGAGAATTGGCCTCCACTGCCTTCCGAGGCAGTGCATTCCAGACCCCCACAACTCTCTGGGAGAAGAAGTTTTTCCTTGACTCTGTCCTAAATGACTTACCCCTTATTCTCAAACCATGCCCTCTGGTACTGGACTCTCCCAGCATCTGGAACATATTTCCTGCCTCTATCTTGTCCAATCCCTTAACAATTTTATATGCTGCAATCAGATGCCCTCTCAATCTCCTTAATTCCAGCGTGTACAAGCCCAGTCTCTAACCTCTCTGCGTAAGACAGTCCAGTCATCCCAGGAATTAACCTTGTGAATCTAAGCTGCACTTCCTCTACAGTCAGGATGTCCTTCCTTAACCCTGGAGACCAAAACTGTACACAATACTCCAGGCATGGTCTCACCAGGGCCCTGTACAAATGCAAGTGGATTTCCTTGCTCTTGTACTCAATTCCCTTTGTAATAAAGGCCAACATTCCATTAGTCTTCTTCACTGCCTGCTGCACTTGTTCATTCAGCTTCAGTGACTAATGAACAAGGACTCCTAGATCTCTTTGTATTTCTCTCTTACCTAACTCTACACCATTCAGATAATAATCTGCCTTCTTGTTCTTACTCCCAAAGTGGATAACCTCACACTTATTCACATTAAACATCATCTGCCAAGTATCTGCCCACTCACTCAGCCTATCCAAGTCACGCTGAATTCTCCTAACATCCTCATCACGTCACATTGCCACCCAGTTTAGTATCATCAGCAAACTTGCTGATGTTATTCTCAATGCCTTCATCTAAATCATTGATGTAAATCGTAAACAGCTGTGGTCCCAATACCGAGCCCTGTGGCACCCCACGTCACCACCTGCCATTCCGAGAAACACCCATTCACCATTACCCTTTGCTTTCTATCTGCCAACCAGTTTTCTATCCATGTCAATATCTTCCCCCCCAATGCCATGAGCTCTGATTTTACCCACCAATCTCCTATGTGGGACCTTATCAAATGCTTTCTGAAAATCGAGGTACACTACATCCTCTGGATCTCTCTTGTCTAACTTCCTGTTTACATCCTCAAAAAAACTCCAATAGATTAGTCAAGCATGATTTGCCCTTGGTAAATCCATGCTGGCTCGGCCCAATCCTATCACTGCTATCTAGATATGCCACTATTTCATCTTTAATAATGGACTCCAGCATCTTGCCCACTACTGATGTCAGGTTGACAGGACGATAGTTCTCTGTTTTCTCCCTCCCTCCTTTCTTAAAAAGTGGGATAACATTAGCCATTCTCCAATCCTCAGGAACTGATCCTGAATCTAAGGAACATTGGAAAATGATTACTAATGCATCCGCAATTTCCAGGGGCACCTCCTTTAGTACCCTAGGATGCAGACCATCTGGACCTGGGGATTTGTCAGCCTTCAGTCCCATCAGTCTACTCATCACCGTTTCCTTCCTAATGTCAATCTGTTTCATTTCCTCTGTTACCCTATGTCCTTGGCCCATCCATACATCTGGGAGATTGCCTGTGTCTTCTCTAGTGAAGACAGATCTAAAGTACTTATTAAATTCTTCTGCCATTTCTCTATTTCCCACAACAATTTCACCCAATTCATTCTTCAAGGGCCCAACATTGCTCTTAACTATCTTCTTTCTCTTCACATAGCTAAAAAAGCTTTTGCTATCCTCCTTTATATTCCTGGCTAGCTTGCGCTCGTACCTCATTTTTTCTCCCTGTATTGCCTTTTTAGTTAAGTTCTGTTGTTGCTTAAAAATTTCCCAATCATCTGTCCTCCCACTCACGTTAGCTCTGTCTTATTTCCTTTTTCTTAATGCTATGCAATCTCTGACTTCCTTTGTCAACCACTGTGGCCCCTTCCCCCCTTTGAATCCTTCCTTCTCCAGGGGATGAACTGATTTTGCACCTTGTGCATTATTCCCAAGAATACCTGCCATTGTTGTTCCACCGAGTTTTCTGCTAGGATATCCATCCAGTTAACTTTGGCCAGCTCCTCCCTCATGGCTCCAGCTTCCCCTGTTCAACTGCAACACTGACATCTCCAATCTGCCCTTCTCAAATTGCAGATAAAATCTTATCATATTATGGTCCTCCTAATGCTCCTTTACTTCAAGATCGCTTATCAAATCCTGTTCATTACACAAGACTAAATCCGGAATAGCCTCGTCCCTGGTTGTCTCTCGTACAAGCTGTTCCAAGAATGCATCCCGTAGGCACTCTACAAGCACCAACCAGCACCAACCTGATTCTCCCAGTTCACCTGCATGTTGAAATCCCCCATAACTATTGCAACATTACCTTTGCCACATGCCAATGTTAATTCTCTATTCAACTTGCACCCAATATCCATGCTACTGTTTGGTGGCCTGTAGACAACACCCATTCGGGTATTTTTGTCCTTACTGTTCCTCAGTTCTATCCACACAAACTCTACTTCTCCTGATCCTATGCCCCCCTTGCAAAGGAATGAATCTCGTTCCTCACCAACAGGGCCACCCCCTCTGCCCACATTTCTGTCCCTACGGTAGCACGTATACCCTTGTACATTCATTTCCCAGGTCTGATCTCCCTGCAGCCATGTCTCCGTTATCCCAACATCATAGTTACCCATTCGCACCTGAGCTTCAAGCTCATCTGCCTTATTTCTGACACTTCGTGCATTCAGATATAGAATTTTTAGCCCATTTCTCCTCTCTCTGTTTAAATCGCTGCCTATTGTGCTTAACCCAGCTCCCTGGACTCCCATCGGGCTATACGCCCCTTGAATTTTGTTGTCCTTCCTAAATTCACTTATTCTTTCTGCACATTTAACTCCATGTTCTGTCAGACCATCCCTCTGTACATGTATTCTCCTTATCACTTGTTCCGCCTCACCTTTCTCTACTACACACTTAATGTTCCAGAACTGTGTAGTCCCCACCTGTCCTTTATTCTTCATCTCGCTATCCTCTCTCGCATTCTGGATCCCTGCCCCCTGCAAATTTAGTTTAAACCTCCCCAAGAAGCACTAGCAAACTTTCCTGCAAGAATGTTAGAACCGCTCCAGTTCAGGTGCAGACCGTCCTGTCGGAACAGATTCCACCTTCCCTGGAAGGAAGCCCAATTATCTAAAAACCTGAAGCCCTCCCTCCTGCACCATCCTCTCAGCCACGTTTCTACAGTTATATTAATAGCAAAAGGATAGCGAGGGATAAAATTGGTCCCTTAGAGAATCAGGGTGGACAGCTATGTGTGGAGCCAAAAGAGATGGGAGAGATTTTGAACAATTTCTTTTCTTCGGTATTCACTAAGGAGAAGGATATTGAATTGTGTAAGGTAATTGTGTAAGGTAACAAGTAAGGAAGTTATGGAAACTATGACGATCAAAGAGGGGAAAGCACTGGCACTTTTAAGGAATATAAAAATGGATAAATCTCCGGGACCTGACAGGATATTCACGAGGACCTTAACGGAAGTTAGTGTAGAAATAGCAGGGGCTCTGACAGAAATATTTCAAACGTCATTAGAAATGGGGATGGTGCCGGAGGGTTGGCGTATTGCTCATGTGTTCCATTGTTTAAAAAGGGTTCTAAGAGTAAACCCAGCAATTATAGGCCTGTAATTTTGACGTCAGTGGTGGGTAAATTAATGGAAATTAGAGATGGTATATATAATTATCTGGATAGACAGGGTCTGATTAGGAACAGTCAACATGGATTTGAGTGTGGAAGGTCATGTTGGACAAATCTTATTGAATTTTCTGAACAGGGTACGAGGAAAGTTGACAAGGGTAAAGCAGTGGATGTTGTTTATATGGACTTCAGTAAGGCCTTTGACAAGGTTCCACATGGAAGGTTAGTTATGAAGTTTCAATCATTTGGTATTAATATTGAAATAGTAAAATGGATTCAACAGTGGCTGGATGGGAGATGCCAGAGAGTAGTGGTGGATAACTGTTTGTCAGGTTGGAGGCAGGTGACTAGTGGTGTGCCTCAGGGATCTGTACTGGGTCCAATGTTGTTTGTCATATACATTAATGATCTGGATGATGGGGTTAGTAAGTATGCAGATGATACTCAGGTAGGTGGTGTTGTGGATAATGAAGTAGGATTTCAAAGTTTGCAAAGAGATTTAGGCCAGTTAGAAGAGTGGGCTGAACAATGGCAGATGGAGTTTAATGCTGATAAGTGTGAGGTTAGAACCCATTCTGGTAGGAATAATCCAAATAGGACATACATGGTAAAAGGTAGGGCATTGAAGAATGCAGTAGAACAGAGTGATCTAGGAATAATGGTGCATAGTTCCCTGAAGATGGAATCTCATGTGGATAGGGTGGTGAAGAAAGCTTTTGGTATGCTGGCCTTTATAGATCAGAGCATTGAGTATGGGAGTTGGGATGTAATGTTAAAATTGTACAAGGCATTGGTAAGGCCGAATTTGGAGTATTGTGTACAGCTCTGGTCACCAAATTATAGGAAAGATGTCAACAAAATAGAGAGAGTACAGAGAAGATTTACTAGAATGTTACCTGGGTTTCAGCACCTAAGTTACAGGGAAAGGTTGAACAAGTTAGGTCTTTATTCTTTGGAGCGTAGAAGGTTGAGGGGGGACTTGATAGAGGTATTTAAAATTGAGGGGCATAGATAGAGTTGACGTGGATCGGCTTTTTCCATTGAGAGTAGGGGAGATTCAAACAAGAGGACATGAGTTGAGAGTTAGGGGACAAAAGTTTAAGGGTAACACGAGGGGGAATTTCTTTACTCAGAGAGTGGTAGCTATGTGGAACGAGCTTCCAGTAGAAGTGGTAGAGGCAGGTTCAGTATTGTCATTTAAAGTAAAATTGGATAGGTATATGGACAGGAAAGGAATGGAGGGTTATGGGCTGAGTGGGACTAGGTGAGAGTAAGCATTCGGCACGGACTAGAAGGGCCGAGATGGCCTTTGTCCATGTTGTAATTGTTATATGGTTATAAGTGTTGTTTAGAACAAATTCTTGTCATCTAAAAAAATTTCAATAAAGAATTGAATAACCACATTGTAACGAATCAGAGCTATGCAGAGTCTGAATATAAGTAAAGTGTAGGGGAAAAAAACTATGAACAGCTTTTTACTTTCTCTCAAGCTTCTCCTTACCGAAGCCCCAAAGAGCTAAAGCCTCAAAAACCCCAAAAACCCCACTTTTCTACTCCAAGAATAGCCACTCTGCTTGCCCCTGCCTTATTTTAATTTGTTCTTGCCAATCAATCCTAAACACAAATTGGCCTCTGCTCAAAAGACCAAGCATCCACAAGTCGATAACCTGATCTGTTCAGTCGATGAACCCGAGTGAGCTATCTCTTCTCATGCTTCCGATCTCTAATGGGCTGCTGCTAACTGCCGTGGGTCGATGCTTTTTCTACTCAATTGGAAAACCTGAGTAAGCTATGTCATCCCATGCTTTCAATTTTTAATTGGTATATGCTCAAAATGTCCTCCAGTTTTAGACACCTAAGTACCCTCATAATTTGACACTCCTTAATCATGTCCTCTTCTGCCTCCTTCACTTGAAGTAAAGCAAACCTAGCTCATCTAAAGAGCTGAGCATTCACTTTAGGAACAGGGTGATGTACATGCACCTAAGTCAATACGTTCAGGTTCATTGAAACCTATCGAATGGTGAAAGGCCTTGATAGAATGGATGTAGAGAGGATGTTTCCTACAGTGGTAGAGTCTAAGAATAGACACACAGCCTCAGAATAGGGGGGTGTCCTTTTCGAATGGTGATGAGTAGCAAATTCTTAAACCAGAAAGTGGTGACTCTATGGAATTCTTTGCCACAGGCAGCTGTGAAGGCCAAGTCTATGTAGATTTAAGGCAGAGGTTAACAGATTTGTATTTGGTCAGGGTATGAAGGGATAAAGGGAGATCGGACCTGAGAGAAAAATTAGATCAGCCATGATGAAATGGCAGAGCAGATGTCTACTCCCACTGACCTGTACTAAGCTCTCCATACCCCTATCGTCCATGAACCGATCCAAACTTCCCCTAAACTTTGATATTGAGTATATATACACCACTTGTGCTGGCAGCTTGTTCCATACTCTCACAACCCTGAGTGAAATTTCCCCTCATGTTCCTTTTAAAATTTTCACCTTTCACTTTTAACCCATGACCTCTAGCCCCATCCAACTTCAGCGGGAAAAACCTGCTTGCATTTACCGTATCTATACCACTCATAATTTGTATACCTCTATCAAATCTTCTTTCAATCTTCCACATCTTTCCTTATAACTCAGGCCCTCTAGTCCTGGCAACATCATCGTAAATTTTCTCTGTACTCTTTCAATCTTATTAACATCTTTCCTGCAGGTAGGTAATCAAAACTGCACAATACTCCAAATTAGACCTCATCCATGTCTTACACAAATTCAACATAACATACCATCTTCTATACTCAATACATTGATTTATGAAGGCCAATGTGCCAAAAGCTTTCTTTATGACCCTATCTACCTGTGACACCACTTTCAAAAAATTATGGAACTGTATTCTTGGATATAGCTGAGCATCTCTCTGTCTTATGGTCTTTGCTGTAATGTGCACTATTCCTGCTACAGTCCTTGAGCTGTGGATATTCCCACAGTGCTGTTAGGAAAAAAGCTCCAGCAGTGGTGAAAGACCATGTTTGATGAGCTGAAGTCATTCTTGTTCTCCAGAGCCATATGTCATTAAGGCTTATAATGATCTTGATCACAGTGGATTCCATGTGGGATAAGATTACTTGTCAACAACTATGCTTGTTTTAAATATCCAATTGAGAACATTTCTCAGTAAGTTTTATGATTACATTTGCTTCTTTGCCTAGACGTAACTCAGTTTCTTGAATTTAATACAAGAACTGAAGAAATTTCTGCGGGAGCAGATAAGCACATTAGCCTATTCCATGCTGAGCTTTGCATTTGTCATAGTCACTCTTAAAAGTGAACAATGAAACAAAGTATTCATTAAGGACCTCCCCTAACTCCAGGCATGTTTCCCCTTTATCTTTGAGTGGTCCTACCCTCAACTGCAGTCATTATCTTGTTCTTCACTTGTCCTTTAAGAATTTTGTGCCATAATACTTAAATATAAACATATTACTTAACCACTGATTGGTAGTATGAAGCCAACAGTCACAGGGAGAAGGATGAAACTCTGAACCTAAGACACCCATGGGGTTCACAAAAGGAGAAAAGGAATGGTGGCAAGCACTGTAAAACAGTCGGATTGCTGCAGTTTGTTATACAAAGCATGCAGAACTTCCAGCACTAATCGTTAAACTCTAATTCTCTGAGGCTTTCCTGCAACAGTTCCAGTATGAAGTGCAGTGATGGAAAGTTTCATATGAGAAGTGTTTGATGGCTCTGGACCTATACTTGCTGGAGTTAGAATAACGAGGGGAATTTCACTGAAACCTATTCAATACTGAAAAGCCGAGACCGCATGTTTCCTATAGTGGGGGAGTCTGGGACCAGAGGACACAGCCTCAGAATTGAGAAATGTCCATTTAGAACAGAAATGAGGGAAAATTTATTTAGCCAGAGGGAGGTGAATCTGTGGAGTTCATTGCCACAGACAGCTGTGCAAGCCAAGGCATTGGGTATAGACAGAGGTTGATAGGTTCTTCAGTAATCAGTGCAACAAAGGTTACGGTGAAAAGGCAGGGGAATGGTATTGAAAGGGATAATAAATCCACCATGAAGGAATGGCCTAGTTCTGCTCCAATGTCTTATGGCCTTATTTATGAAAGGCTGATAGGTGGAAACTGATATACAATTCACTAATGATCAAATGACCCAGATTAATATATATGTATTTATCTCATGAAAACCAGTCATGCTCATAACCCTGACAGATCAAATATTGACCATTTTATCCAGCATCTAGATAAGCCATGTGTTAACACCTTCATCACAATAAGGGAGCAGCAGCATAGAAACTTTTTTCTAAATTAACATCAGCTGCATGCTTCATAAATAATGAGATTTAATTAATACTCTCATTTCTAAAATTAAAATTTGGCAGCCTCAGTCACACAAAAAAAATCAGTAACATGGCAAAATATTCTTTCAACTATTTCAGATAATTAAATAAATAATTTAAAATGAGAATGAAAATGCAATTTTGTGATACACAAAACCCTTTTCAAAGTTATACACACTTCTTCAATGGATTTTAGCAGACAACAGCAAATAACAGTAAACTACAGAATGTACAGTCAGGGTCACAGCACAGAAACAGGCCCTTCAGCCCAACTAGTCCATGCCACACCATTTAAATTGCCCACTCCCATCAACCTGCACCAGAACCACACCCCTCCATATCCCTACTAAATAGCCAAACTTCTCTTAAATGTTGAAATCAAGCTCTCATGCACCACTTGTGCTGGCAGCTCATTCCACACTCTCACAACCCTCTGGGTGAATAAGTTTTCCTTCTTGTTCCCCTTAAACTTTTCACCTTTCACCCCTTAGCCACAACCTCAGGTTGTAGTCTCACCCAAACTCAAAATGCCTGCTTACATTTACCCTATCTATACCCCTCATAATTTTGTATTCCTTTATCAACTCTCTTCTCAAGCTTCTACATTCTAAAACACACAGTCCTAACCTATTTAATCTTTCCTTATAACTCAGGTTTTCCAGGCGCAGCAACATCTTGGGAAATTTTCTCTGCACTCTTTCAACTGTGTTTACATCTTTCCCACAGGTAGGTGACCAAAACTGCACACATTATTTCAAATTAGACTTGACCCACATCTTACACAACTTCAAATTAACATCCCATCTCCTGATCTCCATTATTTGACTTATGAAGGCCAATATGCCAAAAGCTTTCTTTACAACCCTACCTACCTGTGACACCATTTTTAATGAAGTATGGACCTGTATTCCCTGATCCATTGTTCTACCACACTCCTCAGTGCCATAACATTCACTGTGTAACACCTTCCCTGGTTGGTCCTACTGAAGTGCAAAACCTTGCATGTGTCGGCGTTGAATTTCACCTGGAATCCATGATAGTCTTCTTCACTGTCCACTACACCCCCAGTTAACCACATTTTCATCAACATAATTGATATAGATGTCAAACAAGAGACCTAGCACCAATCACGGAGGAAAACCACAAGCTACAGGCCTCTATCAGAGACACAACCCTCTACTACCGCTCTCTGGCATCTCCCACTGAGCCAATGTCTAATCCTTTTTACTTCATCCTGAATGATTAATAACTGAAACTTGCTCCCATGCAGGACTTTGTCAAAATGTCTTTCAAGTCCATGTAGACAACATCCACTGCCTTGCCTTCATTCACTTTCTAAGTACCCTCCTCAAAAAATCCTTTTAGGATTGGTTAGGCATGACTTACCATGCTGACTATCGTTAATCAGTCCAAGTGTATCCAAATTCTTATATATCCGGTCCCTTAGAATACCTTCCAATAACTTTCCCACAACTGATGTCAGACTCACTGGCCGATAATTTCCTAGTTTATGTTTAGTGCCATTTTTTAAACAGTGGAACAACATAGGCTATTCTCCAATCCACTGGTATCTTCTCCTGTCGCTAAGAATTTTTAAAATATCTCTGCTAGGGCCCTGGCCATTTCTGCACTTGCCTACAGGGTCCAAGGGAACACCTGATCAGGCCCTGGGGTCTCTGAAGTTAATGCCACTTTGGCTCATCTTTTGACTTTGTATCTATCTACTGAGTAAATACAGATGCAAAGAATTCATTTATGATCTCTCCCACATCTGTTTTGGCTCCACATATAGATTATCAGTTTGGTCTTCAAACAACCAATTTTGTCCTTGCAATCCTTTTGCTCTTACCATATCTGCAGAATCCCTTGGGATTCTCCTTCACCTTGTCTGCAAGAGCAACTTCATGCCTTCTTTTAGCCCTCCTGATTTATTTCTTAACTGTTCTCTTGCATTTCTTGTACTCCATAAGCACCTCATTTCTTCACATTTGCCTATAGCTGCTATACACTTCCACTTCTCCCTTCACCAGGGCCTCAATATCTCTTGAAAACGAAATTTCTCTACACTTGTTATTTTCATCTTTTATTCTGACAGATACATCCAAGCTGTGTACTCAAAATTTCACTGTTGAAGGCCTCCCACTTACCAACTACACCTTTGCCAGAAGACAGCTTGTACCAATCCACACTTGCCAGATCATTTCTGATACCATCTAAATTGGCCTTTCTCCAATTTAGAATCTCCACCCACAGAGCAGACACATCTTTTTACATATTTACTTTGAAACTAATGACATTGTGGTCACTAGATGCAAAGTGTCACCAGCTGTCACATTCCCTAATATCAGTATTGTACACTTTTCGTTGGAACTTCCACATACTGATGAAAGAAACATTCCTGAACACATATCACAAACTCTATTTCATCTAGTTCTTTTACAGTATGAGATTCTCAGTCACTAGGGGGGAGAGAGAGCAGCCAGATGTCTCAGCATATACTGGTACCAATGACAAAGGAAGGAAAAGCAAAGAGGTCCTGAAAGAATACTTTAGAGAGCAAGGCAGAGAGCTCAGAAGCTGGACCTCCAGAGTAATAATTGCTGGACTGCTACCTGTGCCATGTGCCAGGGACGGTAGAAACAGGATGACTTGGCAGATTAATGCATGGCTGAGAAGCTGGTACAGGGGGTAGAGCTTCAGGTTCTTGGATCATTAGGATCTCTTCTGGGAGAGGTACGACTTGTACAGAAGTGATGGCTTGCACGTGAACCTGAAGGGGACAAATATTCTTACAAGCAGATTTGGTAGAGCTGTTGGGGACAGTTTAAACCAATTTAACAAGGGGATGGGAACCATTGTGAGGGCACTCAGGATAGGACATATGGTAAGAATGCAAAGATAGCATGCCGTCAAGACTGTCAGGAAGAGCAGGCAGATGACAGGACATAATTGTAGCAGACAGGTGAGTATCAGTACATTAGGGATGCAGAATCAAAGAGGGTAGCAAATACAGTATTCAAAGAGCTATAAGGCAATGCATGGAGCACAAGAAAGAAGGTAAATGATCTTATTGCACTATTATAGATTGTCAGGTATGATGTAGTCATCACTGAATCACAGCTGAACGATGGTTGCAGCTGGGAGCTGAAAGTCCATGGATACACATTGTATCGGAGGGATAGGAAGGTAGGCAGAGGGTAAAGCATGGCTTTGCTGGTAAAGAATGACATCAAATCAGTAGAAAGATGTGACATAAGATCAGAAGGTGTTGAATCTGTGGATTAAATTAACAAGCTGCAAGGACAAAAGAACGCTGATGGCAGTTATATACAGGCCTCCCAACAGAAACTGGGATGTGGACCTAGATTACAACCAGAAATAGAAATGGCATGTCAAAAGGGCAATGTTATGATAGTCATTGGAGATTTTAACATGCAAGTTGATTGGGAAAATCAGGTTGGTAATAGATCTCAAGAGAGTGAGTTTGTCGAATGCCTACATTTTTTTTAAGAGCAGTTTGTCATTGAGCCTACTAGGGGATCAGATATACTGGATTAGGTGTTACGTAATGAATGAGGTGATTAGGGAGCTTTAAGGTAAAGAACCCTTAGGAGACAGTGATCACAATATGATTATTTTCACAATATGACTATTTTCTAAATGGGGAGAAAATCCAGGAATCTGAGATGCAGAGGAACTTGGAAGTCCTTGTGCAGAACACCCTGACGGTTAACTTGTAGAATGAGTCGGTGGTAAGGAAGGCAAATGCTAGGTCAGCGTTCATTTCAAGAGGTCTAGAATAGTTTTAGGCCCTTCATCTTAGAAAAGATGTGCTGGCAGTGGAGATGATCCAGAGGAGGTTCACAAAGATGAGTCCAGGAATGAGAGGGTTATAATCCGAGGAATATTTGCTGGCTCTGGGTCTGTACTCACTGGAATTCAGAAGGGGGGGGGGGGAATCTCATTGAAACCTTGACAGAGTAGACAGAGTAGACATTGACATTAAACATTGACAGAGTAGATGTAGAGAGGATGTTTCCATGGTGGGAGAGTCTAAGACAAGAGGGCATAGCCTCAGGATAGAGGCGAATTTGTGGAATTTGTTGCCACATGCAGCTGTGGAGGCCAGGTCGTTAGGTGTACTTAAGGCAGAGATTGATAGGTTCTTGATCGGGCATGGTATCAAAGGTTACAGGGAGAAGGCCAGGAACTAGAGAAAAAGAAAAGAATCAGCCATGATTGAATGGTAGAGCAGACTCGATGGGCCAGATGGCCTTATTCTGCTCCTATGTCTAATGGTCTTATGATTGATTTCAACTTGAAATTTTATAGGAAAAAGTAAAAGTCTGATATAGCAGGATTTCAATGGAGTAAAAGAAATTACAATGGTATGATAGAGGAGTTGGCCAAAGTTGGAAGGAGTTGGAAGAAAATGCTGGCAGGGAAGACAGCACAGCAGAAATGGCATGAGTTTCTGGGAAAAATGAGAAAGGTGCAAGATAGATGTATTCCAAAAACAAAGGAAAACTCAAATAGCAAAATAGTACAACTGTAGCTGACAAGGGAAGTTAAACAAAAGGAAAGGAGAGGGCATAAAACAAAGAAAAATTTAGCAGAAAGAGAGAGGATTGGGAAGCTTTTAAAAACCTACAGGCAATGCCCTGGCTCATATTTCTACTTCTATGCTGTATGTATTCCATTTTGGCAGCCTGTTCTGTTTTCAGCTTGTTTGTGTTATTGCTGAAGAGATGAGGAGAAATGTGTGCCATCCAATTAGGATAATCGAATTAAGGGGAGGTTTCTCTGGTGAGGGACACTCAAGTTGGGCTTGGGGCTTTTGTTCAAGAGGAGATGAAGAGAGAATACACAAGAGAGAAGAGGTTGTAGGATTCGACCCAGAGCAGGACCGTGATTCAACGAAGCCAGGTGTGAGATCGATTGAAAATCGGTGACTATGGAGAAACTGTGAGCTCCAACTTGTGCGCATTAGACTGTTTCATTAAAATAGGCCCTTTTCCTTTTTTGTTCTTTTCTTTGCTAACCCTTTAGAATCATAAATTATATGTGGCGTACTGTCTGGTATTTCATAGCACTAATTTGTAACAGGGTAACAAATTACACTGTATCCACACAAGCAGGGGTTTTGAGTGGGAGAATGCCTCAATCTCACAAGTTTGGCAGGGCCAGAGGTAGTCATCCCTAGACTTACTCAGCAAGAAAACCTGGAGATTTCATACAGAAAGCAGCTAAAAGGATGATTAGGCAGGAAAAGATGAAATATGTAAGCTACCTAGCAAACAATATTGAAGTAGATAGTAAAAGCATTTAAGGATGTAAAAAAAAGAGTAAGAGTGAATATGGGAACACCAAAAAATGTGGCCAGAGAAATATTAACAGGGGACAAGGAGATGGCAGATAAACTAAATGAATATTTTGCATCAGTCTACACTGGGGAATACACTTGCAGTGTGCCAGATGTTGAAAGGTTTGAAGGAAGAAACATGAGTACAGTCACTATTACAATGGAGAAGGTGCTCAAAAAGCTGTAAGACCTAAGTGTACATTAATCACCCAGACCAGATGAACTGCACCCCAGTTTTCTGAAAGATGTAACAGTACAGATTGTGGAAGCATTAGTAATGATCTTTCAAAAATCATTGGACTCTGGCATGGTGCCTGAGGACTGGAAAACTGCAAATGTCACTCCACTCCTTCAGAAAGGAGGAAGGCAGCAGAAAGGAAATTATAGACTAATTAGCCTGACCTCCATGGTTGGGAAGATGTTGGAGTCAATTGTTAAGGATGATGTTATGGAGTACTTGATGACATGGGACAAGATAGTACAAAGTCAACATGGTTCCCTTAAGCAAAAAATCTTGCCTGACAAACCTGTTTGAAATTCTTTGAGGAGATTATAAGTAGGATAGATAAAGGGAATGCAGTGGATGTTGTATACTTGAACTTTCAGAAGGCCTCTAACAAGGTGCCACACGAGGCTATTACCAAGTTAAGAGCACATGGAATTACAGAAAAGTTACTGGCATGGGTAGAGCATTGGCTGATTGGTAGAAGGCAGCAAGTGGGAATAAAAGGATCCTTTTCTGGTTGGTAAACAGTGACTAGTGGTGTTCCACTAGTGGTGTTGTTGGGACTGCTTACATTTATGGTGGCTATCAATGTCAGAATAGATGGCTTTGCGGCCAAGTTTGCAGATGACACTAAGGTTAGTGGAGAGGAAGGTAGTGTTGAGGAAAGAGGTAGGCTGCAGAAGGACATAGACAGATTAGGAGAATGGGCAAGAAAGTGGCAAATGAAATACAATGTTGGAAATTGTATTGTCATGCACTTTGGTAGTAGAAATGAATGTGCAGTCTAATTTCTAAATGGGGAGTAAATCCAAAAATTTGAGACGCAGAGGGATAAGGGAGACCTTTGCAGAACACCCTAAAGGTTAACATGCAGGTTGAGTCGGTGGCAAGGAAGGCAAATGTAATGATAGCACTCATTTCAAGAGGTCTAGAATTCAAGAGTAGGGGTACGATGCTGAAGCTTTGTAAGGTACTAGTGAGGCCTCACCTTGAGTATTGTGATCAGTTTCAAGGCTTCTCATCTGAGAAAAGATGTGCTAGCATTGAAGAGGGCTCGGAGGAAGTTCACAAGGATGATTCTGGGAATGAAAGGGTTATCATCCAAGGACCGTTTGATAGCTCTGTGCCTGAACTTGATGGAATTTAAAACGATGTGGGGGGATCACATTGAAACCTTTTGAATGCTGAAAGGCCTAGACAGAGTAGATGTGGAAAGGATGTTTCCCATGGTGGGAGTCTAGGACAAGAGGGCACACCCTCAGGATAGAGATGCGAAGAAATTTCTTCAGCCAGAAGGTGGTGAAATTTGTTACCACAGGCAGCTGTGAGGGCCAGGTCATTGGATGTATTTAAGGTAGAGCTTGATAGGTTCTTCATTGGTCATGGCATCAAATGTTACAGGGAGAAGGCCTGGGAGTGAGGCTGAAAAGGGGAAAAAAGGATCAGCCATGATTCAATGGTGAAGCAGATTTGATGGCCCAATAGCCTAATTCTGCTCCTATACAGGTATCCCCTGCTTTTCGAAAGTTCGCTTTACACCACTTCACTTTTACGAAAGACCTAAATTAGTACCTGTTTCGGCAACCAAAAAAAAATCCAAAGATGATTTTTGCTTTTACGAAAAAAAGCAAAAAGTGAAAATAGCGTTCAGCATTTGTTTTGCTGCGAGCCATTATATAGGCAGTGTGCACGCCATAGCTTTGAACTGTGTGAGATTTTCACTGCGACTGACAGTGCTGCAATGATTGCAAAAAAGTATGACTTTAGTTTTGAAGGGGCACGTAGGTTTAGGGCAGGTTTGCAGGATGTTTTGAGTGCTTACAAAGAACTGTATTGATAGGAAAAATCGTGAACCTTCCAGTGTGCTGGCTGTCTTCCCGATTCTGCTAAGTGAAACTACACTGTACATACATTATTTCTACTTTATATAGGCTGTGTATTTATCATATCATTCCTGCTTTTACTATATGTTAGTGCTATTTTAGGTTTTGTGTGTTATTTGGGATGATTTAGTAGGTTATTTTTTGGGTCTGGGAACACTCAAAAATTTTTCCCATATAAGTTATTGGTAACTGCTTCTTCGCTTTACCCCATCTCAGCTTACGAAAGGTTTCATAGGAACGCTCTACTTTTGGATAGCAGGGGAAACCTGTATCTTACAGTCTATTTCTTCTAAATTTAGAGAAAATACAAAACTTTGAAGCACAGACAGACTAGGGAGTACACATGCAGGATCCCTTCAAAATGCATTTGCAGATTGTGTCTGTGGAACAGAGATGATGAGCAATTTCTCTGTCAGACAGTAGTGAATCTGTGGAATTCCATACTACTGGTAGCTGTGTATGGTTTCCTTATGTGTATCCACTCTTGAAAAAAGGAGGAAAGCAGCAGAAAGGACCAGATAGCCTGACCTCAGTGGTTGGGAAGTGTAGAGTCAATTGTTAAGGAGAAGATGATGAAGTACTTGGTGACACAGGACAAGACAGTAGAAAGTCAGCATGGTTTCCTCAAGGAAAATCCTGCCTGACAAACCTGATGGAATTCTTTGAGGAGATTACAAGTAGGGCAGATAAAGGGGGTGCAATGGATGTTGTATATTTGGACTTTCAGAAGGACATTGACAACATGCCACACAGGAGGCTGCTTACCAAGTTAAGAAGCCTTGATATTACAGGAATATTATCAGCATGATTAGAGCATTGGTTGATTGGTAGGAGACAGCGAATGGAAACAAAAGGATCACTTTCTGGTTGGCTACCAGTGACTAGTGGTGTTCCACAGGGGTCGGTGTTAGGACCACTTCTTTTTATGCTGTATATAAATGATATAGATGATGAAATAGATGGCTTTATTGCCAAGTTTGCAAATGATACGAAGTTTGGTGGAGGGCAGATAGTGTTGAGGAAACAGGTAGGATGCAGAAGGACATAGACAGATTAGGAGAATGGGCAAGTAGCTGGCAAATGAAATACAATGTTGGAAAATGCACGGTCATGCACTTTGGTAGTAGAAATAAATATGTGGACAATTTTCTAAACGGGGAGAAAATCCAAGAATCTGAGATGCAGTGGGAGTTGGGAGTCCTTATGCAGAACACCTTGAAGACTAACTTGTAGGGCGAGAGGTGACCTGATAGTAGAGGTGTACAAGATGGTGAGAAGCATTGACCATGTGGATAGTCAGAGGCTTTTTCCCAGGGCTGAAATGGTTGCCACAAGAGGACACAGGTTTAAGGTGCTGGTGAGCAGGTGCAGAGGAGATGTCAGGGGTAAATTTTTTACTCAGAGAGTGGCAAGTGTGTGGAATGGGCTGCTGGCAACGGTGATGGAGGCGGATATGATAGGGTCTTTTAAGAGACTTTTGGATAGGTACATGGAGCTTAGAAAAATAGAGGGCTATAGGTAAGTTTAGTAATTTCTAAGATAGGGTCACGTTCGGCACAACTTTGTGGACCGAAGGGCCTGTATTGTGCTGTAGGTTTTCTGTGTTTCTATGAGTCGGTGGTGAGGAAGACAAATGCCATGTTAGCATTCATTTCATGAAGTCCAGAAAACAAGAACAAGGATGTGATGCTGAGGCTTCATAAGGCACTGGTGAGGCCTCACCTTGAGTACTGTGAACAGTTTTGGCCCCCTCAACGTAGAAAAGATGTGCTGGCATTGGAGAGGGTGCAGAGGAGGTTCACAAGGATGATTCCAAGAATCAAAGGGTTATCATATCAGGAACATTTGATGATTCTGGGTTTGTACTCGCTGGAATTCAGAAGGAAGGTGGGGGGGGGGATCTCACTGAAACCTTTCAAATGTTTAATGGCCGAGACAGAGTAGATGGGGAAAGAATGCTTCCCATGGCGGGAGAGTCTAGGACAAGAGGGCACAGCCTCAGGATAGAGGGGTACCTTTTCAAAACAGAGATATGGAGAAATTTCTTCAGCCAAAGGCTGATTAGTTTTGGAACTTGTTGCCACATGCAGCTGTGGAGGCCAGGTCATTGGGTGTACTTAAGGCAGAGATTGATGGGTTCTTAGTTGAACGTGGCATCAAAGGTTACGGGGAGTAAGCCAGGATCTGAGGTTAAGGAGGAGATAGAAAAAAAGGATCAGCCATAATTGAACGGCAGAGCAGACTCAATGGGCCAAGCGGCCTAATTCTGCTCCTATGTCTAATGGTCTTCGACAGACAGACATACTTTATTGATCCCGAGGGAAATTGGGTTTCATTACAGCCGCACCAAGAACAGTGCAGAAATATAGCAATATAAAATCATAAATAATTAAATAATAATAAGTTAATCATGCCAAGTAGAAATAAGTCCAGGCTCAGGGTGTCTGACACTCCAAGGGAGGAGTTGTAAAGTTTGATGGCCACAGGTAGGAATGACTTCCTATGCCGCTCAGTGTTACATCTCGGTGGAATGAGTCTCTGGCTGAATGTGCCCTAACCAGTACATTATGGAGTGGATGGGAGTCATTGTCCAAGATGGCATGCAACTTGGACAGCATCCTCTTTTCAGACACCACCGTCACAGAATCAGGTTTATTATCACTGGCATGTGTCATGAAATTTGTTAACTTGGCAGTAGCAGTTCAATGCAATATATATAGAAAAAATTAAAATAATAAGCAAATCAACTACAGTATACATATATTGAATAGATTAAAATTCATGCAAGAGAAAGATATATTAAAAAAGTGAGGTAGTGTTCAAGGGTTCAATGTCCATTTAGGAATTGGATGGCAGAGGGGAAGAAGCTGTTCCTGAAGCGCTGAGTGTGCGCCTTCAGGCTTCTTTACCTCCTACCTGATGGTAATATCAAGAAAAGGGCATGTCCTGTGTGCTGGAGATCCTGAATAATGGACACTGCCATTCTGAGACAGCGCTTCTTGAAGATGTCCTGGGTACTTTGTAGGCTAGTACCCAAGATAGAGCCGACTAGATTTATAACCCTCTGCAGCTTCTTCTGGTCCTGTGCAGTATAGTCATTGTCTGGCCTTCTTTGTAACTGCATCGGTATGTTGGGACCAGGTTAGATCCTCAGAGATCTTAACACCCAGGAACTTGAAACTGCTCACTCTCTCCATTTCTGATCCCTCTATGAGGTTTGGTACATGTTCCTTTGTCTTACCCTTCCTGAAGTCCACAAACAGCTCCTTCATCTTACTGATGTTGAGTATCAGGTTGTTGCTGCGATACCACTCCACCAGTTGGCATATCTCACTCCTCTACACCCTCTCGTCACCACCTGAGATTCTACCTACAATGGTTGTATTGTCACCAAATTCGTAGATGGTATTTGAGCTATGCCTTGCCACACAGTCATGGGTATAGAGAGAGTAGTGCAGTGGGCTAAGTACACACCAGTGTTGATCGTCAGTGAGGAGGAGATGGTATCAGCAACCCACACAGATTGTGGTATTCCCATTAGCAAGTCAAGGATCCAATTGCAGAGGCAGATACAGAAGCCCAGATTCTGTAACTTCTCAAACAGGATTGCAGGAATGATGGTGTTAAATGCTGATCTATAGTTGATGAACAGCATCCTGATGTAGGTGTTTGTGTTGTCCAGGTGGCCTAAAGCCACGTGAAGAGCCATTGAGATTGCATCTGCCATTGACCTATAGTGGCGATGCACAATGGGTCCAGGTCCTTGCTGAGGCAGTTCAGTCTAGTCATGACCAACCTCTCACAGCATTTCATCACTTTAAGTGTGAGTGTTACCCGGTGATAGTCATTTAGGCAGCTCATGTTATTCGTCTTGGGCACTGGTATAATTGTTGCCTTTTTATGGTAAGTGGGAACTTCTGTCCACAGAACTTCTGTCCTGCTAGTTGGCTGGCACAGATTTTCAAAGACTTATCAGGTACTCCATTGAGACCTTCCACCTTGCAAGGGATCACTTTCTTTAAATACAGCTTTAACATCGGACTCTGAGGCAGATGGGTCATCATGTGCAGTAGGGATCTTCACGGCTGTAATTGTGTTCTCCCTTTCAAAGTGGACAAAGGTGGTGTTGAGTTCATCTGGAAGTGAAACATCACTGCCATTCATGCTATTGGGTTTCGTTTTGTAGGAAGTAATATCTTGCAAACACTGCCAGAGCTGCCGTGCATCCAAAGTCGCCTCCAACCTCGTTCAAAATTATTTCTTTGCCCTTGAAATAGCCCTCCGCAAGTCATGCCTAGTTTTTTGGTACAGGCCTGGGTCACCAGACTTGAATGCCACAGACCTAGCCTTCAGCAGATGACGTACCTCCTGGTTCATCCGCAGGTTTTGGTTTGGGAATGTACAGCAAGCCTTTATAGTATTTAACACAGATTGATAGATTCTTGATTGGTCAAAACTTTATGAAATATGGGGGGGGAGGGGGAGGCAGGAGTTTGGGTCTGAAGGGAAAAATGGATCAGCCATGAAGAAATGGTGGAGCAGACTCACTGGTCAAATAGCCTAATTCTACTCTTATATCTTATGGTCTTGTCTTAATGTGATCACAACTTTATTATTTATGAGTTCCACCCATAATGCATCACTCACCTGACAGAGCACTGCTGTGACATTTTCCCTTACTGGTAACACCATTCCTCTTCCTTTAATCCCTCCTGCTGTCACATTTAAAACAATGGACCCCCAGAATACTGAGTTGCCTGTCCTGCCTCTCCTGCAACCAATTCTCACCAATGGCTACAACATCATAATTCCAGATGTTGATCCATGCCCTGGCTCATTTGCCTTTCCTAAAATACTTTCTTATACTTCTGTGATCTATTCTTCTAAACATATAGTTAGTGAAACTCTGGAATTCTCTGGCCCTCGAGAGCAGTGGAACACAATCATTGGATATCCAGTGCTGCCCAAGTATTAGGCACTCTAGATTTTTTTAATATATGGTTTCAGATGGTATGGCTTCCACAGAGCCCTAATCTCAACATCAAAGCTGTCTGGAGAGACAGAAGCATGCAAGAAAGCCAAAGTCTGCAGAACGGTAGCAGGTTATCGAAGATGGTTGGAACAACCTACCAGCCGATCAATATTCTCATAAAACGACACAACATAAGATGCAGTTTTAAAAGCAAAGGGTGGTCATACCAAATAGTGATCTGATGTATTTTTTTTAAACTGTTTACTGCTCTTGGATTTTTTTTGCTATTTAGAAATTTTTCACTTCATTATTTTTACAGAATTTTTTACATGTACCTATGGCTTGTGCACAGTACTGTATTAATGGAGGAGATGGACAAAGATTAGAAACAAGTGTTACAGGGAACTAGAGTTCAAGCCAGTTTTGATCATCTCTCTTAAATAGCAGAATAGGATTGAAGGGCCTGGTAGCCTACTTCTACATTTGTGTTCTTCTATGTACTCAATCTTTCATATAAAAGCAATCTACAGAATCTTCTCTACACTCTACAACTATATCCCCTATTACCTGCAGAGAACAAAACTATACACGCTACTCACAAAGGCCTTGTGTAATTTATTCCAATTCTCAAGGCCTCTTGTAATACATTTTCTTCCTACTTCCTGCTCCTGTATTTTGACTTTCAGTGATGTGTACCAGGATTCCAAGCTTCCTTTTTAACAATGATGTTACCATTTTAAAGAGTCTACTTATCTTACACAACATTATGCTGCAGCTGCCATGTTTGTGACATGCAATTTGTCTACATTATGTTGTAGCCTCTTTACATCTCAATTCAATATCCAGCTCTGAATTTTCAGCAGACTTGAAAATATAACATTTGGCCTCCTCAACCAAACTGTTGATACAGATTGAGAATAGCAGGGGCCCAATCACCAAGCCCTACGGCACCTCAATAGTCACAGCTGGCCAATCTGAAGAAAGATCCATTTACTCCCAATGTGTGCCATCTGTCTGATAACTAATCATTAAAACACCTAGTCAGCAAGTCACAGAACAGTACAGCACAGAAGTAGGATGTTCAGCCCATCTAATTCATGCTAAACTATTAATCTGCCTGGTCCCATAAACCTCCACCTGGACCATAGCCCTCCATACCCCTCCAATCCATATATCTGTACAAATTTCTCTTAAATGTTCTAATGGAACTCACATCCACCATTTTCACTGGCAGCCTGGACCACATTCGCAGTCCTTCTGAGTGAAGAAATTCACCCCTCACCCCCAATCCCCTTAAACATTTCACTTTTCATCTTAAACTAATGATCTCTGGTTACATTTATCCCATCTATACCCCTCAATTTTGTATAGCTCTATCAAATCTTTGTTCATTCCCCTATGCTCTATTTCAGCATACCGCCTCCCAACTCTGTGCAATCTGAATTTGTTGACTAACCCAAGTTCAAGTTCAGTTTATTCTCATTCAACCACCAAACAAAACCCTCTGGGCCAAGACGTAGTTACTGAAGTTAACGTAACATATATAATTATCGACATTTCGCAGCTTTTTTTTAAATTTTCACTTTCTTGCTACCCTCCAAGAGTCAGTTGTGGAGAAGCTTAGAGAAAGAACTTTGAACAAATGGCTTTATCAGCTTCAGGCACATGATGAATAGATCTGCAACAGTCCAGATACCAAAGAGCTACAGGACGAGCAGAACAACATTAAGGATTAAGGGCATGGGTAGATTTAAACACAGAACTATTATGGCAATTCCTCCAGAAAGTTCACTTTTTTAATGCAAACAATATGTGGGTTAAAAAAAGAATTTTTTTTTTTAAAAAGCAAACATCCGTTCTTTTACTACTACATTACAGCCAGGCACGGTAGTTTCAACATCATCTTAAGTCCATGCAATTTTGAGATATAACTTTTGGAAGAAAGAATGCAAGTAATTAGGAAAATAGTTGTGTTTCTTTTTGTTTTCCTGCCTATGAGTGTTAGGCAATGGGCATGAGTGACTGCGCTTTAACGTACTGCCCATGTACAAATACACCAATAACTGTAAGGGTGACTCAGCAATTAGTGCAGGCTAACTGCTGAAAGCGCTTCTGGGAACCAGGGTTGTCGCAACCAATCAGCAGCAAAACTCCGTATCAGACAAATTCTGCTACTGTGTGCAACCCAAACTTAAAATGCAGAGGACTCTTGATTGACCCCCAACCAACACTCACAAAAACATAAACACACATAGATACTTCAGATTAAAGTCACATAGTCAATCAATCAGTAATTACTTGTATCCAGGGTGAGATTAGACAATCAGTACGTGCCCATTTCTGAGGTGGGATTAGACAATCAGTACTTGACCATTTCCAGGGTGGGAATAGATAATCTACGTGCCTCCTTCCGGGGTAGGATGAGGTGAATGATATCAAGTCAAGTCAACTTTTATTGTCATTTCGACCATAACTGCTGGTACTGTGCATAGTAAAAATGAGACAATGTTTCTCAGGACCATGGTTTACATGACACAGTACAAAAAACTAGATTGAACTACATAATAAAAAAAACAGAGAAAGCTATACTAGACTACAGACCTACACTGGACTGCATAAAGTGCACAAAAACAGTGCAAGCATTACAATAAATAATTAACAGGACAGTAGGGCAAGGTGTCAGTCCAGGCTTCGGGTATTGAGGAGTCTGATAGCCTGGGGGAAGAAACTGTTATATAGTCTGGTCGTGAGAGCCCGAATGCTTCGGAGCCTTTTCCCAGATGACAGGACGCAGAAGAGATTGTATGAGGGATGCGTGGGGTCCTTCATAATGCTGTTTCCTTTGCGGATGCAGCATGTAGTGTAAATGTCCGTGATGGTGGGAA
Organism: Hypanus sabinus; assembly: GCF_030144855.1. NCBI lineage: Eukaryota > Metazoa > Chordata > Chondrichthyes > Myliobatiformes > Dasyatidae > Hypanus > Hypanus sabinus. The sequence goes on along the minus strand of NC_082720.1, from coordinate 92,334,228 downwards.
GAGAGACCCCGATGATCTTCTCAGCTGACTTCACTCTCTGCCGTAGGGTCTTGCGATCCGAGATGGTGCAATTTCTGAAACAGGCAGTGATGCAGCTGTGTGTGGGAGATGGACTTTCCTCAGCCTTTGCAAAAAGTAGACACACTGCTGGGCTTTCTTTGCTATGGAGCTGGTGTTGAGGGAACCAGGTGAGATTCTCCGTCAGGTGAACACCAAGAAATCTGGTGCTCTTTACGATCTCTACTGAGGAGCCGTCAGTGTTCAGCGGGGAGTGGTTGCTCCGTGCCCTTCTGAAGTCAACAACCATCTCTCTTGTTTTGTTCACATTCAGAGACAGGTTGTTGGCTCTGCACCAGTCTATTAGCCGCTGCACTTCCTCTCTGTAAGCTGACTCGTCGTTCTTGCTGATGAGACCCATCACAGTCGTGTCATCGGCGAACTTGATGATGTGGTTCGAGCTGTGTGTTGCAGCACAGTCGTGGGTCAGCAGAGTGAACAGCAGTGGACTGAGCACACAACCCTGGGGAGCCCCCGTGCTCAGTGTGATGGTGTTGGGAGATGATGCTCCCGATCCGGACTGACTGAGGTCTCCCAGTCAGGAAGTCTAAAATCCAGCTGCAGAGGGAGGTGTTCAGGCCCAATAGGCTCAGCTTTTCAATCAGTTTCTGAGGGATGATTGTGTTGAATGCTGAACTAGTCTATGAACAGCATCCGAACGTATGTGTCTTTTATGTCCAGGTGGGTTAGGGCCAGGTGGAGGGTGGTGGCAATGGCGTCATCTGCTGAGTGGTTGGGACGGTACGCAAACTGCAGGGGGTCCAGTGAGGAGGCAGCAGGGTCTTGATATGCCTCATGACGAGTCTCTCAAAACACTTCATGATGATGGATGTAAGTGCAACAGGACGGTAGTCACTTAGGCAGGACACTGAAGACTTCTTCAGCACGGGGACAATGGTGGCAGCCTTGAAGCACATTGGAATGGTGGTGCTGATCAGGGATATGCTGAAGATGTCGGTGAGAACATCTGCTACCTGGTCTGCACATCCTCTGAGCACTCTACCAGGGATGTTGTCCGGTCCAGCAGCCTTCCATGGGTTGACCCTGCACAGGGTTCTTCTCACGTCGGCCACGGAGAGACACAGCACCTGGTCATTGGTAGAAGGGGTGGACTTCCTCGCCGCAACGTCATTTTCTGCCTACAACCGGACATAGAAGTTATTCAGCGCATTTGAGAGGGAGGCATCACCTGCACAGTCAGGTGATGTTGTCTTGTAATTGGTGATGTTCTGGATGTCCTTCCACATGTGCCGTGTGTCGCCACTGTCCTGGAAGTAACTGTGGATTAGCTGTGCAAGTGCACGCTTTGCCCCTCTGATGCCTCAGGACAGTTTGGCCCTTGCTGTTGTTAAAGCTGCCTTGTCGCCTGCTCTGAAGGGTGACCTCATGGGACCTCAGCAGTGCATGCACCTCTGTGGTCATCATGGCTTCTGGTTGGCACGTATAGTGATGTTCTTGGACACAGTAACATCATCAATGCACTTGCTGATGTAGCTAGTCACTGTGTACTCCTCTAAGTTGGTAGAGTCGCCATCAGTTGCAGCCTCCCTGAACATGTGCTAGTTCATATCAAACAATAAAACTGGAAATGTACAGGAGAGCATTCTGAGCAGTCACATCACCTCCTGATATGGAGGTGCCAATAGGCAGGATCAGAAAAAGCTGTAGGGGGTTGCAAATTTAGCCAACTCATCTTGGGCACCAACCACTGAGAACATCTTCAATATGCGAAGCCACAAAATACTGTAATTGATTGTAATTGATTTGTTGTTATTGTTTTTTTTTCTTTTATATTATATATTGCATTGAGCTGCTGCTGCTAAGTTAACAAATTCATGTCACATTCTGGTGATAATTAACCTGATTCTGAAAAAAAGTGGCATCCATCATGAAAGACCCTCATCATCTGGTATATGCCCTCTACCCATTAGTATCATTGGGGAGGAGCTGGAAAACACACACTCAACATTATAGGATTTCTTCCCTTCTACCATCAGGGTTCTGAACAGCCTGCGAGTACATGAACATTACTTCGCTATTTTCTCTCATTTTACACATTTTTTTTATTTCTCATTGTAACCTAGTTTTTTTGGTGCTGCACTGTACCACAAAACAAGTTTCGCTGACACATGTCAGTAATAATAAAATTGGTCTGTTTATGCTTTTTTCTTGCGAATGTTATGTGCCCGTGATGCTGCTACAAATACATTTTTCATTGTATTTGTGCAATAGCAGATACATAAAGGAGCAGAGAATGGAGAGCTAGACATTGAACGTAAGAACATAAGAAACAGAAGCAGGAGTTGGAAATCTGGCCCATCAAACCCGTTCCGCCATTCATTAAGATCATGACTGATCTGGCTATGGACTCATCTCCACCTCCCTGCCTTTTCCCCATAACCCTATTGTCTATTTCAATGCGAGGAGTATTGTGGGGAAGGCTGACGAGCTGAGGGTGTGGATTGACGCATGGAATTCTGACATTGCAGCCATTAGTGAAACCTGGCTACAGGAGGGGCAGGACTAGCAGTTTAATGTTCCAGGGTTCCGATGTTTCAGACGTGATAGAGGCAGAGGGATGAAGGGTGGAGGGGGGGTGGCATTGCTAGTCAGGGAAAATGTTACAGCAGTGCTCAGGCAGAACAGATTAGAGGGCTTGTCTACCGAGGCCATATGGGTGGAGCTGAGAAACAGGAAAGGTATGACCACATTAATGGGGTTGTATTATAGACCACACAATAGTCAACAAGAATTGGAGGAGCAAATCTGCAGAGATAGCAGACAACTGCAGGAAACAAAGTTGTGACAATAAGGGATTTTAATTTTCCTCATATTGATCGGGACTCCCATACTGTTAAAGGTCTTGACAGGTCAGAGTTTGTAAAGTGTGCTAAGGAAAGTTTCCTAAAATCAAGATATAGAGGTACCAACTAGAGAGGATGCAATATTAGATCTCCTATTAGGAAAAGAGTTAGGACAGGTGACGGAAGTGTGTGTAGGGGAACACTTTGGTTCCAGTGATTATAACACCATTAGTTTCAAGTTGATCGTGGATAAAGGTAGATCTAGTCCTCGGGTTGAGGTTCTAAACTGGAAAGGGGCCAAATTTGAAGCAATGAGAAGGATCTAAAAGGCATGGATTGGGAAAGATTGTTCTCTGGCAAGGATGTTGTTGGTAAGAGGGAAGCCTTCAAAGGAGAAATTTTGAGAGTGCAGAGTTTGTATGTTCCAGTCAGGATTAAAGGCAAAGTGAGTAAGAATAAGGAGCCTTGGTTCTCTAGGAATATTGGAACTCTGATAAAGAAGAAGAGAGATGTATGACATGTATAGGAAACAGGGAGCAAATAAGGTATTTGAGGAGTATAAAAAGTGCAAAAAAAAACTTAAGAAAGAAATCAGGAGGGCTAAAAGACATGAGGTAGCTTTGGCAGTTAAGGTGAAGGATAATCTAAAGAGCTTCCACAGGTATATTAAGAGCAAAAGGTTAGTAAGGGATAAAATTGGTCCTTTTTAAGATCAGAGTGGTTGGCTATGTATGGAACCAAAAGAAATGGGGGAGATCTTAAATGGGTTTTTTGCATCTGTATTTACTAAGGAAACTGGCATGGAGTCAATGGAAATAAGGCAAACAAGTAGAGGTCATGGAACCAAAACAGATTGAAGAGGAGGAGGTGCTTGCTATCTTGAGGCAAATCAGAACAGATAAATCCCCGGGACCTGACAGGGTATTCCCTTGGACCTTGAGGGAGACTAGTGTTGAAATTGCAGGGACCCTGGCAGATATATTTAAAATGTCAGTATCTATAGCTGAGTTGCCAGAGGATTGGAGGATAGCTCATGTTGTTCTGTTGTTTAAAAATGGCTCTAAAAGTAATCCGGGAAATTATAGGCCGGAAAGTTTGACATCAGTAGTAGGTAAATTATTGGAAGGAGTACTAAGAGATAGGATCTACAAATACTTAGACAGGGATTTATTAGGAAGAATCAATATGGCTTTGTGCATGATAGGTCATGCTTAACAAATCTATTAGAGGTTTTCGAGGAGGTTACAAGGAAAGTGGATGAAGGGAAGGCAGTGGATGTTGTCTACGTGGACTTCAGTAAGGCCTCTGACAAGGTCCCATATGGGAGGTTAGTTATGAAGATTCAGTCACTAGGTATACATGGTGAGGTAGTAAATTGGATTACACATCGGCTCAATGGCAGAAATCAGAGAGTGGTAGTGGAGGATTGCTACTCTTAGTGGAGGCCTGTGACTAGTGGTGTGCCACAGGGATCAGTGCTGGGTCCATTGTTATTTATCATCTATATCAATGATCTGGATGATAAAGTGGTAAACTGGATCAGCAAATTTGCTGATGATACAAAGACTGGAGGTGTAGTGGACAGTGAGGAAGGTTTTCAAAGCTTGCAGAGGGATTTGGACCAGCTGGAAAAATGGGCTGAAAGATAGCAGATGGAGTTTAATACAGACAAGTGCGAGGTATTGCACTTTGGAAGGAAAAGCCAAGGTAGAACATACAAGGTAAATGGTAGGGCACTGAGGAGTGCAGTGGAACAGAAGGATCTGGGAATACAGATACAAAATTCCCTAAAAGTAGCGTCAAAGGTAGATAGGGTAGTAAAGAGAGCTTTTGGTACATTGGCCTTTATAAATCAAAATATTGAGTATAAGAGTTGGAATGTTATGGTGAGGTTGTATAAGGCATTGGTGAGGCTAAATTTGGAATATTATGTGCATTTTTAGTCTCCGAATTACAGGAAGGATATTAATAAAGTTGAAAGGATGCAGAGAAGGTTTACAAGGATGTTGCCGAGACTTGAGAAACTGAGTTACAGAGAAAGGTTGAATAGGTTAGGACAGGGATCGGCAACCATTACCACTGAAAGAGCCATATGGACCCATTTCCCACAGAAAACACTGGGAGCCACAAAACCCGTTTGACATTTAAAATGAAATAACACTGCATACAACAGGTTTTTTTTGCCTTTATGCTATGTATAAACAAACTATAATGTGTTGCATTTATGAAATTGATGAACTCCTGCAGAGAAAACGAAATTACATTTCTGCACGCAACAAAAACATTTTGAACTCCGAAAAAAAGACGTTGGGTTGAAGGTTACTCCATAGTTAGCCTACCTTCGATCGAAAAATTAAAAGAAATTGCGCACTGGTGGGTGTCAGGGATTGGCAGTGGTGCTGTATATTAATAGCGATAAAAAAACACGTTGTAGCGGTGTGCTACACGCAGCACTAAAATAACGACACTGCAGTCAAAGATAACTTTATTCGAACTAAACAGCCTTGCTTTAAAGCCTCCCTCAACCCGTCCCCCGTGGGCGCGGATGCTCCAAAAGACACATACTCACAAACCCCCGTAGGCTATCACCCTTAGCCAGAACGGTGGCTAATTGTGAGCCGGTTCGGATGTGCCAGGAAATGGGGTCGCCACAACGCTTTATTTAGATTGTACAAGATCACCATAATCTTCAAATTTCAAATTACATTTCAAAAACTAACAAACCACGGGGAGCCGCAGCACAGAGATGAAAGAGCCGCATGCGGCTCCGGAGCCGTGGGTTGCCGACCCCTGGGTTAGGACTTTATTTCCTGGAGCGTAGAAGAATGAGGGAGATTTGATAGGGGTATATAAAATTATGATGGGTATAGATAGAGTGAATGCAAGCAGGCTTTTTCCACTGAGGTTAGGGGAGAAAAAAACCAGAGGACATGGGTTAAGGGTGAAGTGAGAAAGTTTAACGGGAACATTGGGGGGGGCTTCTTCACACAGAGTGTTGGGAGTCTAGAATGAGCTGCCAGATGAAGTAGTAAATGCGGGCTCACTTTTAACATTTAAGAAAAACTTGGGACAGGTACATGGATGAGAGGTGTATGGAGGGATATGGTCCAGGTGCAGATCAGTGGGACTACTAGGCAAAAAAAAATGGTTTGGCACAGCCAAGAAGGGCCAAGGCCTGTTTCTGAGCTGTAATGTTCTCTGATTCTATGGTTCTCGCACCGTCTCCAAGCTTTCTCTATATACGAGCCAAACGCCCCTTCCTCTGTCTCTTCAGTTCGGTTCCCACCCCCAATAATCTAGTTTAAACTCTCCCCAACAGCCTTAGCAATCCTCCCTGCCAGGATACTGGTCCCCCTCAGATTCAAGTACAACCCGTCCTTTTTGTACAGGTCACACCTGTTGCAAAAGAGGTCTGAATGATCCAGAAATCTGAATCCCAGCCCGTTCCAATCCCTCAGCTACACATTTATCCTCCACCTCACTCTATTCCTGTACTCACTGCTGCATGGCACAGGGAGTAATCCTGAGATTACTACCATTGAGGTCCTGCTTCTCAACTTGCCTGTAGTCTGTTTTTAGGACTTAGGTAGGAAAAGGGTCCCATGTCATTGGTACTAATGACTTCTGGCTGCAAGAAAAGGTTTGTGAACCCTTTGCAATGACCTAGTTTTCTCTAATAATTACTCATAAATTGTTTTCTAATCTTCATCTAAGTCATAATAATAGACAAACTCAATCCACCTAAACTAATAACACACAATTACACTTCTTCACGACAATTTTGAGTAGACCATTTAAACAATTACAGTCTAGGTTCAAAAAAGTATATGAACCTCTGGGGTAATGCCATCTACAAAGGCTATTTGGAGTCAGGTGTTCCAATCAACAAGATGGGATTGGAGGTGTGGGTTGGAGAGGTGCCCTGCCCTTTAAAAAAAAAAGTCAGGTTCCTGTCAGAGCCTGCTCTTCTCAAGAAAGATCCGCTTATGTGCACCATGTCTCGATCAAAACAATTTTCAGAGGACCATAGAAGTAGAATTAGAAACATAGAAAACCTACAGCGCAATACAGGCCCTTCAGCCCTCAATGCTGTGCCAAACATACTTACTTTAGTAATTACCTAGGGTTAGCGATAGCCCTCTATTTTTCTAAGCTTCATGTACCTATCCAGGAGTCTCTTAAAAGACCCTATTGTATCCACCTCCACCACCGGCAGCCCATTCCACGCATGCACCATTCTCTGCGTAAAAAAAACTTACCTCTGACATCTCCTCTGTACCTACTTACAAGCACCTTAAAATTGTGCCTTCTCATGTTAGTCATTTCAGCCCTGGGAAAAAGCCTCTAACTATCCACACGATCAACGCCTTTCAACACCTCACACACCTCAATTGTAGGGATGCATCTACAATGTGTGTTACATTGTGTGTCATCTTACTATTCGCTACATTTGTTTAATTGGCTAATTTAGCTTGCTCCATTCAGCCCAGTCATGAACAGAAATTGGTGAAGTCTGAGTAGTAACTGTGGCCATCCTACTAGTTACTGTTGACAATCTAAAAATGAGCCATTTAGACAGATAGATGAACAAGCAGGAACTAAAGCAATACATAACACAGGCAGGCACATGGGATTCATTAGATTGCTATAATGGTTAGCGCAGTCATGCTGGGACAAAAGACCTGTTTCTGTGCTTCATTCTCACCATACCACACCTGCATCGTATCAGATTGCCAATCTTGCTCCACACCCACATAACAATACCAATATATTATACTCAATCACGTGTACTCTTCATCTTGCTCAGCAATTTTATCGATAGGAGGGTTTAAATTAGTGAGGCAGGAGGGTGGATCCCAGAATGATAATGCAGCGGGTGGAGAGTCGGAACTTGTCGCAAGGACAGTAGGCAGCACAGAGACAGCTGCAGAAGCAAGAGAGTGCTGATAGGCTTAAGTGCATTTACTTTAACGCAGGGAATCTCAGGCCAAGAGCATGAATCAGCAGATGAGATTACAATATCATTGCATTACAGAAGCATGTCAGCAGGACTAGCATCTCAATGTCCTGGGGTATAAAGGTTCCAGGCATAACAGGCATAAAGTGAGAGCACGACCCACCAGGGAGTACAAAAGGCAAAGTACTCTGCACTACCGATCAGGGAGAGCATTACAACAGTACTCAGCAGGATACCCTGGAAGGGTCCAGCCAGTGAGGCTATTTAATTCCATAAGATATAGGAATAGAAGCAGGCCATTCGGCCCATCGAGTCTGCTCCGCCATTCAATCATGGGCTCATCCAATTCTTCCAGTCATCCCCACTCCCCTGCTTTCACTCCATACCTTTTCATGCCCTAGCTAATCAAGAACTATCTACCTCTGCCTTAAATGTACCCAATGACCTGGCCACAGCTGCTCGTGGCAACAAATTCCACAGATTTACCACCCTGATAAGCGTAGGACTTTGAAGAAAGGGGAGACATATACTACAGGCTTCACAAGTCAGCAGAAATAAGGAAAAAACTATGCAGCCAAATTACAGGGTCTTCCAAGGGTCTTAGATGGAGCTGAATTCATAAAAAGTATTTGAGGTTTTCTAAAACAATTTATAGATTACTACTTAAGCTTGCAAGTGGGGATAACATCCACAAAGAAACTGTTTGAATCAGTGACTACATGTCAGCAAGTTTCAAGGCTGTCATGGAAAAAGACATGGTTGGTCCTGGAGCTAAGTTCTGAAATCAGGGACAGCTCATTTCCACAGCACAAGGCAGGGCCTGGCAAAAGCAAATTGGGAGCAGCTGCTAAAGAGAAAAACAACATCTGGTAATTGGGTGGTGTTGAAAGACAAGATGGGAAGAGTTCAGAGTCAGCATGTCTTCAACAGAGCAAAAATCAAAGCTGTAAAGAATAGGGAACACACACAAAATGCTGGTGGAACACAGCAGGCCAGGCAGCATCTACAGGAAGAAGTACAGTCGACGTTGTAGGCCGAGACCCAAAACGTCGACTGTACTTGTTCCTATAGATGCTGCCTGGCCTGCTGCGTTCCACCAGCATTTTGTGTGTGTTGTTTGAATTTCCAGCATCTGCAGATTTCCTCGTGCAAGTGTGAAGTGGTTAATCTTGGTAGGTCAAATATGATGGCAGAATATAGTATTAATGGTAAGACTCCTGGCAGTGTGGAGGATCAGAGGGATCTTGGGGTCCGAGTCCTTTGGACGCTCAAAGCAGCCATGCAGGTTGACTCTGTTGTTAAGAAGGCATATGGTGTATTGGTTTTCATCGATCGTGGAATTGAATTTAGGAGCCGAGAGGTAATGTTGCAGCTGTATAGGACCCTGGTCAGACCCCACTTGGAGTACTTTGCTTAATTCTGGTCACCTCACTACAGGAAGGATGTGGAAGTCATAAAAAGGGTGCAGAGGAGATTCACAAGGACGTTGCCTGGATTGGGGAGCGTGCCTTATGAGAATAGGTTGAGTGAACTCAGCCTTTTCTCCTTGGAGCGACAGGATGAGAGGTGACCTGACAAGAGGTGTATAAGATGATAAGAAGCATTGATTGTGTGGATAGTCAGAGGCTTTTTCCCAGCGCTGAAATGGTTGCCACAGGAGGACACAGGTTTAAGGTGTTGGGAAGTAGGTACAGAGGAGATGTCAGCAGTAAGTTTTTTTTTTACAGAGAGTGGTGAGTGCGTGGAATGGGCTGCCAGCAAAGGTGGTGGAGGCGGATACGGTAGGGTCTTTTAAGAGACTTTTGGATGGGTACATGGAGCTTAGAAAAATAGAGGGCTATGGGTATGCTTAGTAATTTCTAAGGTTGGGACATGTTCCGCACAACTTTGTGGGCCAAAGGGCCTGTATAAGAGGGCACAGCCTCAGAATAGAGGGGTATCCATTTAAAACAGAGATGCGGGAAAATTTCATTTGCCAGAGGGTGGTGAATTTGTGTAATTTATTACCACAGGCAGCTGTGAAGGCCAGGCCATTGGGAGTATTTAAGGCGGAGATTGATAGGTGCTTAATTGGTCACAGCATCAAATATTACGGGTAGGAGGCCAGGGAGTTAAGCTGAGGTGTTTATAAGAATGGATCAGCCATGATTGAACAGCAGAACAGACTCGATGGGCCAAATGGCCTAATATTGCTCCTATGTCTCATGGTCTAAAACTGTACATTTGATAGGAAATAAGGAAGCATATGTCAGTTATAGGCAACTGGTCAGGAGTGTGAGTTGTGTTTATAGAGGATGCAGGAGAGAACTAGGACAGATACTAGGAGGACATAAAATAGCCTTGTCAAGTAGGACTGAGGTGACAAATCTTTCATAAATTTATCAGGAGCGAGAAGGCAAAGAAAAGGACCCCTTGGGGATCAATGGGAAAATTGTGTGGGGCCAGGGACCATCAGTGGGATCTTAAATGAATACTCTACCAGTGAAAATCGGAAAGATGGCAAGCTAAGGAAGGGTTACGCTGATTCATAGAATATGTTTGCATCAGGCAGAAGAAAGGTTTAGAGGCAGTGAAGTATATTGAGACTTTATAAAGCACTGGTGAGGCCTCATTTGGGAGTATTGCAAGCAGTTTTGGGCCCCTTATCTTAGAAAGAATGTGCTGAAATCGAAGACGGTTCAAAAGAGGTCCATGAAAATGACCCAGTATTGAACGGCTTGTCATAGGAAGAGCGCTTGATATCTCTGGGCCTGTATTGTCCTCAGTCTACATTCCAAGGATTAAAGTCCTCGTCAGCTCAACTTCTCTGGATAACGCAAGTATTCAGTCCTGGCAACATTCTCACACATACTGTTTACACTCATTCCATCTTAATAATGTATTTCCTATTAGAGGGTGACCAAAACTGTACGAAAGGTTGAAGTGCAGCCTTTTAAAAAATCCTTACACAATTGCAATATAACATTTCATCCTATAAAACTCTGGTGAGGCAACATCAGGGGAAGGCATTCAAAACTGGCTGCCCCATTTTAGGAAGGATGTGGTAACTTTGGAGAGGGTGCAAAGAGAATAATGCCTGGGATAGAGGGTAGATTCTGTAAAATATTGGACAAACCAGGGTTGCTTTCTCTGGAACTGCGGAGGCTTACAAAATACCTGATTGTCATGGAGACAGATATGATAAGAGGTACAGTTGCAAGACTAAGTTAGTGAACCCTTTGCAATTACCTGGTTTTCTGCAAAAATTACTCATAAAATGTAATCTAATCTTCATTTAAGTCACAATAATAGACAATCTGCCTGAACAAATAACACACAAACAATTCTACTCTACTTCCTCTCGTTGTTACTGAGTATATCATTTAAACAATTACAAGCTAGGTTCAAAAAAGTATGTGAACCTCTGGGGTAATACCTTCTGCTAAAGCTATTTGGAGTTAGGTGTTCCAATCAATGAGATCAGTTTGGAGGTGTAGGTTAACACATACAAACAAGCTGGATGAACTCACCAGGTCAGGCAGCATCCATGGAAACAAGTAGTCAACATTTCAGGCCGAGACCCTTCGTCAGGAGTGAAAAAGGAGGGGGCAGGGGCCCTATAAAGAAGGTGGGGGAAGGGTGGAAAACCAATCAGAGGAAAGATCAAAGGATGGGGGAGGGGAAGCAGGGAGGGGATAGGCAGGAGAGGTGAAAAAGGAATCTCAGGGGAAAGCACTATGGGTAGTAGAAGGCAGAATCATGAGAGAGGTGATAGGCAGCTAGAAGAAAGTGAAAGTGGGATGGGGGAAGGGAGAGGGAGGGAATTACCGGAAGTTGGAGAATTTGATGTTCAGACCAAGGGGTTGGAGACTACCCAGACGGTATACGAGGTGTTGCTCCTGCAACCTGAGTTTGGCCTCATCATGGCAATAGAGGAGGCCATGTATGGACATATCCAAATGGGAATGTGAAGCAGAGTTGAAGTGGGCGGCAACCGGAAGATCCTGTCTGTTGTTGCAGACGGAGCAGAGGTGCTTGACGAAGCGGTCCCCTAATCTGCGTCGGGTATCACCAATGTAGAGGAGGCCGCACCAGGAGCACCGGATGCAACAGATTACCCCAATAGACTCACAAGTGAAGTGTTGCCTCACCTGGAAGGACTGTTTGGGGCCCTGAATGGTGGTAAGAGAGGAGGTGTAGGGACAGGTGTAGCACTAGCACTTACAGGGATAAGTACCAGGTGGGAGATCTGTGGGGAGGGACGTCTGGTCCAGGCAGTCGCAGAGGGAACGATCCCCGCAAAAAGCAGGGAGAGGTAGAGAGGGAAAGATGTTCTTAGTGGTGGGGTCCTGTTGAAGGTGACGGAAGTTGCGGAGGAGAATATGCTGGATCCGGAGGCTGGTGGGGTGGTAGGCGAGGACAGGGGGAACACAATCCCTGTTGTGGTAACAGGAGGATGGGGTGAGGGTCGAAGTGCAGGAAATGGAGAAGATGCGGGTAGGGCATCGTTGATGATGACAGAAGGGAAACCACAATTCTTAAAGAAAGGAGGAGTAGGTTGGAGCCTGCTCTTCTCAAGAAAGATCTGTTTATGTGCACCTTGCCTCAACCAAAACTTTCAGAAGACCATAGAATTGTAGATACATGAAGCTGGATAAGGCTACAAAGGCATTTCGAAATACCAGTTCACCAGACCACAATAAGAGAAACTGTCTACAAACGAAGGAGTGGACCATCCTGCAAAGATCATACCTAGTGCACAACATACATTGCTGAAAATGGTGAAAAAGAACCCAAGGGCAACAGCAAAGGACCTGCAGAAATCCTTCGAACATCCTAAATTCTCCATTCAAAAGATCGTAAGACATAGGATCAGAATTAGGGCATTCAGCCCATTGAGTCTGCTCCACCACTCCATCATAACTGATCCCATATCCTGCTCACCCCCATACACCTGCCTTCTCGCCATATCCTTTGATGCCCTGATTAGGAAGCAATCAACTTCTACTACAGTCTGTGGCAGAGCATTCCACAGATTCACTAATCTTTGGCTAAAAAAATTCCTCCTTACCTCTGTGCCCTCTAGTTCTAGATACGACCCTCCCCACCATAGGATACTTCCTCTCTACATCTCCCTGTTTATCCCTTTCAAAATTCAGTAGTTTTCACTGATATCCCCCTGCATTCTTCTAATTTCCAAAGAGTATAGGCCCAAAGCTGCCAAATGCTCCTCATATGTTAACCCCTTCATTCCCAGAATCATCCTCGTGAACCTCCTCTGGACTCTCTCCAATGACAACATACTCTTTCTGAGATATGGGGCCCAAAACTATTGACAATACTCCGAGTGTGGCCTGTCAAGTGTCTTATAAAATCTCAGCATTATCTCCCTGTTTTTATATTCTATTCCCTTTGAAATAAGTGCCAACATTGCATTTGCCTTCTTACCCTGTAAATTAACCTTCTGGGACTCCCAAAGACTTTCTGCACCTCTGATGTTTGAACCTTCTCCCCACTGTGGTTCCTTTTACCAAAGTGCATTATCATGCATTTCCCAACACTGTATTCCATCTACCACTTTTTTTTTAGCCATTCTTCCAATTTGTCCAAGTCCTGCTGCAATCGCATAGCTTCCTCAGCAATACCTACCCCTCCACCTATCTTCACATCATACACAAACGTTGCCACAAAGCCATCAATTCCACTATCTAAATCATTAATAAACCATACGAAAAGTAGCAGTCCCTGAGGAACACCAGTTACCAGCAGTCAACCAGAAAAGGCCATCTTTATTCCCACTCTGCCTCCTGCCTGTCAGCCATTTCTCTATCCATGCCAGTATCTTTCTTGTAACACCCTAGGATTTTATCTTGTTAAGCAGCCTCATGTGTGGCTCCTTATCAAGCGCCTTCTGAAAATCCAAATAAATGACACCCACTACCCCTCCTTTGTCCACCCTGCTTTCTACTTCCTTGAAGAACTCGTAACAGATTTCTCAGGCAAGATTTCCCTTTACAGAAACCATGCTGACTTTTACTTATTTTATCATTAGTCTCCAAGTACCCAGAAACCTCATCTTTAATGATGGACTCCAACACTTTCCCAACCACTGAGGTTCAACTAACTAGCCTACAATTTCCTTTCTTTTGCCTTTCTCCCTTCTTAGAGAGTGGAGTGACATTTGCAATCTTCCAGTCCTCCGGGACCATGCCAGAGTCAAGTGAGTCTTGAAAGATCAGGGTCAGGGGAACTGAGGTCACCTGCGGGCTCACACAACTGCTGCACGCTGCGGGAGGCAGCACAAGCTGCCCAGACCCGAGCCGAGGAGCTCGAAGGCAGGGGAACTGAGGTCACCTGCGGGCTCATGCAACTACAGCAGGCATGGGCAGCCAGATCCGCTAAAGATTCGAGCCCTGGTCCAGCGCGGCGACAAGCTGGGGGATGGGGACATCTGGCTGAAGAGCGATGGGGAGGGGAAGTCCGAGGAGCCTAGGTCCCACAACCAACCTTCCCCTCTTCTCACCCGAACTCCAACATGCCCAACCCATCACCACACAGTCCCAGGTTCACCCCAGCGAGGAAGGGGAGGAGGGGGACCCGCCCAGACCTACCCTTGGTCACTCCGAGACCACGGAGACCCGGGACTTCTCCCCCAAGGAGCTGACCCAACTGGCGGATCGGTACCGCCAATGACCAGGCGAGCACCTGGCCGCCTGGCTGCTCCAGCTGTGGAACGAGGGGGGCCCATCCTCAGCCTCTCCCATCAGGAGGCAAGTGCCCTGAGAAGCCTCTCTGACCAGCAGAGCATAAACAATGCGCTGCGGGCGCCACAAACAGGAGTTCACTATGGAACTACCCTGTGGGATCGGGTAGTGATCGCGGTGAGAGCCCGATATCCCACCCTTCTGGAGTGGGATCTACATGGGTGCCCGAAATGGGCTACGGTCAGTGAGGGCACCCAGGTTATCAGGGAATGGGCACCAGTCTACGGCATCTATCAAGGTGCCTGCAACCGCAACTTCCTCGAAGACATGAGTGACCAGTGCCCTAGCAGGATACCTGTTCACTGCCGCGCGCCCCGACCTGAAGTCTGCCATCCTGCCCCTCATGGCACCAGCCAGCGGTAGGACTATACGGGATGACATCACCCTCTTGAAGGGATGGGAATATTTGCAGAGGGGGGCACCCATCCAGGTCTGCAAGACCGAGGCAAGGGCTCCAAACACTTTCCCTCCCCACTTTACACGCAGGCAGCTGTACACAGACCTGCTGTGTGCAGGGGTGGACCGTGACAGCTTAGATGGCATCCCCACCCCCAACCTATATGCCCTGTGGAAGGAGCATTGCAGGGGCAAGACTAGCACAGTAAGACCACCAGCCACCCCGCCAACACAGGGGGCGCCCCCAGCCCCCAGACTGCCTGGCCAGACGATGCCCACACTAGCCCACCCTCTGCACCTCCCTTACCTGAAACTGCCTCGCCTGCCCTCAAGGCAGCACTCAGGGAATTCCTGAGACAGGAAATGTCCCACCTCCACCACCAAGGTGCCTCACCGCAGGGGTGGCAGACCTTTCCCCCTTCCCATAGAATGAAGGCCAGGGCCCCCAGCACATTTGCTCTCATGCCTTCTCCCACCCGGGGGAGCTGAGGCCACATATACCTGTCGTAGTACATCGGGGAAAGGGAAACACGCAGAGATGATTGGCACTTGTCGATACAGGTGCCCAGTACACAATCATCCCAGGTAATCCCGCCATATGGAGGGGCACCGACATGCAAATCGAGGGGTTGGAGGGGCTCCCTTTTGCCCACCAGGGAGGTCACACTTCACCTAGCCATAGGCAACCATCACACACCCCCCCCCCGACCTGTACAAGTCCTTATTACCTCCTCCCCAGAATGTATCCTCGGGATCAATGTCTTAAAGGGACAGTCCCTTCAAACAAGCGGGGCAAATTCATCTTCGGCACTGCGCGAGCCACTATTGTCATTGGGGCGGCTAAGTGGCAGCCATTGTTGTTCCTCCCTCCCTCCAAGGTCATCTGCAACCGTCAGTACAGCGTACCAGGGGGACACCAAGAAATCAGACTCCATTCAAGCCCTACTACGGGAGGGAGTTATTTGACCCACAGCCCCCCCTTTCAACAGCCCCATTTGGCCCGTCCACAAAAAGAACGGCTCCCGGCAGATGACCGATGATTACAACAAGGTTGCAACCCCCCCTTGCCACCGCTGTGCCCAACATCGTCACCCTCATTGAAGACATCTCAGGACGTCCATATAAAGCCTGGTATGCAGTTGTTCACCTCGCTAATGCATTTTTCTCTATCCCCCTGCATCAGGACCAACTTGCATTTACTTGGGATGGCAGACAATACACCTTTTGTCGCCTAACAGAAGGCTATGTCCACAGCCCCGCCATCTGCCATGGTCTTATCTCCCGCGATTTACACCACATCCAGCTTCCCCCCCCCCCCCCCCCGAGCTGTCAATTGCCCATTACGTTGACAATATCCTCCTCCAACGACTGTCTGAGACCATTGTCTCAGAAGCCCTTCATATGCTCATTGAATCCCTCAGGGGACAGGGCTGGGCAATTAACATGGAGAAGGTACAGAGCCCCAGCCATTTCTCTTTCTGGGAATACAATGGAACTCTGGCCATAGAAACATCCCTGATGCTGCGAAAAATAAAATTTTAAATTCTGCTGGCCCCTCTAATAAAACTGACAGAGATTTGTGGGGCTCCTGGGCTATTGGCGACAGCATATACCCCACTTGACCATGCTTCTTTGGCCACTCTATAGGATCTCCAGGAAAAAAATCCACATTTCTACAGGGACCAGAGCAACAGGCTGCTTTTGATACAGCTAAACAAGCTGTGGAACAAGCGATGCCACTTTCTCCCCCACCAGGCAGATTTGAGTTACAGGTTTTAGCCAGTGAGATGATCGCCAAGTAGAGCCTCTGGCAGAAGACCCATTGGTGCAGAGACCCCATCTGCTTCTGGACTAAGTCCCTACCTGAAGCAGCAGGGCGTTACAGCCCCTTCAAGCACCGGTAACTAGCCTGTTATCTGGCGCTCCTCGCCACAGAACATCAAACAGGCACCGACCCTGTCTTCCTTCCCATAATGCAATGGGTCAAGTCCCCCAATTCCACCCACAAAGAGGGCCGTGCCCAGAGGTCCTCCATTGTCAAGTGGAAGTGGTACATTGCGGACCGGGCTGAACCCAGTTCTGAAGGGGTCAGCCGCCTCCATGAACAAGTCATGGCTTTCCCCCAGTCCCAGGACCAACCCTTCGATTCCCTCGACCCTGACAACAAACTGCATGCCTGGTTCACCGACGGCTCCAGTTGCTGGAAAGAGGGAAAACCATTGTGGAAAGCGGCAGCACTTCATCCCACCACGGGCAAAATTTTGACCACAGAGGAGGAGGGGGGTTCCAGACAACTTGCCGAGCTGGCAGCAGTAGCCCTCACCCTCCAAAACACCACCGGACCAATCCACATCTATACTGACTCTGGGCAGTAGCTAATGGCATGGCGGTGTGGATAGCCCAGTGGCAAGACATGGGGTGGGAAATACACAGGGGACAGAACCTTGTTCTGTCTCTTGGGACAGAACCACTGGCATTTCATTTGGGACCAGGCTACCCACAGAAAGGTTTCTGCACACCACGTGGATACCCATACCCAAAAAGATAACAAAAGAGGCAACATTTAACACCGCTGTGAACCAGGCTGCCCAAATATCATCTGCTACCACTTCCACCCGACACAGACCCCAGTGCACTAGCTGCGTGGGCACACCGCAAAGGTGGCCATTTAGGGGCCGATGGCACGCGGTGCTGGGCTGAACAATTAAGTGTCACCTTGACACTCGACCAATGCAAAACCTCTGTAGCTAACTGCCCCATCTGCCAGCAGGTCAAGCCACAGGGCTGGCCGAGAGGGCTACCAGGCCATATCCGTTGCGGCACGGGAGCGGGTTGGGGATGGCAAATCGACTATATTGGACCGCTTCCACAGCAAAATAAGAAAAAGTACGCCCTGACCAGGAATCTCGTCGCTGTTCCACATACCACACCACCTCCAGGCATTGGGCTTAATTAAAAGAATGAACGGCCTGCTCAAGGAAAAAATTCACACTCTGACACTCTCTCGCACACTGCAGGGGTGGCTAAGTGTCCTTCAGCAGGCTGTTGACCAATTAAACACACAGCCCACTGGCCAAAGGGGGTCCTCACTGTCCCGCCATCTGGCACACTCCCCATCACCCAACTTGGAAACCACTGAACCCACCGAGACCGAGGACTCAGGTAGAGTATGGATAAGACAGCCACAGGGTCCCCCCAAGAAGGGAGAAATTGTCACGCACGGTCCAGGGGACACTCGCTGGGTCGCCATTCTGGGTAAATCCGATATGTCCTGTATACATACCCGGCAGTTAACCAGACGGGAATGAGTTTCTGAGTTTCCTCCTGCCCCCTCCCCCCCGCCACAGGACAATGGCGCTACTCCAGTCATCCCTCCTGGTCGCTGCGATGATCGGCTTCATGACAGCTGCCAACACCTTCCTCAGGGTCGCTTGCGAGTTTGCCAGCAACACCAACCTATCGGACTGCTGGGTCTGGATGCGAACCCCAGCACACACCGATCCCACTGGATGACGTCGAGATGAACTGTCTGTACAGACTGTTTGCTCCTGCTGGTTTTGGTATATCTGTTTGGGGGAGCCCTGCTGGCAGTCCCCCACCACTCACCTCCCCACTACACAACGTCTCTTCCCTTGATCCCCAATGGGGTGGGTGCTTTAGGAACTGGTATTTCCCTCCCTACAATTTGACCTTCACTCAAGTCCCCACCCTCCCACAGCCACTGAGTAGACCCAGGGAATGTTGGTGCAGGCTCTGTAATGAGAAGCAGCAGCAGCAGCCGCCGAGTTCATTGCACCATGGGTGGCTCTGCAGCACAGGAGGGAAGGAAAAGGAGTGGGAGAGCTATAGTGATAGGGGATTCGATTGAGAGGGGAATAGATAGGCGCTTCTGTGACCGCAAACGAGACTCCAGGATGGTATGTTGCCTCCCTGGTGCAAGGGTCAAGGATGTCTCTGAGCGGCTGCAGGGCATTCTGGAATGGGAGGGTTAACAGCCAGTGGTCGTGGTGCACATAGGTACCAACGAGATAGGTAAAAAAACGGGATAAGGTCCTACAAGGTGAATTTAGGGAGTTAGGAGATAAACTAAACAGTAGGACCACAAAGGTAATAATCTCTGGATTACTACCAGTGCCACGTGCTAGTCAGAGTAGAAACAGGAGGATATTTCAGGTGAATACGTGGCTTGAAAAATGGTGCATGGGGGAGGGATTCAACTTTCTGGGGCATTGGAACCAGTTCTGGGGGAGGTGGGGCCGGTATAAACAGGACGGTCTGCACCTGGGCTGGATGGGAACCAATGTCCTAGGGGGAGCATTTGCTACTGCTGTTCAGGAGGCTTTAAACTAATGTGGCAGGGGGATGAGAACAAGAGCAGAGAGAGAGGGGTGTAAAATGAGGGTAGACGCAAAAAGTAGTAAGGTGAAAAGTAAAAGTGGCAGGCAGGCAAATCCAGGACAAAAAGCAAAAAGAGCCACTTTTCAACATAACTGTATAAGGGCTAAGAGTGTTGTAAAAACAAGCCTGAAGGCTTTGTGTGTCAATGCGAGGAGCATTCGTAACAAGGTGGATGAATTGAATGTGCAGATAGTTATTAATGAATATGATATAGTTGGGATCACAGAGACATGGCTCCAGGGTGACCAAGGATGGGAGCTCAACATCCAGGGATATTCAATATTCAGGAGGGATAGACAGGAAAGAAAAGGAGGTGGAGTAGCATTGCTGGTTAGAGAGGAGATTAACGCAATAGAAAGGAACGACATTAGCCTGGAGGATGTGGAATCAATATGGATAGAGCTTCATAACGCTAAGGGGCAGAAAACGCTGGTGGGAGTTGTGTACAGGCCACCTAACAGTAGTAGTGAGGTTGGGGATGGCATTAAACAGGAAATTAGAAATGCGTGCAATAAAGGAACAGTAGTTATAATGGGTGACTTCAATCTACATATAGATTGGGTGAACCAAATTGGTAAGGGTGCTGAGGAAGAGGATTTCTTTGAATGTATGCGGGATGGTTTTCTGAACCAACATGTTGAGGAACCAACTAGAGAGCAGGCCATTCTAGATTGGGTATTGAGCAATGAGGAAGGGTTAGTTAGCAATGTTGTCGTGCGAGGCCCCTTGGGTAAGAGTGACCATAATATGGTGGAATTCTTCATTAAGATGGAGAGTGACATAGTTAATTCAGAAACAAAGGTTCTGAACTTAAAGGGTAACTTTGAAGGTAAGAGATGTGAATTAGCTAAGATAGACTGGCAAATGATACTTAAAGGATTGACGGTGGATATGCAATGGCAAGCATTTAAAGATCGTATGGATGAACTACAACAATTGTTCATCCTAGTTTGGCAAAAGAATAAACCAGGGAAGGTAGTGTACCTGTGGCTGACAAGGGAAATTAGGGATAGTATCAAGGCCAAAGAAGAAACATATAAATTAGCAAAAAAAAAGCAGCACACCTGAGGACTGGGAGAAATTCAGAAACCAGCAGAGGAGGACAAAGGGCTTAATTAGGAAAGGGAAAAAAGATTATGACAGAAAGCTGGCAGGGAACATAAAAACTAACTGTAAAAGCTTTTATAGATACATGAAAAGAAAAAGATTGGTCAAGACAAATGTAGGTCCTTTACAGTCAGAAACAGGCGAATTGATCATAGGGAACAAAGACATGGCAAACCAATTGAATAACTACTTTGGTTCTGTCTTCACTAAGGAGGACATAAATAATCTTCCAGAAATAGTAAGGGACCGAGGGTCTGGTGAGATGGAGGAACTGAGGGAAATACATGTTAGTAGGGAAGTGGTGTTAGGTAAATTGAAGGGATTAAAGACAGATAAATCCCCAGGGCCAGATGGTCTGCATTCCAGAGCGCTTAAGGAAGTAGCCCAAGAAATAGTGATGCATTAGTGATAATTTTTCAAAACTCCTTAGATTCTGGATTAGTTCCTGAGGATTGGAGGGTACTTAAAGCACATGGTATTGGGGGTATGGTATTGATGTGGATAGAGAATTGGTTGACAGACAGGAAGCAAAGAGTGGGAGTAAACGGGTCCTTTTCAGAATGGCAGGCAGTGACTAGTGGGGTACTACAAGGCTCAGTGCTGGGACCCCAGTTGTTTACAATGATTTAGACGAGGGAATCAAATGCAGCATCTCCAAGTTTGCAGATGACACGAAGCTGGCCGGCGGTGTTAGCTGTGAGGAGGATGCTAAGAGGATGCAGAGTGACTTGGACAGGTTAGGTGAGTGGGCAAATTCATGGCAGATGCAATTTAATGTGGATAAATGTGAGGTTATCCACTTTGGTTGCAAGAACAGGAAAACAGATTATTATCTGAATGATGGCCGATTAGGAAAAGGGGAGATGCAACTAGACCTGGGTGTCATTGTACACCAGTCATTGAAGGTGGGCATGCAGGTACAGCAGGCGGTGAAAAAGGTAAATGGTATGTTGGCATTCATAGCAAAAGGATTTGAGTACAGGAGCAGGGAGGTTCTACTGCAGTTGTACAAGGCCTTGGTGAGAACGCACCTAGAATATTGTGCACAGTTTTGGTCCCCTAATCTGAGGAAAGACATTCTTGCCATAGAGGGAGTACAGAGAAGGTTCACCAGATTGATTCCTGAGATGGCAGGACTTTCATATGAAGAAAGACTGGATCAACAAGGCTTATACTCACTGGAATTTAGAAGATTGAGGGGGATCTTATTGAAATGTATAAAATTCTGAAGGGATTCGACAGGCTAGATGCAGGAAGATTGTTTCCGATGTTGGGAAAGTCCAGAATGAGGGGTCACAGTTTAAGGATAAAGGGGAAGCTTTTTAAGACTGAGATGAGGAAAAACTTCTTCACACAGAGTGGTGAATCTGTGGAATTCTCTGCCACAGGAAACAGTTGAGGCTGGTTCATTGGCTATATTTAAGAGGAAGTTAGATATGGCCCTTGTGGCTAAAGGGATCAAGGGGTATGGAGAGAAAGCAGATGCAGGGTTCTGAGTTGGATGATCAGCCATGATCATACTGAATGGCGGTGCAGGCACGAAGGGCAGAATGGCCTACTCCTGCACCTATTTTCTATGTTTCTATGAGCAGACTTCCAACCTTTCAGTCGGTCACAGTGACTGCGAGCACAACTGGTACCCGGGTGCCCCAGTGACCACTGCCGACGGTGCCGCTAAGCTGGGAGCTCCCTGGACTCTGAACAGGACCCACTGACCTGCAGCCACCGCGCCTACCCGTGGCTCCCCACCAGCTGGTACGGCTGCTGCGTTCCTGCATATGTGGTGCCCTTCATCAACACCCTGAACGACCTTGGGGAAAACCCGGCATACAGCAGCCACCGGGACAAGAGGGCCATTACAGAGGCAGAGAGGTTCTGGATGATAGCCTTTCCCAGTTATGGTATGGCCCCAGTGTCCAGGGAGGTGATCCAGAAGACCAGTGTGCTCGAGACTCTGGCCAACGAGACAGCAGTGGCACTGCAACACACTGAGAATGCTCTCACCCGAACAGCAGCAGAACTGACAGCTGTCAGGATGGTCTCCCTGCAGAACTGAATGGCCCTGAACTACCTGCTCACTGCTGATGGTGGAACGTGTGCAGTGATTGGTAAGGAATGCAGTACCTTTATCCCTGATGAGTCTAGCAACATCACCCACTTGACTGCTCACATTCGGGACTCGGTGGCTAAAATTCAAAAACAGAGGGACCAGCTCCTCCAGCACCAACACCTCATGGGGCAATTGGTAGCCCTTTGGGTCCTGGGGGTGGGGGTGGTGGGCAACTGTCATCCACTGGTCCATCGTACTCATTCTTGTCATTATTGCTATTATTATACTATGTTATGTATGCCAAATTATTAAGAATGTGTCTGCCTTTATTTTGCTGCTTAGAAATGGTTACTTCTCGTATGTTGATATTGCTTTCACTCTCCCTTATGTGTCCTGGCCGTGTGGTGTGTCGTCCGAGGGGTGGAGTGTAACCAGAGAGCCGTGCCTGTCACATGACAGCACTGCCCTCACCTGGTTGGAGGTCACACCATCTGCCAGTCAACATTTTGCCCCTCCCAACTAATCAATGCACACTTAACCATTGGCCACCTTAATTGGATTAACCTGTCTAGCACCCCATGACCTATAAAGGGTGCTACATGTGCTCCAGGCTGAAGACACGTGGTAAGGTGTGCACTGAATAGGGTTGCGGGAGCGTTTATTGTTGTCCCTTTAGCAAAGAGCCTGTTTGCCTATAGCCAAGAGGGACAGGTACTATAATGACTTTTCCCTTGCTTGTATGTGTACCTGTACTCTGTCCCCACACCGTTTTCCCCATGTATTGTACTGCAGACCCGACTTTTCCCATGCTCCTCTATTCTAAGCGCGTTTGTGCGAATATTGTAGACGCTTGTGTTGTTCCCAAGCTTTCTCTCCCCTTGAAAATAAACTCATTATTAAAACTGTGTGTCCAGAGCTCGTCTTTGAAACCCAAAGAATCTTTCTCATTTCCACCACAACACTACCTCACCAGCTTGGATTCCAGTGGTCCAATATCAACTCTGAACTCCCTTTTATTCTTTATATAACTGAAGAAACTCTGATATTCTGCTATATGTTCTTGGCTAGCCTGCCCTCACATATGTTCAAATGCCGAGACCCTTCGTCAGGACTAACCGAAAGGAAAGATAGTAAGAGATTTCAAAGTAGTGGGGGGAGGGGGAAATGCAAAATGATAGAAGACCGGAGGGGGTGGAATGAAGCTAAGAGCTGGAAAGGTGATTGGCGAAAGTGATACAGAGCTGGCAAAGGGAAAGGATCATGGGATGGGAGGCCTCAGGGGAAAGAAAGGGGGGGGGGGGGAGCACCAGAGGGAGATGGAGAACAGGCAAACAACTAAATATGTCAGGGATGGGGTAAGAAGGGGAGGAGGGGCATTAACGGAAGTTAGAGAAGTCAATGTTAATGCCATCAGGTTGGAGGCTACTTCAAATCTCTTTCTATCTTTCCTTTTGGTTAGTCCTGACGAAGGGTCTCGGCCCAAAACGTCAACAGCACTTCTGCCTATAGATGCTGCCTGGCCTATTGTGTTCCACCAGCATTTTGTGTGTGTTCACGTACTTTTCCAGCCTGGACTGTGAATGATGAACCAGTATGTTCAATAAAGACACAAAAAGTCCAATTGTTTGGTTATTATTCATTTAGGCAGATTGTGTTATTATTGTGACTTAGATGAAGATCAGACCACATTTTATGAGGAATTAATGCAGAAAAACAGCCATTCATGATGTCTGGTTTTCCCTTTGTAGGAAGTAATGGCCTGCAAACCCTGTCTGAGCTGACGTGCCTCTGATTCCAATGATAACCTCAATGGGAATTGTTTTTTTCCACCCTTAAAATAACCTTCCGTAGGTCATACCCAGACTTCAAAGATTCATCCAAGCACCTCTTAAATGCTATTAGAGATTCTGCCTGTACCACATTCAAGGTAGGTACTCAAAACTTTTCAGGTGACAAAAGCCTCTCTCAAAACCTTTACCCTATGTCTCTAATGTGCAGTTTTACCCAACTCAAGTGCAAATAATAACTCTCTGAAAATGGCAACGCAGGTGGATAAGGATTCAGCATGGTTGCCTTCCTAGGTCAAGGCACAAAACACTGATCTGTAGGAGCTTGATAAAGTGATCTGATGGATGTTAATTAAATTATGAGCAGTGCAGATAAGCTAGTCAAAACCCTTTGCTCTTGGACAGTGGTTCTCAACCTGCGATCAATGGACCCCTCAGTTAGTGATAGGGGTACATGGCATAAAAAAGGCTACAGTGATGAGTCTAAAACAAGAGAACACAGGCTTATGGTCAGTGGGAGAAATTCAAGAGTAATCTGGCAAGCAAGGTGTGTGCACAGGAAGAAGATAGTGGTTATGAACTATGGACTTTTAAAAGCTATGGATAGGAGAGTGATACAGGTCCAATGAGATGGAATTAGAACAAGTTTTACAGTTACATGAATATATAAGACTGAAGGATTTGTTTTTTTATGCTGTATGGCTCTACAACTCTTATCACTGCAATTCCTAACTCATCGGTTGACTTCCCTTTATCCTTAAAAGATTCTAGCAAATTTGAAGTTCAATTTTCCTTCATAAAACCATAATTCTCCTCCTGTGATTTATTACATCCTAAACTCTTTGGAAAACAATTCTGGCATTTTTCCAGTAACAGATTTCAGATTAATTGGTATATAGTTTCCTGATTTCCACCTGCCCTTTGTTCAATAATGGTGTCTGGTATTTTCTAGTCTCCAAATTCCAGGCAATTCTACATCAGTAGCCACTTCCTTTAAAACAATCAGATCCAGGGAACTTGCCTACATTTTTAGAAAAGTACTATGTAAATCAATGATACCTTAAATAGTAAATAGTTTTAAACTCCTCTTTCTATAGCCTATTGAATACCTAATACTACAGGGGTGAGACTTGTTCTACTACCACGAAGAACAATCCAAAACAATTGATTATTTATTTGCTGTTATTAATTGCCCAATTTCTGAGGGACCACTGTTTCCTTTATCTGCTCTCCATTTTTAAATGCTCTTATTGTTGCATTATCTTCTAGTTACTTTCATATTCCACATTTGCCCTTTTACTTTTCATTAACCTTTCATTATTACCAAAATTTCCCAAGCTTCTGATCTATTACTGATTTTCTAAACATTGTATTCCATTTATTTTAATACAATCTTCTGAATTTGGTCTTCATGCATTAAGTTTGTCAAAGTCAGGGTGAAAGGCAGGGGTAGTGGGGATAAACTCCCACTGCCTATTAAATGCTCCCAATGGCATGCATTGGTGCTGAAGAGGGCAAATGCCACATTCTCATTTATTTATGAGGTCCAGAATACAAGAGCAAGGATGTGATGCTGAGGCTTTATAAAATACTGGTGAGGCCTCACCTTGAGTATTGTGAACAGTTTTAGGCCCCTTATCTTACGTGCTGGCATTGAGAGGGTCCAGAGGAGGTTCACAAAGATGACAGGGGATCATATTGAAATCTTTTGAATGTTGAAAGGCCTAGACAGATTAGATGTGAAAAGGATGTTTCCCATGGTGGGAGGGTCTAGGACAAGAAGGCATATCCTCAGGATAGAAGGGTGCCCTCTCAAAACAGAGATGCAGAGAAATTTAGCCAAAGGGTGGTGAATTTGTGGCCATGTGCAGCACTGGAGGCTAGGTTGTTGAGTGTATTTAAGGCACAGATTGATGGGTTCTTGATTGGACATGGCATGAAAAGTTATGGGGAGAAGGCCGGGAACTGGGGTTGAGGAGGAGATAGAAAATGATCAGCTGTGATTGAATGGTAGAGCAGATTGAATGGGCCAGATGACCTAATTCTGCTCCTTTGTCTTATGCACCTCAAAAAGCCTCTGACAACCAAGTCCAACCCATGGCCTTGGTTAGCTAAGCCCAATGGAACAGCTTCTATTGACAGAAGAAGCCAAGATGGCTTACTGGCACATTAAAGCCTGTCACTTCAGGCAGATGGGCTTTATTAGCCATTGGTGGCAGCTCATCTAGAAGGATAACACTGATCTCAAACCTCTGCTTGCCTTGTGGCTATACCACTCATGGCCAAGTGTTTAGAAGTAAACCCTGAGGGAAAAATCCAGAACTGGAGTGACGAAGGCAGTCCTATCTTGAGTTCAATGCTCACTGACAACTTCTGCGATGTCACTGGTGCCAAACTGTATTGGTCTCTGCCTGTCATTCCTATAAATCCATCAGCTGCATGGAGAGGGAGCCTGCTACATAGGCAACGGCTTGTTCTCCATATCATACTGCCCTGTCTATCACATAGACAGCTAGAATACAACATCCATGGTCAACCCCAATGAGGCCCTCATTAACTTCCAACTCATTAACATGGTAATGAATTACAACCTTGCCACCCACATCAATATTGCAGAAAAGAACTATTTGGGACATCTGTCTATGTTAAAGGAAGTAAAACTTGTTGCTACATCTGCCACACACTAAATGCTGAAAGAACTCAGTGGGTCTGGCAGCATCTATAGAGAAAAATAAACAGTCAACATTCTGGGCCAAAGCCCATCATCAGAACTAGAAAGGGGCAGAAGCCAGAATTAAAAGGTGGGGGAGAAGAATAAGTACAAATGAAGAGGAAGGTGGACAGTCCCTACCATGTGTGTTGCACAAGATTTCCAGATCTGCAAAATCTCTTGTGGCTAGATGCCATCTTTGTTTTCAAAGATCAAAAATCAACTTTATTCACTATATTTTGTTCTTACCGTGCCACAAGATTAATAAATCTTATTTAGTGCAAAGGGACCGCGCTCTAAAAACTTCTCCATCATAAATACAAGCAACACACACAAAATGCTGGTGGAACGCAGCAGGCCAGGCAGTATCAATAGGGAGAAGCACTGTTGACGTTTCAGGCCGAGACCCTTCGTCAGGCCCGAAACATCAACTGTACTTCTTCCTATAGATGCTGCCTGGCTTGCGGCGTTCCACCAGCATTTTGTGTGTGCTGCTTGAATTTCCAGTATCTGCAGTATTGACAATCCCAAAAAACATCCATTTGTAAAAGAATCCCATAAAAATCAAAGATAAGTACAGCATAATACTGTAAAAATCATTTTCCCTTCACAGAATACAGCGTAATTTACGCTGCCTGGATTCTTTCTTCCAGACTAGCAGTATGCATAGGGAAAAGCTCACTTCAAACACTTCCGAAATTATTCACTGAAGACCAGCATCCTTGATTTATAAATCATGCAGAGGATTCAGATTCAGATAGAACAGGAAGTGAGCAAAGGGGTTCACTGAAAAGAATATGTCTGTTCTCCTGACAAGTCAAAAGGGGAGGGGGTTGTTGCGTGGGATGATGAAGCAGTGATGGAGAGTGTGGGGTAGGTGAGAGGAAGGAGGTAGAGAGGTCGAGGGGAAAGGAACGGGTGGGGTGGGGGAGGGGAGAGGGAGGGAAAATAGATGGGCGGAGAGCTGGAGAGGGACAGGGGTGGGTGGATGCTGGAAGGTGGAGGAGTCGATATGGGGAAAAGATGTTTGCAGAATGGGAGTTGTGAGTGATGTTGAAAACCAGAAGCCAGCGGCACCCGAACTAGGGATGTTGTGGTTTGGGTTGAGTTCCCCATCCCGGGAAACGGCCCGAGCCCGGACCTCATGGGCGCCGCCTCAGTCGGTGGGGCAACGGAGAAATGATCCCGCGCTCTCTCCGGGAGCTCCACCCACGGTGCTTCTGCCCCGGTCTGGGCCTCCCGCACCCACCTGGATCGGCATCCGCGCCGCTCCCACTCACTCTTCGGGTCCACGGGTTCACCTTGGGCGGCGGAGCCTCGATAAATTCCTTCCTGCGGCCGCTGGCGACTTTCGACTCCTCAGCGCCGTCTCCGGCCTGTACCGGCGGCTCAGGCCGGGCCTCGGGCCCAGGCTCTGCGGCAGGCCCAGGACTCGGAGTTCCCAGCTCGACGGCAAGCGCCGGCTTACTCCACGGATTGACCTTGGGGGGCGGAGCCGCCATGAGACGTTTGCTGGCGGCCTGGGGCTCGCTGTGCTCGGGGGCCGGGCCGGCGGCGCGGTGTGGTGGTGGCAGAGTCTGCACCTGTGCGGCCATGGCGCGGGCTCGGCCTGCACTCCGTATGGCGGCGCGACACGGCCGAGGGCGCGCACGCAGCGCCACTGCGTTACCAGGCGCGCACGTTGTGCGCAGGTCCGGCGGAAGGCGATCGCGCGCGCAGACGTTCCGGAGTACGCGCAGTCTCCCGAGGCCATGAACCGGTTTTGTCTGCCCCTTCCCCGACTCTTCGGGACGCCTTTCTTCATCAGGGCCTTCTCATGGGTGGAGTCTGACTGCAAGACGACATCGGGAGTATTTTTTGATAACTTATGGATGGAAAGTATTTTGGTTAAGATGAAAGTTGGGAGTGAGAGGAAGGAATATCATTTTTTCTGAGATTTTTTATTATTTGAACGGTTTATACGGGTAAGGTAGGGAAGGTTTATTTTGGCTTCTGTGAGCCAGAGAATGGGACGTACAAGGTAGTACTTGTAGCTTTTTTTTGTTTAATATTACGGTTAATGACATTTGCTCTGAGATAGGTACAGTACAGGGGTCAGAAAATCACTTTTTGCAGTTGATGCAACTTTATTCATTAGAGATAGAAATTTCAATGTAGCTATATAGGTTGCAATTAACGAAAAAGGAGCAAATAGATGGGGTTTTAAGCATTTAGTAGCTAAAACACAAGTTATGTGTTTTACAAAAAGGATCAACAGACCTGCATTTGATTTGAAATTATATGGTCAAACTCTTGAAGAAGTGTCAGTGTTAAGACTTCTTGGCAGTTGGCTGGAAGTACCATATCAGTAAAATAATTGATAAATGTAAAGGAGCATTAAATGTCCTCAGATGTCTGTGGGTATTGTTGGAGTGCTACACAATCTCTTGACCATTTACATGTGTTTAATTAGATCTGTACTTGCTTATGGATCAGCTTCATCTTCAAATTTAAAATGTTTCAATGTGATATAAGCACGGGCTTTAGGACTGTGTTGTGGTGCAGTAAGGTCGTTCCCTGTTTCAGCTTTACTGGTTGAAATGGGACAATTACCCTTACAGTTGCGGAGGTTGAAGTTGTTAACATACTGGATTAATTTGAAAGGACAGAGCAATAATCAACCTGTGTGTTGAAAGACTTGACAACATCGCAAAAGGGTGTTTTTAGTTTAGGGTGGCTGGGTTCTTATCATGCTCAGAATATGGTTTTGCTGGATTATGTAATTTGTCCCACTGTAGCTTTCTCAGTAACCCAACCTTGTTTTTTTGCAATGACTTTTGATTTTGTGTCATGGAGTTTAATGAAGTCCTAGGATCCTGATATGCCTGAGAGTCTGTTGGTTAATCAATTTATTAAGGAAAATTATTGTAATATGTTAACCTTTTTTTTACTGATGGATCAAAAGATAGTTAACTGGATATGTTGGCTGGGCTGTTTTTGTGTCTGAATTACAGGTAACAACCATTTATCAGTACATACAGCAGAATTGGTTGCCATCATTTAGGGCTTACCGTGGGTGGATGAAACTTGTCTTTGTAAAGTTGTAATTTGTTCAGATTCACACACAGCTTATGGCAAGGACTGCACACCATTGCAGACTTCAAAGCTAAATGCAGTGGAGTTTCCAACATTGATAACTCTCTCCCGGACAAGCTAAATCTTTTTTACACTCAACTTGATATTGCCAATATTGAGCCCCTGAGGAGATCTGCAGTTGATGCAACCGGCAGCTTGTCATCTGTAATGCCGAAGTACGCAGTTGTTTCCAACAGGTGGACAGACATAAGGCTGTGAGATTGGAACATATCCCAGGATGAGTACTCAGGATGTGTGCAGCACAACTGGCTGGTGTGTTTACAGACATTTTTAATCTCTTCCTCTCCCAGTGTAGAGTGCCCTCCTGCTTCGAAACATCCACCATTGTTTCTGTACCTAAAAAGACCAAGGTAACATGTCTGAATGACTGGCGTCCTGTCGCACTCACCTCAATAATAAGCAAATGCTTTGAGAGGCTGGTCAAGGATTACATCTGCAGCAAGCTACTACCCACACTGGACCCCCTACAATTCACCTACCGACACAAGTGATCGACAGATGATACAATAGCCACAGGCACATTGTCCTTACACATCTGGAGAAGAGGAATGTTTATGTGGGAATGTTGTTCTTGGACTACAGTTCAGCATTCAACACCATAATTCCCTCCAGGCTTGACAAGAAGCTCAGAGACCTTGGCCTTCACCCTGCCTTGTGCAGCTGGATCCTGGACTTCCTGTCAGATCGCCAGCAGGTGATAAGAGTGGGATGCCTCACCTCTTGCCCCTCTGACCCTCAACACAGGTGCCCCTCAGGGTTGTGTACTAAGCCCCTTCCTTTTCTCTCTGTATACTTATGATTGTGTCACCATCCACAGCTCCAATCTGCTAATTAAATTTGCTAATGATACTACATTGATTGGCCTAATCTCAAATAATAATGAGGCAGCCTACAGGGAGGAAATCATCACTCTACACAGAGGTGTCAAGAAAACAACCTCTCCCTCAATGTCACAAAAATAAAGGAGCTGGTTGTGGACTACAGGAGGAATGGAGACAGGCTAGCCCCTATTGACATCAATGGATCTGGGTTTGAAAGGGTGAACAACTTCAAATTCCTCGGCATAAACATCACCAAGGATCTCACGTGGTCTGTACATATGGGCTGTGTGGTGAAAAAAGCACAACAGCACCTCTTTCACCTATGGTTGAAGAAGTTCGGTATGGCCCCCCCCAAATTCTAAGAACTTCTACATGGGCACGATTGAGAGCATCCTGACTGGCTGCATCATTTCTGCCTGTATTGACAATCCCAAAAAAAATACATTTGTAAAAGAATCCCATAAAAATAAAAGATAGGTACAGCACAATACTGTAAAAATCATTTTCCCTTCGCAGAACACAGCACATTTTATGCTGCCTGGATTCTTTCTTCCAGACCAGCAGTATGTACCTCCCTTAATCTCAGGACTCTGCAGAGAGTGGTGCAGATAGCCCAACACATCCATAAATGTGAACTTCCCACTATTCAGGACATTTCCAATGACAGGTGTGTAAAAAAAAAAAAAAAAAAAAAAGGACCCAAAGGCTCATTGGGGGACCGGAGTCATCCCAACCACAAACTGTTCCAGCTTCTACCATCGGTACCACAGCATAAAAGACAGGACCAACAAGCTCTGGGACAGCTTCTTCCACCAGGCTATCAGACTGCTTAATTCATGCTGACACAACTATATTAATATGTTATATTGACTATCCTGCTGTACATAGTGTAACACACCATAAGGTTTCACTGCTAAGGTTAATGTAATGGTTTCTATGTAATGTTCCATTGTTAAGGTAGTGGATTCTCTGTAGCAGCAATGTTTGGGTAATGAATAGAGATAACGGGACTTTGGAATGCAGGGGCTGTCCAATGGGAGAAATGTTTTTCTTTCTTTTGTGTCTGGGAGCCAGGTTTTGCACGGTCTTTATTTAGTTTCATTATAATTATGGAGAAGGAGACGACTGGACCCAGGGTTGAGATTTTTCATTGGAGAAAGGCTAACTTTGAGGAGATGCAAAAGGATTGAGAAGGAGTGGATTGGGACAATTTGTTTTATGGGAAGGATGTAATAGAAAAATGGCGGTCATTTAATGGTGAAATTTTGAGCGTACAGAATCTTTATGTTGCTGTTAGGTTGAAAGGAAAGGTTAAAAGTTTGAGAGAGTCATGGTTTTCAAGGGATATTGGATTAGGAAAAAGAAAGAGATCTACAATAAATATAGGCAGAATGGAGTAAATGAGGTGCTCGAGGAACATAAAGAAAGTAAGAAATTAGAAAAGCTAAAAGAAGATATGAGGTTGCTTTGGCAAGTAAGGTGAAAATTAATCTGAAGGGTTTCTACAGTTATATTAATAGCAAAAGGATAGTGAGAGATAAAATTAGTCCCTTAGAGAATCAGATTGGACAGCTATGTGTGGAGCCAAAGGAGATGGGGGAGATTTTGAACAATTTATTTTCTTCGGTATTCACTAAGGAGAAGGATATTGAATTGTGTAAGGTAAGGGAAACAAGTAGGGAAGTTATGGAAACTATGACGATTAAAGAGGAGGAAGTACTGGCACATTTAAGGAATATAAAAGTGGATAAATCTCCGGGTCCTGACAGGATATTCCCTAGGACCTTGAGGGAGGTTAGTGTAGGAATAGCATAGGATCTGACAGAAATATTTCAAATGTCATTAGAAATGGGGATGGTGCCGGAGGATTGGCGTATTGCTCATGTTTTTCCATTGTTTAGGAAAGGTTCTAAGAGTAGACCTAGCAATTATATGCCTGTCAGTTTGACGACAGTGGTGGGTAAATTAATGGAAATTATTCTTAGAGATGGTATATTATAATTATCTGGATAGACAGGGTCTGATTAGAATCAGTCAAAATGGATTTGTGCGTGGAAGATCATGTTTGACAAATCTTATTGAATTTTTTGAAGAGGTTACGAGGAAACTTGATGAGGGTAAAGCAGTGGATGTTGTCTATATGGACTTCAGTAAGGTCTTTGACAAGGTTCTGCACGGAAGGTTAGTTTGGAAGGTTCAATCGTTAGGTATTAATATTGAAGTGGTAAAATGGATTCAAAAGTGGCTGGATGGGAGACGCCAGAGAGTAGTGGTGGATAACTGTTTGTAAGGTTGGAGGCAGGTGACTAGTGGTGTGCCTCAGGGATCTTTTTTGAGTCCAATGTTGTTTGTCATATACATTAATGATCTGGATGATGGGGTTAGTAAGTATGCAGATGATACTCAGGTAGGTGGTGTTGTGGATAATGAAGTAGGTTTTCAAAGTTTGCAGAGAGATTTAGGCCAGTTAGAAGAGTGGGCTGAGTGATGGCAGATGGAGTTTAATGCTGATAAGTGTGAGGTGCTACATTTTGGTAGTGATAATCCAAATAGGACATACATGGTAAATGGTTGGGCATTGAAGAATGCAGTAGATCTAGGAATAATGGTGCATAGTTCCCTGAAGGTGTATTCTCATGTGGATAGGGTGGTGAAGAAAGCTTTTGGTATGCTGGCCTTTATAGATCAGAGCATTGAGTATAGGAGTTGGGATGTAATGTTAAAATTGTACAAGGCATTGGTAAGGCCGAATTTGGAGTATTGTGTACAGTTCTGGTCACTGAATTATAGGAAAGATGTCAACAAAATAGAGAAAGTACAGAGAAGATTTACTAGAATGTTTACTAGAATTCCAGGATGAAGGAGATGTCTTCCTTTTTTAAACAAAGGGGTTTCCCTTCTTCCACCATCAACTCTGATCTCAAACGCATCTCTCCCATTTTCCGCACATCTGCCCTCACCCCATCCGCCCGCCATCCCACTCGGGATAGGGTTCCCCTTGTCCCCACCAGCCTCCAGGTCCAACGTATAATCCTTCGTAACTTCCGCCACCTCCAATGGGATCCCACTACCAAGCACATCTTTCCCTCACCCCCCCCTTTCTGTTTTCTGCAGGGATCGCTCCCTACATGACTCCCTTATCCACTCGTTCCCCCCCATCCCTTCCCACCGATCTGCCTCCTGGCACTTATCCTTGTAAGCGGAACAAGTGCTACACCTGCCCTTACACTTCCTCCCCCTCACCACCATTCAGGGCCCCAGACAGTCCTTCCAGGTGAGGTGACACTTCACCTGTGAGTCGGCTGGTGTGGTATACTGTGTCCGGTGCTCCCTGTGTGGCCTTTTATATATTGGAGAGACCCGACGCAGACTGGGAGACCGTTTCACTGAACACTTACGCTCGGTCCGCCAGAGAAAGCAGGATCTCCCAGTGGCCACACATTTTAATTCCACGTCACATTCCCATTCTGATATGTCTATCCATGGCCTCCTGTACTGTCAAAATGAATCCAAACTCAGTTTGGAGAAACAACACCGGCTGGGTAGCCTCCAACCTGATGGCATGAACATTGACTTCTCTAACTTCTGTTAATCCCACTGACCCCATCCCTGACATATTTAGTTGTTTGCCTGTTCTCCATCTCCCTCTGGTGCTTCCCCCCACACCTTTCTTTCTCCCGAGGCCTCCCGTCCCATGATCCTTTCCCTTCTCCAGCTCTTTTTGCCAATCACCTTTCCAGCTCTTAACTTCATCCAACCCCCTCCAGTCTTCTCCCATCACTTCGCACTTCCCCCTCCCCCCACTACTTTCAAATCTCTTACTATCTTTCCTTTTAGTTAGTCCTGATGAAGGGTCGCGGCCCGAAACGTCGACAGTGCTTCTCCTTATAGATGCTGCCTGGCCTGCTGTGTTCCACCAGCATTTTGTGTGTGGTGTTTGAATGTCCAGCATCTGCAGATTTCCTCGTGTTTACTAGAATGTTACCTGGGTTTCAGCACCTAAGTTACAGGGAAAGATCGAACAAGTTAGGACTTTATTCTTTGGAGCGTAGAAGGTTGAGGGGGGACTTGATAGAGGTAATTAAAATTATGAGGGGGATAGATAGAGTTGATGTGGATAGGCTTTTTCTATTGAGAGTAGGGGAGATTCAAACAAGAGGACATGAGTTGAGAGTTGGGGGCAAAAGTTTAAGGGTAACATGAGGGGTAATTTCTTTACTCAGAAAGTGGTAGCTGTGTGGAGCGAGCTTCCAGTAGAAGTGGTAGAGGCAGGTTCGGTATTGTCATTTAAAGTAAAATTGGATAGGTATATGGACAGGAAAGGAATGAAGGGTTATGGGCTGAGTGCGGGTCAGTGGGATTAGGTGAGAGTAAGCGTTCGGCACAAACTAGAAGGGCCAAGTTGGCCTGTTTCCGTGATGTAATGGTAATATGGTTATACCCTCAGGATCAACACCTCTATCAGGTCACCTCTCATCCTCTGTCACTCCAAGGAGAAAAGGCAGAGCTCACTCAACCTATTCTCATAAGGCATGCTCCCCAATCCAGGCAACATCCTTGTAAATTTCCTCTGCACCCTTTCTATGGCTTCCTTCCTGTAGTGAGGCAATCAAAACTGAGCACAGTACTCCGAGTGGGGTCTGACCAGGGTCCTATATAGCTGCAACATTTCCTTTTGGCTCCTAAATTCAATTACACGATTGATGAGGGCCAATACACCGTACACATTCTTAACCACTGAGTCAACCTGCACAGCTGCTTTGAGCATCCTATGGACTCGGACCCCAAGATCCCTCTGATGGTCCACACTGCCAAGAGTCTTACCATTACTACAATATTCTGCCATCATACTTGACCTACCAAAATGAACTACCTCACACTTATCTGGGTTCTACTCCATCTGCCACTTCTCAGCCCAGTTTTGCATCCTATCGATGCCCTGCAGTAACCTGACAGCCCTCCACACTATCCACAGCACCCCCAATCTTTGTGTCATCATCAAACTTGTTAACCCATCCCTCCACTTCCTCATCCAGGTCACTTATAAAAATCACAAAGTGTAGGGGTTGCAGAACAGATCCCTGAGGCACTCCACTGGTCACCGACCTCCATGCAGAATATGACCTGTCTACAACCACTCTTTGCCTTCTGTGGGCAAGCCATTTCTGGATCCACAAAGCAATGTCCCCTTGGATCCTATGCCTCCTTACTTTCTCAATAAGCCTTGTATGGGGTACCTTATCAAATGCCTTGCTGAAATCCATATACACTACATCTACTGCTCTTCCTTCATCAATATGTTTAGTCACATACTCAAAAAGTTCAATCAGGCTTGTAAGGCACGACGTGCCCTTGTCAAAGCCGTGCTGACTATTCCTAATCATATTATACCTCTCCAAATGTTCATAAGTCCTGCCTCTCAGGATCTTCTCCATCAACTTACCAACTCACTGGTCTATCATTTCCTGGGCTATCTTTACTCCCTTTCTTGAATAAAAGAACAATATTCACAACCCTCCAATCCTCTGGAACCTCTCCCGTCCCTATTGATGATGCAAAGTTCATCGTCAGAGACTCAGCAATCTCCTCCCTCACCTCCCACAGTAGCCTGGGGTACATCTCATCTGGGCCCGGCGACTTATCCAACTTGATGCTTTCCAAAAGTTCCAGCACATCCTCTTTCTTAATATCTACATGCTCAAGCTTTTCAATTTGCTGCAAATCGTCACTATTATCACCAAGTGTCTTTTCCATAGTGAATACTGAAGCAAAGTATTCATTAAGTACCTCTGCTATTTCGTCCGCTTCCAGACACACTTTCCCACTGTCACATTTGATAGGTCCTATTCTTTCATGTCTTATCCTCCTGCTCTTCACATACTTGTAGAATGCCTTGGAGTTTTCCTTAATCCTGCCAACCAAGGTCTTCTCATGGCCCCTTCTGGCTCTCCTAATTTCCTTCTTAAGCTCCTTCCTGTTAGCCTTATAATCTTCTAGATGTCTAACATTACTTAGCTCTCTGAACCTTTTGTAAACTTTTCTTCTTAACCAAATTTTGTACACAGCCTCTGTACACCACAGTTTCTGCACCCTACCATAACTTCCCTGTCTCATTGGAACATACCTATGTAGAACTTCAAGCAAATATTCTCTGAACATTTGCCACATTTCTTCCATACTTTTCCTTGAGAACATATGTTTCCAATTTAATCTTCCAGTTTCCTGCCTGATAACCTCACAATTCCCCTTACTCCAATTAAACGCTTTTCTAACTTGTCTGTTCCTATCTCTCTTCAATGCTATGGTAAAGGAGATAGAATTATGATCACTATCACCAAAATGCTCTCCCATTAAGAGATCTGACACCTGACCAGGTTCATTTCCCAATACCAAATCAAGCACAGCCTCTCCTCTTGTAGGCTTATCTACATACTGTGTCTAACCCTAACCTTCCCGAAGACACCTAACAAACTCCACCCCATCTAAACCCTTTGCTCTCGGGAGATGCCAATCTATATTTGGGAAATTAAAATCTCCCATCACAACAACTCTTGTGTGTCTGGGAGTCGGGTTTTGCGTGTCCTTTCATTGGGGAGCAATGAAGAAAGTCGGAAGACCACCAGGCAGAGTGGACTGAGGAGTGAGGGTCTGAGGGCCAGGTAAACTTGGAGGTTGGCAACGCTCGGAGGAGGTTGATGAATAGCTGTATTAGTGAGCTCCAACAATATGCAATAGACTTTTTTCCTTAAAGTGGGCCCTTTTACTTTTTATTCTCTTTACTAACCCTCTATCCCTATTAAGATTTATAATGTTCAATCACTTAATTGCATATGGTGTACCGTCTGATATCTTGCGGTGTGGATTTGTAATCGGGCAACACATCATGCATCATCCACACAAATGAGGTTTCTTAGTCTGGCAGGGCCAGAAGTTGTTTTCCCCTAGATAAACACGTGCTGGCCGAGCCTGAGGATTATAATTGTGGGGGCTACATTTGGGATTGATTCTGCAGGATGCTGCATGATTGCCCTGAGCAATGAACCAGTGGGTTGTGTGTTTAAATCTGTGCTGGGGTGGTGCATCTCTATGGGGTTATCGGTAACTAATGTGTGCATGTTGAGTGGGGTAGATATTCGTACCCCAGATGAATTGTTAATTTGATTTTTGAGTACTGTTAAAGCTATTGGCAAAGTTGAAATTGTAGCACAGTTTTGATAAAATGGCGGGCTCAGACCTCGGTTTAGTTCAGACTAGCGCTGACGTAATGACAGTGGGACTGCCGGCATCTATCGGTGCCCCAAGTGAGGCAGGGCCATACTGTCAGTGGGGAGAAGATAGCCGAGCGGGCTGAGTCACAAGTTGAGTTTCCTGTAGCGGGGGGCAAAGACTTCAGAGACATAGTCCTATCATTTCTATGGAGGCTCATGGGGACCTGCAAGGAGAAAGCTGGGGAGAGCTTTCTGGGGACATTGTCCATGCACCCGGTTTTTGAGGATGTGCGTGACTGCACTGGGCCTGATACCAAATTTAAACGAGGGTCAGTATGGCTCACCCAGTCGAAGCCACTGGTGGTCTGGCCCAGGGAGGTAGCAAGAGTGATGGGGACCCCCATATTCCTCGGAGTGCCTGAGGGCATGGCCCTCTTCGTGGGTGGACGCTCCAGAAGACCTCGGGGAAATCAGGATTTCCTGCTGGGGTATTGGTGAGGCCTGAGCTGCAGCAGCCCTCAGTTGTACAGGCAAGCAATGGCAGTGATTGTCAGGAACACTACAAAGAGAGAGGTTACCTTCAAGCGGAGCATGCCCCTATTGCACCTGTTCCCGGCGATGGTAATGTCCAGTGTACCTGTGAGACAAGCTGGAGAGAAACTATAGGAAAAAGGGGGAAAGTTGACAGTGAAGATAGAGGCTGTTACCACTTGGCCAAGACCCCAGACTGTGAACGGTCTGTGCTCGTTCCTCAGGTTCTATGGTACATGCTGACTTTTGCTAACTCCCCATTGATTGAGGAAGAGACTCCCGGCCCTTCTCCATTGAGTTAGATGAGGGGATGCGGAAGTCTCAGAGAATTAGGAGACCCCAAATAGGCTGGCCTACATTGCCCCAGGGGAACGGAGTGTGACCCCTACTGTGTTGGGGAGCTATGTCACTGCCTTTTACACCTGGATTGGGTTTTGTGTTTTGTAGGAAGGGTTGGCGAATTATCTCAACTTCATGAGGACATGACTAAATTCACTGGGGGGAGAGTGTAACACGCTGTAAGGTTTCACTGCCAAGGCTAATGTAATTGCTTCTGTGTAATGTTCCACTGTTAAGGTAATGATTTCTCTGTAGCAGCAATATTTGGGTTATGACTAGAGATAATGGGACTTTGGAATGCAGGGGCTGTCCAATCGGAGAAATGTTTTTCTTTCTTTTGTGTCTGGGAGCCAGGTTTTGCACGGTCTTTCGTCAGGGAATGACGGAGAGAGAGGGCGCAAATGGAGAGAGTTGGAAGACCATCAGATGGAGTGGACTGAGGAGCGAGGATTCGAGGGCTGGGTACACTTGGAGGTCAGCGACGCTCGAAGGAGGTTGATGAATAGCCATATCAGTGAGCTCCAACAATGCACAATAGACTTTTTTTTCTTAAAATGGGCTCTTTTTCTTTTCTTTACTAACCCTCTATCCAGTTTAAGATTGATAAGGTTCAATCATTTAATTGCATATGGTGTACCGTCTGATATCTTGCAGTGTGGATTTGTAACCGGGCAACCCATCGCGCATCATCCACACCAGTGAGGTTTCTCAGTTTGGCAGGGCCAGAAGTTGTTTTCCCACGTGTTGGCCGGGCCTGAGGGTTACAATAATATTTATTAAAAATTACTGTAATTGTACATTTAGATGGAGATGTAACTTTAAGATTTTTACTCCTCATGTATACGAAGGATGGAACTAATAATGTCAATTCAATTCAATTTTTTGGTTTTGATTAGTCTTAAAATAGGTCATTCTACCAGTAAGACCATAAGACACGGGAGCAGAATTAGGCCATTCAGCCCATTGAGTGCTCTGCCATTCCATCATGGCTGATCCGTTATGGACCACAGCTATTTACAATGTACATTAATGATTTAGATAAAGGGATTAGAAGTAACATTAGCAAATTTGCAGATGACACAAAGCTGGGTGGCAGTGTGAAATGTGAGGAGGATGTTATGAGAATGCAGGGTGACTTGGACAGGTTGGGTGATGCAGATGCAGTTTAATGTAGATAAATGTAAGGTTATCCACTTTGGTGGTAAGAACAGGAAGGCAGATTACTATCTGAATGCCGTCAAGTTAGGAAAAGGGGAAGTACAACGAGATCTAGGTGTCCTTGTTCATCAGTCACTGAAAGTAAACCTGCATGTACAGCAGGCAGTGAAGAAAGCTAATGGCATGTTGGCCTTCATAACGAGGGGAGTTGAGTATAGGAGCAAAGAAGTGCTTCTGCAATTGTACAGGGCCCTGGTGAGACCACACCTGGAGTATTTTGTGCAGTTTTGGTCTCCAAATTTGAGGAAGGACATTCTTGCTATGGAGGGAGTGCAGCATAGGTTCATGAGGTTAATTCCCAGGATGGCGGGACTGTCATATGTTGAAAGATTGGAATGACTGGGCTTGTATACACTGGAATTTAGAAGGATGAGAGGGGATCTGATTGAAACATGTAAGATTATTAAGGGATTGGACATGCTAGAGGCAGGAAACATGTTCCTGATGTTGGGGGAGTCCAGAACCAGAGGCCACAGTTTAAGAATAAGGGGTTGGCCATTTAGAATGGAGTTGAGGAAAACTTTTTCACCCAGAGAGTTGTGGATCTGTGGAATGCTCTGCCTCAGAAGGCAGTGGAGGCCAATTCTCTGGATGCTTTCAAGAAAGAGATAGAGCTCTTAAAAATAGCAGAGCCAAGGGATATGGGGAGAAGGCAGGAACGGGGTACTGATTGTAGATGATCACATCTCTTTAATCTAGATGTTACTGTTCCACAACTATTTGTGTTTCTTTTAATGTACCCGTTCATGGGTTGCCACATCTAAAGCAGCTTGCCCTTTGTTCTTTCCTGACTAATGCATGAACTTCCTGTTCAAAAAAAAAACATGATACAATATCAATATTGACCAGGAATGGAAGAGTAGAATGTAAACCAGTAGAAATGATAGAGGCAGGTGCGGTATTGTCATTTAAAGTAAAATTGGATAGGTATATGGACAGGAAAGTAATGGAGGGTTATGGGCTGAGTGCGGGCCAGTGGGACTAGGTGAGAGTAAGCATTCGGCACGGACTAGAAAGGCCGAGATGGCATGTTTCTGTGCTGTAATTGTTATATGGTTGTAAAGCCTTCCAGCCTGCCACTGTGCAGTTTCCATACTATGCTGTGATGGGCATGCCAGGGTGGTCTTTACTGTGTATCAGTAGAAAGGTGTGAGTATGGTTATGCATTCTCCCACTTTCTGAGCCTCCTCAGAAAGAAGAGGTGTTGGTGAGCTTTTCTTATTGTGTAGAATGTTTTGGGACCAGGAAAGGTTGGGCGAGATGTGGATCCCCAGAAGTTTAAACACTACTGTGCTGCTGATGAAGAGAGTGGTGTGAGCTCCTGAAGTCAATATTCATTTCCTTTGTTCATCGGACATGGAGCAAGAGGTTATTAACCTAGCACCAGGCCTGAAGCTCTTCTACCTCCTCTCTGTAGGCCACCTCATTATTGTGGGCGTGTTAGTAAGTTTGCTGATGACACAAAGATTGGGGGTGTTGTGGGTAGTCCGGAGGATTGTCAGAGGTTACAGCGAGACATTGATAGGATGCAGAACTGGGCTGAGAAGTGGCAGATGGAGTTTAACCCAGGTGTTGAGGAACCAACTAGAAAGCAGGCCATTCTAGATTGGGTATTGAGCAATGAGGAAGGGTTAGTTAGCAATGTTGTCGTGCGAGGCCCCTTGGGTAAGAGTGACCATAATATGGTGGAATTCTTCATTAAGATGGAGATTGACATAGTTAATTCAGAAACAAAGGTTCTGAACTTAAAGAAGGGTAACTTTGAAGGTAAGAGATGTGAATTAGCTAAGATAGACTGGCAAATGATACTTAAAGGGTTGACGGTGGATATGCAATGGCAAGCATTTAAAGATCGCATGGATGAACTACAACAATTGTTCATCCCAGTTTGGCAAAAGAATAAACCAGGGAAGGTAGTGTACCTGTGGCTGACAAGGGAAATTAGGAATAGTATCAAGTCCAAAGAAGAAACATATAAATTAGCAAAAAAAAAAGCAGCACACCTGAGGACTGGGAGAAATTCAGAGACCAGCAGAGCAGGACAAAGGACTTAATTAGGAAAGGGAAAAAAAGATTATGAGAGAAAGCTGGCAGGGAACATAAAAAACTGACTATAAAAGCTTTTATAGATACGTGAAAAGAAAAAGATTGGTCAAGACAAATGTAGGTCCTTTACAGTCAGAAACAGGTGAATTGATCATAGGGAACAAAGACATGGCAGATCAATTGAATAACTACTTTGGTTCTGTCTTCACTAAGGAGGACATAAATAATCTTCCGGAAATAGTAAGGGACCGAGGGTCTAGTGAGATGGAGGAACTGAGGGAAATACATGTTAGTAGGGAAGTGGTGTTAGGTAAATTGAAGGGATTAAAGGCAGATAAATCCCCAGGGCCAGATGGTCTGCATCCCAGAATGCTTAAGGAAGTAGCCCAAGAAATAGTGGATGCATTAGTGATAATTTTTCAAAACTCCTTAGATTCTGGATTAGTTCCTGAGGATTGGAGAGTGGCTAATGTAACCCCACTTTTTAAAAAAGGAGGGAGAGAGAAACCGAGGAATTATAGACCAGTTAAACTGACATCGGTGGTGGGGAAAATGCTAAAGTCGGTTATCAAAGATGTGATAACAGCACATTTGGAAAGAGGTGAAATCATTGGACAAAGTCAGCATGGATTTGTGAAAGGAAAATCATGTCAGATGAATCTTATAGAATTTTCTGAAGATGTAACTAGTAGAGTGGATAGGGGAGAGCCAGTGGATGTGGTATATTTAGATTTTCAAAAGGCTTTTGACAAGTCCCAGACAGGAGATTAGTGTGCAAACTTAAAGCACACTGTATCGGGGGTATGGTATTGATGTGGATAGAGAATTGGTTGGCAGACAGGAAGCAAAGAGTGGGAATAAACGGGACCTTTTCAGAACGACAGGCAGTGACTAGTGGGGTACCACAAGGCTCAGTGCTGGGACCCCAGTTGTTTACAATATATATTAATGATTTAGATGAGGGAATTAAATGCAGCATCTCCAAGTTTGCAGATGACACGAAGCTGGGCGGCGGTGTTAGCTGTGAGGAGGATGTTAAGAGGATGCAGGTGACTTGGATAGGTTAGGTGAGTGGGCAAATTCATGGCAGATGCAATTTAATGTGGATAAATGTGAGGTTATCCACTTTGGTTGCAAGAACAGGAAAACAGATTATTATCTGAATGGTGGCCGATTAGGAAAAGGGGAGATGCAATGAGACCTGGGTGTCATTGTACACCAGTCATTGAAGGTGGGCATGCAGGTACAGCAGGCGGTGAAAAAGGCAAATGATATGTTGGCATTCATAACAAAAGGATTTGAGTACAGGAGCAGGGAGGTTCTACTGCAGTTGTACAAGGTCTTGGTGAGACCGCACCTAGAATATTGTGTGCAGTTTTGGTCCCCTAATCTGAGGAAAGACATTCTTGCCATAGAGGGATACAGAGAAGGTTCACCAGATTGATTCCTGAGATGGCAGGACTTTCATATGAAGAAAGACTGGATCAACTAGGCTTATACTCACTGGAATTTAGAAGATTGAGGGGGGATCTTATTGAAATGTATAAAATTCTGAAGGGATT
The DNA here is from genome assembly GCF_030144855.1 of Hypanus sabinus. Taxonomy (NCBI): domain Eukaryota; kingdom Metazoa; phylum Chordata; class Chondrichthyes; order Myliobatiformes; family Dasyatidae; genus Hypanus; species Hypanus sabinus. Next base: position 92,290,359 of record NC_082720.1, on the reverse strand, counting down.
GGACAGGCTAGATGCAGGAAAATTGTTTCCGATGTTGGAGAAGACCAGAACGAGGGGTCACAGTTTAAGGATAAAGGGGAAGCCTTTTAGGACTGAGATGCGGAAGAACTTCTTCACACAGAGAGTGGTGAATCTGTGGAATTCTCTGCCACAGGAAACAGTTGAGGCCGGTTCATTGGCTATATTTAAGAGGAAGTTAGATATGGCCCTTGTGGCTAAAGGGATCAGGGGGTATGGAGAGAAAGCAGGTACAGGGTTCTGAGTTGGTTGATCAGCCATGATCATACTGAATGGTGGTGCAGGTTCGAAGGGCTGAATGGCCTATTCCTGCACCTATTTTCTATGGTTCTATGTAAGTGTGAAGAGATTCATTTTGGTGTGTCATATTTGAAGACAGAATATAGTATTAATGGTAAGACTCTTGGCAATGTGGAGGATCAGAGAGATCTTGGGTCTCTATCCTTTGGACTCATCTGCAGCTTGCTACTACCCAAACTGGACCCCTACAATTGGTCTACTGACACAACCTATCGACAGATGACGCAATAGCCGCTGCTCTCCATACAGTCCCTATAAACCTGGAGTAGAGGGATGCTTATGTGAGAATGCTGTTCTTGAACTACAGTTCAGCATTCAACACCATAATTCCATCCAGGCTTGACAGGAAGCTCAGAGACCTCGGCCTTGACCCTGCCTTGTGCAGCTGGATCCTGGACTTCCTGTCAGATCACCGGCAGATGGTAAGAGTGGGCTCCCTCATCTCCACCCCTCTAACTCTCAACACAGGAACCCCTCAGGGCTGTGTACTAAGTCCCCTCCTTTACTCTCTGTATATTCTTGACTGTGTTATCACCCACAGCTCTAATCTGCTAATTAAATTTGCTGATGATACTACATTGATTGACCTAATCTGAAACAATGTAGAGATGGCCTACAATGAAGAAGTCATCTCTCTGACACAGTGGTGTCAGGAAAACAACCTCTCTCTCAACGTTGCAAAAACAAAGGAGCTGGTTGTGGATTACAGGAGGAATGGGGATGGGCTAACCCCTATTGACATCAATGGACCTGGGATTGACAGGGTAAACAGCTTTGTGTTCCTCAGCATCCACACTACTGGGGACCTCATGTGGTCTGTACACACCAGCTGTGTGATGAAAAATGCATAACAGTGCCTCTTTCACCTCAAACAGTTGAGTAAGTTTGTTATGGGCCTCCAAATCCTTTCTACAGGGGCACAATTGAGAGCATCCTGACTGGCCGCATCACTGCCTGGTATGGGAACTGTACCTCCCTTAATCACAGAACTCTTCAGAGAGTGATGCAGACAGCCCAGCGCATCTGTAGTTGTGAACTTCCCACTATTCACGACAATTACAAAGTCCAGTGTGTCAAAAGGGCCCGAAGGATCATTGGGGACCCAAGTCACCCCAACCACAAACTGTTCCAGCTGCTGCCATCAGTACTACAGCATAAACGCCAGGACCAACGGGCTCCAGGACAGCTTCATCTACCAGGCCATCAGACTGATTAACTCGCGCTATGTTACATTCACTGTTCTGTTTATTATAAATTACTGTGACTTCACATTTAAACGGAGACGTGACGTAAAAATTTTTACTCGTATGTGAAGGATGTAAGAAATAAAGTAATTCAAGTGAATGCTAACATTGCGTTTGCCTTCCTTACTGACTAAACCTGCAAATTAACCTTCAGGGAATGCTGCATGAGGATACCCAAGTCCATTTGCACCTCAGATTTTTGAATTTTCTCTCCCTTTAGAAGATGTTCTATGCCTGTATTTCTTCTACCAAAGTGCATGACCATACACTTCCCAGCACTGTATTCTATTTCCCACTTCTTTTTCCATTCTCCTAGTCTGTCCAAGTCCTTCTGCAGCCTCTCTTCTTCTTCAACACTACCTACCCCTCCAACTATCTTCATTTCATTCACAAACTGGCCACAATCCATCAATCCCATCAACCAAATCACTGACATATAAAAAGAAGCAGTCCCAACATACGCTCCTGTGAAACATCACTAGTCATTGGCCCCAATGAGAAAAGGCTCCATTTAAGACCATGAGACCATAAGATGTAGGAACAGATTTAGGCCATTTGGCCCATTGAGTCTGCTCTGCCATTCCATCATGGCTGATCCATTCTTCCTCTCAGCCCCAATCTCCTGCCTTCTCCCTGTATCCCTTCATGGCCAGACCAAACAAGAATCAATCAATCTCTTCCTTAAATATACATAACGACTTGGCCTCTACAGCGGCACGTGGCAATGAATTCCACAGATTCACCACTCTCAGGCTAAAGAAATTCCTCCTCAACTCCGTTCTAAATGGATGCCCCTCGAAATTGAGGCTGTGTCCTCTGATCTTAGACTCTTCTACCATAGGAAACATCCTCTCCACATCCACTCTTTGGAGGCCTTTCAACATTCAATAGGTTTCAATTAGGTTGACCTTCATTCTTCTGAATTCTAGTGAATACAGGCCCAGAACTTTCAAATGCTCTTCGTATGTCAAACCACTTAATCCTGGAATCATTATTATGAACACTCTTTCAACCCTCTCCAGTGTCAACACATCCCTTTCAAGAAAATGGTCTCAAAACTGCTCACAATACTCTAAAGAGGTGTTGTAAAAAAAACTTCTTAAAACAAAGATCAGAGAGGCAAAGAGCGATCTGTACATAATTTACCAATAAGTATCTTTATTGTTCAAACTAACAAATACGTGAATTCATACACTAAATATCTTGTGTGCACACCCACTAAGTATCCCTGACTCTCCAGAATATTCAAAAAAAAATAGCAAAGGTATGAATTACCCAGGCAAAGGAGTCTACACTGGCTAGGTGTTCATCGTAATCCTGATTCACTCGCTATGTGTTTCACATGGGGTCGCTCATGCTTGTATCTGCGATGGTTATTCTTTGAAGTTACCCCTGCTAGCACACACGAAACATCCATTTTTATATCCATTCATATCAATTCAAATAACACATGCCAAAGTCATTGGTCACAGGTCGTGCCTGACCTTTGACACCTTGTTATTGGTTCCACTCCAAGCTAGCATCCATTTATTGCTCTCTTCCCATCAAGTGACAATCGATAATCAATGGCTCTTTGTTCTCAATCAGCAACGAGCTAAAATCACCCCAGGCAGGCATCCAACCCCAACATTCACAAACTTGTATGTTAGATCCAACCAAAGAATATCTCACAAATAACTCCTTATTTGGAAATAATCTGCAGTCCAGCAGATAACGCGAAGTTTCATTATGTCTTCTTTAAAACATTGATCAACCCCAGTATGTCAAGCTCACAAAATGGAGAATAGAGTGCCTTCACAAAATGGCAACCTCCATCCCCAAACATGCGGCAAGACCAAAGACAAATTGTTTGTCTGTTTCCACCGTCCTTGATTCATCTGAATTCACTGATTTATAGAATGTAGTTCTTTCCGGCCAACAAGGCTTCATCAGTGCTTTATAAGACATCCACATTACATCTTTGCTTTTATATTCTAATCCTCTAGAAATGAATGCTAGCATTGCATTTGCCTTCCACACCACAGACTCAACCTGGAAACTAACTTTTTGGGAATCCTGCACAAGGACTCCCTACTCCCTTTGCACCTCAGATTTTTGAAATTTCTCTCCATTTAGAAAATAGTATACCCTTTTATTTCTTCTATCAAGTGCTTGACTATACAATTTCTGACACTGTATTCCATCTCCCACTTCTTTGCCCATTCTCTTAATCTGTCTAGGTCCTTCTGTAGCACCTCTACTCCCTCAAAACTATCTACCCCTCCATCTATCTTCATATTGTCTGCAAACTTCACAACAAAGCCATCGATTCCATCATCCAAGTCATTGATATATAAAGTAAAATGAATCAGTTGCAATATAACCTCCTGTGGAACACCACTAGTCACCAACAGCCAACCAGAAAAGGTTCCCTTTATTCTCACTCTTTGCCTCCTGCCAATCAGCTGCTGCTTTATTGCTGCTAGAATCTTTCCAGTAATATCTTGGGCTCTTAACATGATAAGCTGCCTCATGTGTGGCACCTTGTCAAAGACCTGAAAATCTAAGTGCACAACTTCAACCAGTTCTTCTTTGTCTATCCTGCTTGTTATTTCTTCAACAAATTCCAATAGTCTGTTTGGCAAGATTTCCCCTTGAGGAAACCATGTTGACTACACCCTAATTTATCATGTGCCTCCAAGTACCCCAAAACCACATCTTTGATAATCGACTCCAATATTTTCCCAACTACTGAGCTTGGACTAACTGCACTATAATTTCCTTTCTTCTGCCTCTCTCCTTTCTTGAAGAGTGAAGTGGCATTTGCAAATTTCCAGTGTTCTGGAACTATCTAGAAGATAGTGATTCTTGAAAGATCACTGCTATTGCCTCCTCAATCTCTTCAATGACCTCTTTTAGAACCCTGGGATGTACACCATCTGGTCCAGGTGACTAATCTACCTTCAGACCTTTCAGTTTTCCAAGAACCTTCTCTCTATTCTCTTAGTATTCCCTATGGAAAAGGATCTTGTTGATTGTAGTGATGACTTACAGCAGACTGAAAAGCTTGGGCATGTAGATATTAAGAAAGAGGATGTGCTGGAGCTTTTGGAAAGCATCAAGTTGGATAACTCACTGGGACCTAATGAGATGTACCCCAGGCTACTGTGGGAGGCAAGGGAGGAGATTGCTGAGCCTCTGGTGGTGATCTTTGCATCATCAATGGGGACAGGGGAGGTTCCGGATGATTGGAGGGTTGTGGATGTTGTTCCCTTATTCAAGAAAGGGAGTAGAGATAGCCCAGGAAATTATAGACCAGTGAGTCTTACTTCAGTGGTTGGTAAGTTGATGGAGAAGATCCTGAGAGGCAGGATTTATGAACATTTGGAGAGATATAATATGATTAGGAATAGTAAGCATGGCTTTGTCAAGGGCAGGTCATGCCTTATGAGCCTGATTGAAGTTTTTGAGGATATGACTAAACACATTGATGTAGTTTATACGGATTTTGTGTATATGTATTTCAGCAAAGTATTTGATAAGGTACCCAATGCAAGGCTTATTGAGACAGAAGGGAGGCATGGGATCCAAGGAGACATAGCTTTGTGGATCCAGAGCTGGCTTGCCCACAGAAGGCAAAGAGTGGTTGTAGATAGGTCATATTCTGTATGGAGGTTGGTGACCAGTGGTGTGCCTCAGGGATCTGTTCTGGGACCCTTTCTCTTTGTGATTTTTATAAATGACCTGAATGAGGAAGTGGAGGGATGGGTTAACAAGTTTGCTGATGACACAAAGGTTGTGGATAGTGTAGAGGGCTATCAGAGGTTGCAGTGGGACATTGATAAGATGCAAAACTGGGCTGAGAAGTGGCAGATAGAGTTCAAACCAGATAAGTGTGAAGTGGTTCATTTTGTTAGGTCAGATATGATGGCAGTATATAGTATTAATGGTGAGAATCTTGGCAGTGTGGAGGATCAGAGGGATCTTGGGGTCCAAGTCCATAGGACATTCAAAGCAGATGCACAGGTTGACTCTGTGGTTAAGAAGGCATACTGTGCATTGGCCTTCAATCGTGGAATTGAATTTAGGAGCCAAGAGGTGATTTTGCAGCTTTATAGGACCCTGGTCAGACCCCACTTGGAGTACTGTGCTCAGTTCTGGTCGCCTCAATACAGGAAGGATGTTGAAACCATAGAAAGGGTGCAGTGGAGATTTACAAGAATGTTGCCTGGATTGGGGAGCATGCCTTATGAAAACAAGTTGAGTGAACTCAGCCTTTTCTCCTTGGAGCAGCGGAGGATGAGAGGTGACCTGATAGAGGTGTATAAGATGATGAGAGGCATTGATCATGTGGATAGTCAGAGGCTTTTTCCCAGGGCTGAAATGACTGCCACAAGAGGGCACAGGTTTAAGGTACTTGGGAGTAGGTACAGAGGAGATGTCAGGGGTGAGTTTTTTTTTACGCAGAAAGTGGTGAGTGCGTGGAATGGGCTGCCAGCACCAGTGGTGGAGGCAGATACAATATGGTCTTTTAAGGGACTTTTGGATAGGTACATGGAGCTTAGAAAAATAGAGGGCTTAGTAAGTTCTAAGGTAGGGACATGTTTGGCACAACTTTGTGGGCTGAACGGCCTGTATTCTGCTGTAGGTTTTCAACGTTTCTAGTAATAGCAACTTCACACACTTCTGACCCCTGATGCTCTCAAACTACTGGCATATTGCTAGTGTCTTCCACCAAGAAGATCATCTACCATTTTCTTCCACCACCATTGCTACCTCTCCAGCATTGTGTTCCAGCAGTCCAATATCCACTCTCACCTCTCTTTGACACTTTATGTACCTGAAGGAACTTTCAGTATCCTCTTCAATATTATTGGATAGCTTACTTTCGTATTCCATTTTTTCCTTCTTCATGACTTTTTTGTTGCCTTCATTTGGTTTTTAAAAGCTTCCTGATCCCCTAACTTTCTTCTATTATATGCCTTCCTTTTGGCTTTTATGTTAGCCTTGACTCCTCTTGTTAGCCACAGTTGTATCATCTTTCCTTTAGAATACTTCATCCTCTTTCACATGCACTGTGTATATTCTGTGCCTTCCAAATTCCTTCCAGAAATTCTAGCCTTTGCTGCTCTGCTATCGTTTCTGCCAGTGTTGTTTTCCAATTAATCTTGGCCAACACTTCTCTTCATGCCTCTGTAATTCCTTTTACTCCACTGTAAAACTGATACATCTACCTTTAGCTTCTCCATCTCAAGTTTCCACTAGAAACTCTCCCACCTGGGATCCAACACCAACCTGATTTTCCCATTCTACCTGCTATTGAAATCCCCCATGACTATTGTAACATTACCCTTTTGGCATGCATTTTGATGTAATTTGAAGACCACATCCTTACTACTGTTTGGGAGGTCTGTATACAACTCCCATTAGGGTCTTATTAACCCTTCCAGTTCCTTATCTCTACCCACAGCAATTCAACACCTTCCAACTCTGTCACTTTTTTCTAATAATTTGATGTAACCAATAGAGACACACCACCTCCTCTGCCTACCTGCCTGTCCTTTTGTTACAATATCTATCCTTAAACATTAAGCTCCCATCTTTAATCTTCTTTCAGCCAGGATTCAATGATGCCTACACACATCACAAATTCTAATCATATATTGCCATACACCATACTTTCCCTTTGTTTGTAAACCAACAAACTTATCCTTAGAACTATCACTCTCATCCCCATGCCCCTACCAAATTAATTTAAAATATTCCCACTCTTTGCTTCCTGCCACTGCTCTTTCCTGTAATACCATGAGCTATTGTTATGCAGCCTAATGTGCGGCACTTTGTCAAGGACTTTCTGAAAATCCAAGTACACAATATCAACTGATTCTCTTTTGTTTATCCTGATTGTTATTTCCTCAAAGGAATAACAAGCAAGACAGACAAAATTCTGGGACAAGTGTTAGAGTGGAAAGGTTTGATCATCAGGCTTGATCAAACAAAATCAGGTTTGTGTGAGGTAAATATCTGGCAATTTCTTCATCTTTAATGTCCATTCATTGTCTGTTTGGGATAGTTACAACAGTGAGAATGACTCCAGGGACAATGTTATGTTCTTTGTATAAGATGTGAGGATCCTAGGAGACCTACAGCCTCTCAGATAACCACATATGCACCAGGTGCAGCGAGCTGCAGCTCCTCACAGAATGTGTTAAGAAATTGGAGCTGCAGCTTGATGACCTTCAACTCATTCAGGAGTCTGAGGAAGTGATCAAAAGTCGGCCCTAGGTTGCAGGAGGCAGGTAACTGGGTGAATATGAAGAGAACGAAACGAAATGCTTAGCTAGTACAAAGTAACCCTGTGGCTGTTCCCATCAGTGAGAAGTATACCATTTTGGATTCATTTGAGGGGACTGACTTACCAGGGGAAAATGCAGTGATCGGGTCTCTACACTGAGTCTGGCACTGTGGCTCAGAAGAGAAGAAAGGTGAAGAGGACTGCAGTAGTGATAGGAGATCCCACAGTCGTAGTAAATATATTTAAGACAAGGTTGGATAGATTTTTGCAGAGTAGGGTAATTAAGAGTTATGGGGGAAAAGCAAGTAGTTGGAGACAAGTCCATAGCTAGATCAGCCATGATCTTACTGAATGGCAGAGCAGGCTCGATGGGCCAGATGGCTGACTCCTGCTCCTATTTCTTATGTTCTTATGTACAGGAATAGGGACAAGATTCTGTGACCGTGATAGAGGCACCTGGATGGTATGTTGCCTCCCAAGAGACAGGGTGAAGGATGTCTCGGATCGGGTCCACAGCATTCTAAAGGGGTAGGGTGTCGTTCCTCCAACCTATGTATGACCTTATCCCGACTGTGGAGGAAACCATGGATGGACATATTGGAATGGGAAGTGGAATTAAAATGGGTGGCCACTGTGAAATCCTGCTTGTTCCGGCAGACACAGCATAGATGTCCGGGTACATATTGGCACTAATGACATGGGTAGAAAAGGCAACGATCCTGAATAGAGATTTTAGGGAGCTGGAAAGAAAGATAGAAAGCAGGACCTCCAGGGTAGTAATCTTTGGATTGCCAACTGTGCCATGTGCCAGTGAAGATAAGAATACGATTCCTCAGTCAGTTCCTCAGTTCCTCTGTCTTCACCGCATCTGCTCTCAGGATGAGGCTTTTTACTCTAGAGTGAAGGAGGTGTCCTCTTTTTTCAAAGAAAGGGGCTTTCCTTCCCCCACCATCAACACTATCCTCAACCGTATCTCTTCCATTTCATGCATGTCTGCTCTTACTCCATTGTCCCGCCATGCTACCAGGGATAGGGTTCCTCTTGTCCTCACTTACCACCCACCAGCCTCCATGTCCAGCACATAATTCTCCAATTGGATCCCACCACCAAACACGTCTTTCCCTTCCTCACCCCCCCCCCCCCAACTCTGCTTTCAGCAAAGATCGCTCCCTTCGCAACTCTCTTGTCCACTCGTCCCTCACCACTGATCTCCCTCCTGGCACTTATCCTTGCAAGCAGAGTAAGTGCTACACCTGCCTCTACACCTACTCCCTCACTACCATTCAGAGCCCCAAACAGCCCTTCCAGGTGAGGCGACACTTCACCTGTGAGTCTGTTGAGGTCATATACTGTGTTCGGTGCTCCCGGTGTGGCCTCTTGTATATCAGTGAGACCTGACATAGATTGGGAGATGCTTCGCCAAGCATCTATGCTCCATCTGCCGGAAAAAGTGGGATCTCACAGTGGCCACCCATTTTAATTCCACTTCCGATTCCCATTCCGATATGTCCATCCATGGTTTCATCCACAGTTGGGATAAGGTCAGGCATAGGTTGGAGGAATGACACCTTATATTGCAAGTATGACGTTGTGGCCATCTCTGAAACTTGGCCAAAGGATGGCTGCCATTGGGAGCTGAACATCCAAGGATATACAGTGTATTGGAAAGATAGGTTAGTAGACAGAGTCCTGTGTATAAAAAATAATATTAAATCATTAGAAAGGGATGACATAGGATTGGAAGGGTAGATTCTCTATGGGTTGAGTTAAGAAATGGTAAGGCTAAAAGGACCCTAATGGCAGTTGTATACAGGCTTAGAAACAGCAGCCGGGATGTGGATTACAAATTAGAGCAGGAGATAGAAAAGGCGTGTCAGAAGGGCATGGTCATGATAATCGTTGGGGATTTTAACATGAAAGTGGATTGGGAAAACCAGCCCAGTACTGGACTTCAAGACAGAGAATTTGTAGAATGTCTAAGGGATGGCTTTTTAGAACATCTTGTTGTTGAGCCCACTAGGGGATCGGCTGTGCTGGATTGAGTGTTGTGCAATGATCCGGAGGTGATACGAGCGCTTAAGGTTAGGAACCTTAGGGAACAATGATCACAATATGATCAAATTCACTTTGAAATTTGAGAAGGAGAAACTAAATTTCAATGTGTCAGTATTTCAGTGGAATAAATGAAATTACGATGGCATGAGAGGGGAACTGGCCAAGGTTGAAAGGGACACTAGCAGGAAGGACAGCAGAGCAGTAATGGCTGGAGTTTCTGCGAAAAATGAGAGAAGTGCAAGACAGATATATTCCAAATAAGAAGAAATTTTCGAATAGAAGAAGGACACTCACGTGGCTGACAAGTGAAGTCAAAGCCAAAGTAAAAGCAAAGGAGAGGGCATACAAGGAAGCCAAAGCTAGTGGGAAGATAGAGGATTGGGAAGCTTTTAAAAACTTGCAGAAGGAAACTAAGAAGTTCATTAGGAAGGAAAAGATGAATTATGAAAGGAGGCTGGTGACTAATATCAAAGAAGATATTAAAAGCTTTTTTAAGTATATAAAGGATAAAAGAGAGTCGAGGGTAGATATAGGACCAATACAAAATAACGCTGGAGATATTGTAATGAGAGATGCAGAGATGGCAGAGGAACTGAATGTGTATTTTGCATCAGTCTTCATAGTGGAAGACATCTGCAGTATACCAGCTGTTCAAGAGTATCAGGGAGGTGAAGTATGTGCAGTGAAAATTACGACTGAGAAGGTGCTCAGGAAGCTTAATGGTCTGAGGGTGGATAAGTCTCCTGGACATGAAGGAATGCACCCTCAGGTTTTGAAGAAAGTAGCTGGAGAGATTGCGGAGGTATTAACAATGATCTTTCAAGAATCAATAGATTCAGGCATTGTACTGGATGACTGGAAAGTTGCAAATGTTACTCCACTATTTAAGAAGGGTGGGAAACAGTAGAAAGGAAACTATAGACCTCTTAGCCTGGCATCAGTGGTTGGAAAGTTGTTGGAATTGATAGTTAAGGATGAGACTATGGAATACCTGGAGGCACATGACAAGAAAGGCCAAAGCCAGAATGGTTTCCTGAAAGGAAAATCCTGCCTGTCTAACCTACTGCAATTTTTTTGAGGAAATTACAAACAGGTTAAACAAAGGAGATGCAGTGGATGTAGTGTACTTGGATTTTCAGAAGGCCTTTGACAAGGTGCTGCACAGAAGGCTGCTTAGCAAGATAAAGAGCTCATGGAATTACAGGGAAGCTACTAGCATGGGTGGATCATTGGCTGATCAGCAGAAAATAGAGTGGGATTAAAGGGATCCTATTCTGGCTGGCTGCCAATGGAATTCCTCAGGGGTCAATGTTGGGACCGCTGTTTTTTTACGATGTATGTCAGTGATTTGGACTATAGGATTAATGGATTTGTGGCTAAGTTTGCAGATGATACAAAGGTAGGTGGAGGAGCAGGTAGTGTTGAGGAAACAGAGAGTCTGCAGAGAGAGTTAGATAGTTTAGAGGAATGGACAAGAAGTGGCAAATGAATTACAATGTTGGAAAGTGTATGGTCATGCACTTTGGTGGAACAGACAGACTGTTATTTAGACGGGGAGAGAATTCAAAATGCAGAGATGCAAAGTGACTTGGGAGGCTTTGTGCAAGATACCCTAAAAGTTAACCTCCAGGTTGAGTCGGTGATGAAGAAAGCAAATGCAATGTTGGCATTCATTTCTAGAGTATAGAATATAAGAGCAAGGATGTGAGGTTGAGGCTCCATAAGGCACTCGTGAGACCACACATGGAGTATTGTGTGCAGTTTTGGGCTCCTTATTTTAGAAAGGATATACTGACATTGAAGAGGGTTCAGAGAAGATTAATGAGAATAATTCCAGGAATGAAAGGGTTACTGTATAAGGAACATATGGCAGCTGTTGTGCTGTGTTCCCTGAAGTTCAGGAGAATGAGGGGGGATCTCATAGAAACATTGTGAATATTAAAAGGCCTGAACAGATCAGATATGACAAAGTTGTTTCCCATGGTAGGGGAGTCCAGTACAAGAACTCACATATTTCAGAATTGAAAGATGTCCATTTAGAACAGAGGTTAATTTAGTGAGAGGGTGGTAAATCTATGGAATTTGTTGCCATGAGTGGCTGTGGAGGCCAAGTCATTGGGTGAAGTTAAGGCAGAGATAGATAGGTTCTAGATTAGCCAGGGCATCAGAGGGTATGGGGAGAAGGCATTGGAGATGGGATGACTGGAAGAACTAGATTAGCCATAATTGAATGGCAGAGCAGACTCAATGGGCTAAATAGCCTACTTCTGCTCCTATATCTTATGGTCTTATTCCATTTGGGTAGCCTTCAATCTGATAGCATGAACATTAACTTCTAGTAATGCCTCCCTTCCCCACCTGCCTTCACCATTTCCATTTCCCTTGTCCCTTTCTCATGTTATCGCTTTGCCCGCCCATCGCCTCCCTCCCCTTTTTTTTCTTTCTTTCTTGACCTTCTGTCTCTTTCACCAATCAACCTCCTAGCTTTCTGCTTCCCTTTACAGAAACCATGCTGACTTAGATTTATTTTACCATCAGTCACCAAGTACCCCAAACCCTCATCTTTAATAATAGAAGTCATCACTTTCTAACTGCAGAGGTTAGGCTAGCTGGCCTATAATTTCCTTACTTTTGCCGTCTTCCCTTCTTAAAGAGCAGTGTGATATTTGCATTATTCCAGTCCATAAGACCATAAGACCATAAGACATAAGAATAGAATTAGGCCATTAGGGCCTGCCAAGTGTGCTCCACCATTCAATCATGACTGATCCTTTATCCCTTCCTCAGCCCCAGTCCCCAGCCTTCTCCCCGTAACCTTTGATGCCATGTCCAATCAAGAACCTATCAATCTCTGCCTTATATTTACCCAACACCTGGCCTCCAGAGATGCCTGTGGTAATAAATTCCTCAAATTAACCATCCACTGGCTAAATAAATTTCTTGTTTTAAATGGATCCCCCTCTGCCCTGAGGCTATGCCCTCTTGTCCTAAACTCTTTTCACATCTACTCTGTCTTGGCCTTTCAACGTTTGAAAGGTTTCAATGAGATCCCCCCTCATCCTTCTAAATTCCAGAGAGAACAGACCCAGAGCCATCAAACATTCCTCGTATAATACCCTTACATTTCCAGAATCATCCTTGTGTAGATCCTCTGAACCCTCTCCAATGCCAGTGCATCTTTTCTTAGATGAGGCCAAAACTTTGCTGACAATTTCATTTAATTCCATTAAATTTGCTGATGATACTACATTGATTGGCCTAATCTCAAACAATAACGAGGCAGCCTACAGAAAAGAAGTCATCATCCTGACACAGTGGTGTCAAGAAAACAACCTCTCCTCCAATGTCACAAAAACAAAGAAGGAATGGAGACAGGCTAACCCCATTGACATTGATGGATCTGGGATTGGGAGGGTGAACAGTTTTAAGTTCCACGGCATACACATCACCGAGGACCTCACGTGGTCTGTACATACTGGCTGAGTGGTGAAAAAGTGCTTCCTTCACCTCAGACGGTTGAAGAAGTTTGGTATGGGCCTTCAAATCCTAAGGACTTTCTAGAGGAGCACAAGTGAGAGCATCTTAGCAATAGTTAATAAAGCACAGCAACACTTGTTTTTCCTCAGGACACTGAAGAAAGCTAGTCTACCTGAACAGATGCTGGTGACCTTTTACCACTGCACCATAGAGAGCATCTTAACATACTGCATCTCTGTGTGGTATCTTGGTTGTACAGCAGCTGATAGGAAAGCACTTCAGCGGGTTGTCTCCAGCACACAGAAGATCATCGCGACATGGCTCACAGCCCTGGAAGATACCTACAGCTTACGCTGCCTAAGGAAAGCTACCAGCATCTGTAAGGACAATACACACCCATGCAATCATCTGTTTGAACTTCTTCCATCTGGCAGACATTATAAGATTTTCTATGCCCGCACTTCCAGACTGAAAAATAGCTTTTACCCCAGAGCTGTAATTGCTCTGAACCAATCGATCAAGCATCATCTATAAATTTGTTATATTGCTACTTTTAATACTGGTTTTATAACTGTCATGCATCTGAGTTGCACTTTTGTACTGCTGGGCATTGCTTGTACTGGCTGGTTACTTGATTTTATTTATTGTTTATTTATTTTATTTGTTGTTTTATAGCATTGAGTACGAGTGTTGCAAACTCATTTTCACTGTATTGGTGCATAACAATACAATGACAAAAAAAATATTTCATTTCATTTCATTTCCTGACTCGCTGCATCACTGCCTGGTATGGGAACTGTAAATCCCTCAATCGCAAGGGCTCTGCAAAGAGTGGCGGAGGCAGCTCTGTAGATGTGAACTTCCCACTATTCAGGACATTTACAAAGACAGGTGCATAAAAAGGGCCCGAAGGATCACTGGGGACCCAAGTCACCCCAACCACAATCTACTCCAGTTGCTACCATCCAGGAAACGGTACCACAACATGAAAGCCAGGACCAACAGGCTCCTGGACAGCTTCTTCCACCAGGCCAGCAGACTGATTAATTCATGCTGATACAATTGTATTTCTATGTTATATTGACTGCCCTGTTGTACATACTATTTATTACAAATTACTATAAATTGCACATTGCACATTTAGACGGAGACATAACATAGAGGATGTAAGTAATAAAGTCAATCCAATTCAAAACTGTTCACAGAAGTCAAGGTGAGGCCTCACCGGCATCTTATAAAGCCTTAGCATCACATCCCTGCTTTTGTATTTAGACCTCTTGAAATGAAAGACAAAACCGATATGCCTTTCTCGCCACTTCTCACCACCAGCTCCACTTGCAAGTTAACTTTTAGGTTGTTCTGCACAGAACTCCCAAGTCCCTTTGCATCTCAGATTTTTGGATTTTTTCCCCATTTAGAAAATAGTCTGCACATTTATTTCTACTACCAAAGTGCATTTCCATGCATTTTCCAACATTGTATTTCATTTGCCACTCCCTTGCCCATTCTCCTAATCTGTCTAAGTTTTCTGCAGCCTTCCTGCTTCTTCAACACTACCTGACCCTCCACCAATCTTCATATCATCTGCAAACTTGGCAACAAAGCCATCTATTCCAGCATGTAAATCATTGATACAAGGCATAAAAAGAAGCAGTCTTAACACCAACCACTCGCTGTTTTCTGCTGACAAGCCAATGCTCCATCCATGCTAGTAACTTCCCTGTAGTATCATGGGCTCTTCTCTTGCTGAGCAGCCTCATGTGCAGCACCTTGTCAAAGGCCTTCTGAAAATCCAAGTACACCACATCAACTACATCTCCTTTGTCTGCTCTGCTTGTAATTTCCTAAAAGAATTGCAGTAGATTTTTCAAGCAGGATCTTCCTTTCAGGAAACCATGCTGGTTTTGGCCTATCTTGTCATGTGCCTCTAGGTACTCCATAATCTCATCCCTAACAATAGGTTCCAACAACTTCCCAACTACTGATGTCAGACTGACAGGTCTATCATTTCCTTTCTGCTGCCTCCTATGGTGATATCAGGTGTTGCATGCCAGAATGTGATTGGACCGAGTTGTGAGCATGCGCGAAATTGACAGAATGTTCCAGCACATGGCTGGATTAAGGCGTGTTTGTTTATTACTGTAAATAAAAGTTCTCTAGTTCTTCCAGAATATGATTCTTCATTGTTAACTCATGGTAAGTTTAAACAGAAGTAACATAACATGGTGTCAGAAGTGGTTCTGGAAGAATGATACAGGAGAATCAAGAATCGAAGATAATTGAAAAAAAGAAGAAAATAAGTTCGAACTGTAAACGGTAAGATGGAAGGGTAACAATCTCTATCAAAACTTCAGCTGACTGGCAATATTCAAGCAACAGTTTGAACTGAACTCATCGGCGATCGATTATGAAGAAAAGTCAGGAAAAAAACCAAAGCTCCGCTTCTGCTCCATGTAATCAGGTATGACGCAGTAGAGGTATATAATAATTTTGTCTTTGAAGATGGAGATAATTTCAATTTAAAGTCAATAATGGACAGATTTGAAGTATTTTGTATACCTAAGTGTAATTTAACGTATGAGCAATATAATTTCTTTACATGTGCACAGAGAGCTGCTGAAACAATTGATCAGTATGTTATTGAGTTACGAAAGCATAGTAGAACATGCGAGTTTGGATTGCTCACAGACTCTCATTAAAGATAGAATTGCTTGTGGCATTCGAGATAATGCTTTGAGAGAAAGGCTGTTGAAAGAGCAAGATTTATATTTTGAAAAAACTTTGGCACTTTGCAAAGCTTCTGAGACTGTGAAGTTGCTAGCTGAAGAGCTTTTTGGCAAAAACTGCAATGTAAATGCTGTAAACAAAAAGCGAGAATATATCAAGAAATATAATAATACATCGACATAACCAACAGAGAGCAAGACGGCATTTGAAAGAAAAAAGTCATGTGATCGCTGTGCACGCGAGCATAGTCCAAATCAGTGTTCCACATATGGCAAAATTTGCAATGGCTGCAGTAAAATTAATCATTTTTCACACTGTTGTAAAAGTAGAAAAGAAGGAAAATAAAATGAAATAGGTCAGTGCTGTGCTTGAATATGAATGTGAGGAATCTTATATAGTCAAGTCACTTTTATTGTCAATTCGACCATAACTGTTATGTACAGTACATAGTAAAAATGAGACAACATTTTTCAGGACCATGGTGTTACATGACACAGTACAAAAACTAGACTGAACGACATAAAAAACAAAAAAAAACTACACTAGACTACAGACCTACCCAGGACTGCATAAAGTGCACAAAACAGTGCAGGCAATACAATAATTAATAAACAGGACAATAGGGCAGTAAGGTGTCAGTCCAGGCTCTGGGTATTGAGGAGTCTGATTGCTTGGGGGAAGAAACTGTTACATAGCCTGGTTGTGAGAACCCGAATGCTTTGGTGCCTTTTCCCAGATGGCAGGAGGGAGAAGAGTTTGTATGAGGGGTGCGTGGGATCCTTCATAATTCTGTTTTCTTTTTTGGATGCAGCGTGTAGTGTAAGTGTCCATGATGGTGGTAAGAGAGACCCCGATGATCTTCTCAGCTGACCTGACTATCCACTGCAGGGTCTTGCGATCCGAGATGGTGCAATTTCCGAACCAGGCAGTGATGCAGCTGCTCAGGATGCTCTCAATACAACCTCTGTAGAATGTGATGAGGATGCGGGGGGGGGGGGGTGAGAAATGGACTTTTCTAAGTCTTCACAGAAAGTAGAGATGCTGCTGGGCTTTCCTTGCTAGGGAGCTGGTGTTGAGGGACCAGGTGAGATTCTCCGCCAGGTGAACCCCAAGAAATTTGCTGCTCTTAATGATCTCTACTGAGGAGCCGTCGATGTTTTACGGAGAGTGGTCGCTCCGTACCCTCCTGAAGTCAACAACCATCTCTTTTGTTCATATTCAGAGACAGGTTGTTGGCTCTGCACCAGTCCGTTAGCTGCTGCACCTCCTCTCTGTAGGCTGACTCATTCTGATATTGAGAGTGACACAGAGTCAGAATACAGTGACTTGATGAAAGAGTATGAGGACTTTTTCAAAGGGCTTGGTTGTTTTCCAGAAGAGCATACGACTAAAATTGACATCATAGTGCCACCTGTAGTACATCCATGTGGAAAAGTATCTTTTGCACTACGTGATCAACCGAAAACAGAGCTTGACAGAATTGAACGGTTAGGAGTCATACAAAAAATTGATGAAATGACTGAATACGTCAATTGGCTTGTTATTATTGATAAGAAAAATGCTTAAATCCAAGAGCCTTGAATCAAGCCATTAAAAGAAGGCATTTCAAATTGCCTACTCGTGAAGGAATTATGTCACAGTTTCCTAATGCAAAGTACTTTAGTAAATTAAATGCATCCTCTGTATTCTGGCAACTTAAACTAGATGAAACAAGTTCCAAGTTGTATACCTTCAACACTCCTTTTGCCAGATACCGTTTTCTTAGGCTTCCATTTGGAATTGCATCAGCTCCTGAGGTGTACCATAAAACTATACACATGCTACATAACCATATAACAATTACAGCATGGAAACAGGCTATCTCGACCCTTCTAGTCCATGCCAATGCTTACACTCACCTAGTCCCACTGGGCCGCACTCAGCCCATAACCCTCCATTCCGTTCCTGTCCATATACCTATCCAATTTAGCTTTAAATGACAATACCAAACCTGCCTCTACCACTTCTACTGGAAGCTCATTCCACACAGCTACCACTCTCTGAGTAAAGAAATTCCCCCTCGTGTTACCCTTAAACTTTTGCCCCCCAACTCTCAACTCATGTCCTCTTGTTTGAATTTCCCCTACTCTCAATGGAAAAAGCCTATCCACATCAACTCGATCTATCCCCCTCATAATTTTAAATACCTCTATCAAGTCCCCCCTCAATCTTCTACACTTCAAAGAATAAAGACATAACTTGTTCAGCTTTTCCCTGTAACTTAGATGCTGAAACCCAGGTAACATTCTAGTAAATCTCCTCTGTACTCTCTCTATTTTGTTGATATCTTTCCTATAATTCGGTGACCAGAACGGTACACAATACTCCAAATTCAGCCTTACCAATGCCTTGTACAATTTTAACATTACATCCCAACTCCTATACTCAATGCTCTGATCTATAAAGGCCAGCATACCAAAAGGCTTCTTCACCACCCAATCCACATGAGATTCTACCTTCAGGGAACTATGCACCATTATTCCTAGATCACTCTGTTCTACTTCATTTTTCAATGCCCTACCATTTACAATGTATCTCCTATTTGGATTACTCCTACCAAAATGTAGAACCTCACACTTATCAGCATTAAACTCCATCTGCCATCACTCAGCCCACTCTTCTAACTGGCCTAAATCTCTCTACAAGCTTTGAAAACCTACTTCATTATCCACAACGCCACTTTCCTTATTATCATCTGCATTCTTACTAATCCAATTTACCACCCCATCATCCGGATCATTAATCTATATGACAAACAACATTGGACTCAAAAAAGATCCCTGAGGCACACCACTAGTCATCTGCCTCCAACCTGACAAACAGTTATCCACCACGACTCTCTGGCATCTCCCATCCAGCCATTGTTGAATCCATTTTACTACTTCAATATTAATACCTAACGATTGAACCTTCCTAACTAACCTTCCGTGCGGAACCTTGTCAAAGGCCTTACTGAAGTCCATATAGACAACATCCACTGCTTTACCCTCATCAACTTTCCTCATAACCTCTTCAAAAAATTCAATAAGATTTGTCAAACATGACCTTCCATGCACAAATCCATGCTGACTATTTCTAATCAGACCCTGTCTATGCAGATAATTATATATACCATCTCTAAGAATACTTTCCATTAATTTATCCACCTCTGATGTCAAACTGACAGGCCTATAATTGCTAGGTTTACTCTTAGAACTCTTTCTAAACAATGGAACCACATGAGCAATACGCCAATCTGGCACCATCCCCGTTTCTAATGACATCTGAAATATTTCTGTCAGGGCCCCTGCTATTTCTACACCAACTTCCCTCAAGTTCCTCGTGAATATCCTGTCAGGACCCAGAGATTTATCCACTTTTATATTCCTTAAAAGTGCCAGTACTTCCTCCTCTTTAATTGTCATAGTTTCCATAACTTCCCTTACCTTACACAATTCAATATCCTTCTCCTTAGTGAATACCGAAGAAAATAAATTATTCAAAATCTCCCCCATCTCTTTCGGCTCCACACATAGCTGTCCACTCTCATTCTCTAAGGGACCAATCTTATCCCTCACTATCCTTTTGCTATTAATATAACTGTAGAAACCCTTTGGATTTATTTTCACCTTACTTGCCAAAGCAACCTCGTATCTCCTTTTAGCTTTTCTAATTTCTTTCTTAAGATTTTTTTACCTTCTTTATATTCCTCGAGCACCTCATTTACTCCATGCTGCCTATATTTATTATAGATCTCCTTCTTTTTCCGAACCAAGTTTCCAATATCCCTTGAAAACCATGGCGCTCTCAAACTTTTAACTTTTCCTTTCAACCTAACAAGAGCATAAAGATTCTGTACCCTCAAAATTTCTCCTTTAAATGACCTCCATTTCTCTATTACATCCTTCCCATAAAACAAATTGTCCCACTCCACTTCTTCTAAGTCCTATCGCATCTCCTCAAAGTTAGCCTTTCTCCAATCAAAAATCTCAACCCTGGGTCCAGTCCTATCCTTCTCCATAATTATATTGAAACTAATGGCATTGTGATCACTGGACCCGAAGTGCTCCCCAACACATATCTCAGTCACCTGACCTATCTCATTCCCTAACAGGGATCCAACACTGCTCCTTCTCTAGTCGGTACCTATGTATTGCTGTATATATATATAAATATACACATTAAGGGCTTAGATAGTAACATGGACAATATTATTGTTTGGGGATCATCTAAATAAGAGCGAGGCCAGACTCAGACAAGTCTTAGAGGCAACAGGCAAGGCAAATCTGAAGTTGAATAAAGACAAATATCAGCTAGGAGTGACTGAACTTACCTTTGTGGGTGATATCATCAGCAAAGAGGGTGTGCGTTCTGATCCATTGAAGGTTTCTGCTATAGAGAAAATGCCAAGACCACAATGTAAAAAGGATGTTCAAAGGTTTATGGAAATGGTCAACTACATGGGAAAATTCATACCCAATCTTTTGGAACAGCTTGCTCCATTGACGCAGCTAACTGAAAAGAAAAACGAGTGGAACTGGAATCATGAACAGGAGAAGGCATGAAACCTCAAGAAAGTGCTCACCAAAGAACCGGTGTTGAAATTCTATGATGCTGAGAGACACATCAAAATCTCATATGATGCATCTTGAGCAGGCTTAGGATAGTATTACTCCAAAAACATGATCAGGAATGGCTACCAGTGCCATATGCATCTCGTGCATTATCTGATCCAGAAACAAGGTATGACCAAATTGAAAAAGAATTGCTCAGTATTATGTTTGCTTGTGAGAGATTTCATCAGTTTGTGTCAGGGCAATCTATTGATGTTGAAACTGATCATAAGCCTTTGATTGCATTGTTTAACAAACCTTTAAGCGACTGTCCTTTGCAAATTCAGCGAATGATGATCAAATTGCAAAGATATTCATTGAATGTGTCATACAATAGACAATAGGTGCAGAAGTAGACCATTCGGCCCCTCGAGTCTGCACCGCCATTCTGAGATCATGGCTGATCATTCACTATCAATACCCAGTCCCTGCCTTGTCTGCATATCCCTTGATTCCCCTATCCATCAGATATCTATCCAGTTCCTTCTTGAAAGCATCCAGACAATTGGCCTCCACCGTCTTCCGAGGCAGTGCATTCCACACCTCCACAACTCTCTGGGAGAAGAAACTCTTCCTCAACTCTGTTTTAAATAACTGACCTCTTATTCTCAATCCATGCCCTCTGGTACTGGACTCTCCCAACATCTGGAACATATTTCCTGCCTCAATCCTATCAAATCCTTTAATTATCTTAAACGTTTCAATCAGATCCCCTCTCAATCTCCTCAATTCCAGCGTGTACAAGCCCAATCTCTCCAATCTCTCTGCGTAAGACAGCCCTGCCATCCCAGGAATCAACCTAGTGAATCTACGCTGCACTTCCTCAATTGCCAGAATGTCCTTCCTTAAACCTGGAGACCAAAACTGTACACAATATTCCAGGTGTGGTCTCACCAGGGCCCTGTACAAATGCAAAAGAACATCCTTGCTCTTGTTTTCAATTCCCCTTGTAACAAAGGCCAACATTCCATTTGCCCTCTTCACTGCCTGTTGCACTTGCTCATTCACCTTCATTGACTGGTGAACTAGGACTCCTAGGTCTCTTTGCATTTCTCCCTTACCTAACTCGACACCGTTCAGACAATACTCTGCCCTCTTGTTCCAGCTTCTAAAGTGGATAACTTCACATTTATTCACATTGAATGACATCTGCCAAGTATCTGCCCACTCACTCAGCCTATCCAAGTCTCCCTGTATTCTCCTAACGTCCTCTTCGCATGTCACACTGCCACCCAGTTTAGTATCGTCAGCAAACTTGCTGATATAGTTTTCAATGCCCTCATCTAAATCATTGACATAAATCGTAAAGAGCTGTGGTCCCAATACAGAGCCCTGTGGTACCCCACTAGTCACCTCCAGCCAGTCTGAGAAACACCCATTCACTGCTACCCTTTGCTTTCTATCTGCCAACCAGTTTTCTATCCATGTTGAAACCCTGCCCCCAATGCCATGAGCTCTGATTTTACTCACCAATCTCCTATGTGGCACCTTATCGAATGCCTTCTGAAAATCTAGGTACACAACATCTACTGGCTTACCCTCGTCTAACATCCTTGTTACACCCTCAAAAAACTCCAACAGATTAGTCAAGCATGATTTGCCCTTGGTAAATCCATGCTGGCTCGGCCTAATCCTATTTCTGCCATCTAGATGTGCCACTATTTCGTCCTTAGTAATGGACTCAAGCATCTTCCCCACAACTGACGTTAGGCTAACAGGGCGATAGTTCTCCGTTTTCTCCTTCCCTCCCTTCTTGAAAAGTGGGACAACATTAGCCACTCTCCAATCTTCAGGAACTGATCCTGAATCTAAGGAACATTGGAAAATGATTACCAATGCATCCGCAATTTCCTGAGCCACCTCTTTTAGAACCCTCGGATGCAGACCATCTGGACCCGGGGATTTATTAGCCTTCAGTCCTACCAGTCTACTCATCACAGTTTCTTTCCTAATGTCAATCTGTCTCAATTCCTCTGATATCTTATGACCCTGGCCCATCCATACATCCATACATCTGGGAGATTGCTTGTGTCCTCCCTGGTGAAGACAGATCTAAAGTATGCATTAAATTCTGTTGCCATTTCCCTGTTTCCCATAACAATTTCTCCCAATTCATTCTTCAAGGGGCCAACATTGTTCTTAACTATCTTCTTTCTCTTCACATAGCTAAAAAAGCTTTTGCTATCCCCTTTTATATTCCTGGCTAGACTGAGCTCATACCTGATTTTTTCTCTCCGTATTGCTTTTTTAGTTAAGATCTGCTGTTCCTTAAAACTTTCCCAATCATCTGTATTCCCACTCATCTTAGCCCTGTCATACTTCTTTTTCTTTAATGCTATACAATCTCTGACTTCCTTTGTCAACCACTGTGGCCCCTTCCCCCTCTTTGAATCCTTCCTTCTCATTGGAATGAACTGCATTTGCATCTTTTGTATTATGCCCAAGAATATCTGCCACTGCTGATCCACTGTCTTTCCTGCCAGGGCATCCGCCCATTTAACTTTGGCCAGCTCATCCCTCATGGCTCCGTAGTCTCCTTTATTTAATTGCAACACTGACACCTCTGATCTGCCCCTATCCCTCTCAAATTGTAGATAAAAACTTATCATGTTATGATCACTACTTCCTAATGGCTCCTTTACTTCAAGATCACTTATTAATTCCTGTTCATTACACATCACCAGGTCCAAAATAGCCTCGTCCCTGGTTGGCTCAAGCACAAGCTGTTCCAAAAATACATCCCTTAGACACTCCACAAACTCCCTATCCTGGGGTCCAGCACCTACCTGATTCTCCCAGTCCACCTGCATGTTGAAATCTCCCATAACGACTGCGTTACCTTTAGCACATGCCAATGTTAACTCCCTAATCAACTTGTACCCAATATCCACGCTACTGTTTGGGGGCCTGTACACAACACCCATTAGGGTCTTTTTACCCTTACTGTTCCTCAGCTCAACCCACACAGACTCTACTTCTCCTGTTCCCAAGTCACCTCTTGCTAAGGACTGAATCTCATTCCTCACCAACAGGGCCACCCCACCCCCTCTTCCCATATTTCTGTCTCTACGATAGCACGTATACCCTGGTACACTCAATTCCCAGGCCTGATCCCCTTGCAGCCATGTCTCCGTTATCCCAACAATATCGTAGTTCCCCATTTTCATCTGAGCTTCAAGCTCATCTGTCTTATTTCTGACACTACGCGCATTCGTATAGAATTCTTAGCCCATTCCTCCTCTCTTTGCTTAAAACACTGTCTACTGTACCTAACCCAGCTCCTTGAACTTCCATCGGGCAAATTGCACCCTGAATTTTGATGACCTTCTCAAGATCACCCAAACCTTGTACACATTTAACCCCATGCACCTTCTGACCAACCCTCTGGATCTGGATCCCTGCCCCCTGCACATCTAGTTTAAACCCCCCCGAGCAGCACTGGCAAATACTCCTGCAAGAATGTTAGTACCCCTCCGGTTCAGATGTAGACCATCCCTTCGAAACAGATCCCAATGTCCCTGGAACAAAGACCAATTATCCAAAAACCTGAACCCTTCCTTCCTGCACCATGCTCTCAGCCTCGTATTAATGTGCATAATCATTCTATTCTTCGCCTCACTCGCACGTGGCACAGGTAGCAATCCCGAGATTGTCACCCTGGAGGTCCTGCCTTTCAGCTTCACTCCTAACTCCCTGAACTCTCTAAGCAGGACCCCCTCACTCACCTTACCTACATCATTGGTCCCTACATGGACCACTACATCTGGGTTCATGCCCTCACTCTCAAGAATAGCCTGCACCCGATCTGAGATGTCCCGGACCCTGGCACCGGGGAGGCAACATACCATCCGAGACTCCCGATCTGCCCCACAAAATCTCCTATCTGCCCCCCTAACTATAGAGTCCCCTAAAACTATCGCTCTCTTCTCTTCCCTCCTCCCCTTTCTAGTTGAGGGTTCAACCTCTGTGCCAGAGGCAGGACCACTGCAACTCATTCCTGGTAGGTCATCCCCATCAACAGTATCCAGTACGGTATACTTATTGTTAATGGGAATGGCCGCAGGGGTGCTCTGCTCTCTCTGCCTGCTCCCCCTGCCTCTCTGGACCGTCACCCATCTGCCTACTTCTTGGTTTTTTGGTGTGACTACCTCCTGATAACTCCTATCTATCTCTGCCTCCACCTCCCGAATGATCCGTAGTTCATCCAGCTCCTGCTCCAACTCCCTAACTCGGGCTGATAGGACCTGCAGCTGGACGCACCTCTTGCAGGTGTGGTCATCAGGGACAACTGTGTTGACCCTGACCTCCCACATATTGCATACGGAGCACACCACTGCTCTGACTGTCTCCCCCATACCTGAACTGGATTAATAGAATGTCTAAAAAGCACCTAGCGACCTTACCTTCTTCCCCTCAGCGAGCAATCACACAAGCTTGCCGAAGCCCACTTAGCCAAAGCCCAGGACTCTGCTTCCACGGACTCCGCTGCCCGCTCGACGCTGCCCACTCTGACAAGAAGTCCTGCCTTTTAAAGTGCGCGCTCGACGCTAACGTCACTCGCGCCTGCGCAGTTCCCCCTCCTCCACAGGTATTGACCAGGTAGGCTTAAATCCTGCCTACACGGTCGAATTCTCTGAGCTTCCAGCTGAATCACAAGCTGTAACTTGCTCCCGATTCAAATGGAACACCTGGAAAATTTTTCATGTACACACCTGGAAAATTTTTCACAAAAAACACACCTGGAAAATTCATGTACACGGCTGATACACTTTCCAGAGCTGTGGATCCAACAACAAAAGACAGTCACAGGAACATTATTGATGTTCAGGTATTTATTGATATGGTCATAGAAACTGTACCTGTTGCTCCCAAAAAGTTGGAACTGCTGTGTCTTTAGATAGAGAAGGACAAAATTCTCAGTCAGTTAATACAAGTGGTGATGATCGCCAGATAATAAGCATGACTGTACCTCAGAAGTACAAGAATATTGGAACCACAGATCAGAACTTTCTGTGGTGGATGGAATATTGTACTAAGGTAGCAGAACTGTGATTCCTAAAAGCCTCCAAAAAGAAATGCTTGGGAAAATTCATGAAGGCCACCTTGGTATTGAATAATGTAAGAGAAGGGTGCGGGAAGTGATATTTTGGCCTAGGATGAATCAAAAAATTGCAGAATTGGTGTCTTCTTGTCAAATATGCTTTAAATGCCAACCTAGCAACCCTAAGGAGCCACTGCATTCACATCCTAGTCCTCAGAGACCTTATCAGAAGGTAGGCGTTGATCTGTTTGTAACTGACAACAAAGATTATCTATTAATAACAGATTACTACTCTTGGTATCCTGAAGTGTGTGGTTTGGGCTGAACAACAGCAGAGAATGTAATTACTTTCTGGGCCGTACCTTCCAAATATCTGGACCTGTCTCTTGGTTTTTTTGCACTACCTTACTTTCCCTTTTCTTTTTTCTAGTTATGATTTATAATTTAAAACTTTTTTATATTTACTATCGATTTGTACTCCAGGGAATGTGAAGCACAGAATCAAATATCGCTGTGATGATTGTACGCTGTAGTATCAATTATTTGGCAACAATAAAGTAATAATAATAATAATACATGCATGAAATCAGTTTTTTCCCAGATATGGTGTACCTGATGAAGTTTTCACAGACAATGGTCCACAATTCAATGGCGAATGCATGAGACATTTTGCTCAGGAATGGTGCTTTGTTCATACAACATAGTCCATTTTTCCCTCTGTCCAATGGATTAGTTGAGAAGTTGGTAGGAATTATCAAAAAACTGATGCACAAAGCAAAAGATAGTGGAGGTGATTTGTATAAAGCTTTGTTAGCCTATCACAGTACTCCACTTGAATGTGGATTTTCACCTGCTCAGGTCTTGATGAGACACCGTTTGAGATCTAATCTGCCAATAAATGAGAGCCTCCTGAGAACAGAGGGAGGTGAACAAGTGAAAAGATGGAAAGTTAAACACAAAGCAAAGCAGAAAACAGACTTTGACAGATGTTCTCATCCATTACCTGAACTGCACCAAGGAGATGAAGTGAGGATACAAGAAAAGATGAACACATGGACACAGAAAGTTACAGTACTTGAAGAAGTACAAGCAAATCATACGTGGTCCAAACAAAAGAAGGAGCAGTGTTAAGAAGAAATCGCAAAGAGGTCAAGAAAGAGCCAACTTCAGAGTTTCCATTAACTGATGCAGACCAGACAAAAAATGAAAATAACAATGAAACACAAGAACTGTGTGAACCACTTAGGTCTACTCATGTTCGTAAACCCCCAGAGAGACTGATAGAGACATATTAAATTATGTACTTGTTTTGATTAATGTTGTTAATTGTTTTCTTTTTAAGGAAAGGAAGATGTAGTGATATTATGTGTCACGTGTCAAAACTTGATTGGACTGAGTTGTGAGTATGTGCGGGACTGACAGAATGTTCCAGTACGTGGCTGGGTTAAGATGTGTTTGTTTATTACTGTAAATAAAAGTTCTCTAATTCTTCCAGAGGGTGCATTCCATCAGGTCCAGTAGATTTATCCACCCTCAGACTATTAAGCTTCCTGAGCATCTCCTCTGTTGTAATTTTCACTGCACAGACTTCAGTTCCCTGACACTCTTGTATGTCCAGTATACTGCAGACATCTTCCACTGTGAAGACTGATGCAAAATAAGCATACAGTTCCTCTGCCACCTCTGCATCTCTTATCACAAAATCTCCAGTGTCATATTGTATTGGTCCTACATCTACCCTTGACTCTCTTTTACCCTTTCCATTATCCTTGGAGCAATGAAGGATGAGAGGTGACCTGATAGAGGTGTATAAGATGATGAGATGCATTGATTGTGTGGATAGTCAGAGGCTTTTTCCAGGGCTGAAATGTCTAGAACAGGAGAGCACAGTTTTAAGGTGGAAGAAAGGAAATTATAGGCAAGTAAGCCTGACCTCAGTCAATTGTTAAGGATGTTGTTTCAGGGTACTTGGAGGCACATGATAAAATCAGAATCAGGTTTATTATCACTGGCATGTGACATGAAATTTGTTAACTTAACAGCAGAAGTTCAATGCAATACATAATATAAAACAGAAAGAAAAAATATAATACTAAATAAATCAGTAAATCAATTACAAAATGTGCAAAAAACAGAAATACTATATATTTAAAAAAGTGAGTTAGTGTCCAAGGGTTCAATGTCCATTTAAGAATCAGATGGCAGAGGGGAAGAAGCTGTTCCTGAATCGTTGAGCATGTGCCTTCAAGCTTCTGTACCTCCTACCTAATGGTAAAGATGAGACAAGGGCATGCCCTGGGTGCTGGAGGTCCTGAATAATGGACGTTGCCTTTCTGAGACACTATTCCTCGAAGATGTCCTGGGTACTTTGTAGGCTAGTACCCAGGATGGAGCTGACTAGATTTACAAACTTTTGCAGTTTCTTTTGGTACTGTGCAGTAGCCCCTTCGTACCAGACACTGATGCAGCCTGTCAGAATGTTCTCCACAGTATAACTATAGAAGCTTTTGAATGTATTTGTTGACATGTCAAATCTCCTCAAACTCCTAATAAAGCATAGCCGCTGTCATGCCTTCTTTATAACTACATCAATATGTTGGTATCAGGTTAAATCCTCAGGGATCTTGACACCCAAGAACTTGAAGCTGATCACACTTTCCACTTCTGATCCCTCTATGAGGATTGTTATGTGCTCCTTTGTCTTAGAAACATAGGAAACTTACACCACAATACAGGCCTTTCTGCCCACAAAGCTGTGCTGGACATGTTCTTACTATTGAAATTACCTAATGTTACCCATAGCCGTCTATTTTTATAAGCTCCCCGTACATATTCAGGAGTCTCTTAAAAGACCCTATCATATCTGCCTCCACCATCATCACTGGCAGCCCATTCCACTCTCTGCATAAAACACCTGACATTTTCTCTGTATCTACTTCCAAGCACCTTAAAACTGTGCCCTCTAGTGTTAGCCATTTCAGCCCTGGGAAAAAGCCTCTGGCATTAGGCCTCTGGCATTACCAATGCCTCTCATCATCTTACACAGCTCTACAAGGTCACCTCTCATCCTCCGTTGTTCCAAGGAGAAAAGGCTGAGTTCACTCAACTTATTCTCATAAGGCATGCTCCTCAATCCAGCCAACATCCTTGTAAATATCCTCTGTATCATTTCTATGGTTTCCACATCCTTCTGCAGTGAGGCAACCAGAACTGAGCACAGTACTCTAAGTGGTATCTGACCAGGGTCCTATATAACTGCAACATTACCTCTTGGCTCCTAAACTTGATCCCATGATTGATGAAGGCAGATACACCGTATGCCTTCTTAACCACAGAGTCAACCTGAGTAGCAGCTTTGAGTGTCCTATGGACTCAGACCCCAAGATCCCTCTGATTCTCCACAATGCCAAGAATCTTACCATTAAGACTATATTCTTGTCGTAATGAGCAGCTGGAAGGAAGCAGACCCAAGTGCAGGACACAAGCACGGAGACGGACTTGGACATGACTTGGACTCGGAGCCTGGACTGGGACTCGGAGCCCGGACCTGGACTGAACTGGGACTCAGAGCCTGGAACTGGAACACGGAGACAACACTACCAAACAAAGACTGACAATTCATTTCTTGGCTTGGAGGAGCGGCAACTGGCCAGCAATCTTCAGCTGGACACAAAAAGACAAAATTCCCAACTCAGAGTAGCGGCAAACAGCTGGACCTACCTAGCTGGAAACGAGACAACAGAAACCAAACAATGACAGTCCATTTGTATCTAGACATGGAGAAGCTTATGAAGATGGTCCCTTATTCTTGGTGGCTTAGAAGATGGTCCCATATTCTTGGTGGCTCAGATGATGGTCCCATATTCTTGGCAGCTCGGAAGACGGTCCCATATTCTTGGCGGCTCGGAAGATGGTCCCTTATTCTTGGCGGCTCGGAAGATGGTCCCTTATTCTTGGCGGCTCGGAAGACGGTCCCATATTCTTGGCGGCTCGGAAGATGGTCCCTTATTCTTGGTGGCTTAGAAGATGGTCCCATATTCTTGGTGGCTCAGATGATGGTCCCATATTCTTGGCAGCTCAGAAGACGGTCCCATATTCTTGGCAGCTCCGAAGACGGTCCCATATTCTTGGCGGCTCGGAGTGGTGACAATTGGCCAGCAAATCTCAGCCAAACATGAAAACAACAGAATTTGCATCTTAGCTTGGAGTAGCGGCAAAACAGCCGGCAACTCAGCTAGACATGAAAATGACTGAATTCACTGAGCAGCCACAGGCACCAAAGCAACTTAAAGTCCACAATTCTCGGCTGCCCTGGGACGAGCATAGCCACACTGGCTATAGTGACACACCAGCCTTGAGTAGCTGTAAGCCAGGGTTTTTATCGTGCCAGTTCAGATGAAGATCAGGTGCCCTAATCAAGGAGCCCAGTGGAACATGGGGAAAAGGAAATTCACTGAAATGAGGAGTTAATGGACCAGAGCATGACAACTCTGCCATCATATTTGACCTACCAAAATGAACAACCTCACACTTATCTGGGTTGTGCTCCATCTGCCACTTCTCAGCCCAGTTTTGCATCCTATTGATGTCCCACTGTAACCTCTAACAGCCTTCCATATTATCCAGAACACCCCCAACCTTTGTGTGATCAACAAATTTACTAAACCAACCCTCCACTTCCTCATCCAGGTGTACAATGTCCTGTGTATGTTACTAAAAATGGTTTTTTTTTGGTTTGTTAAGAGTAGGAATGCTTCTTTGTCTGTTTCTCTCGCAGTTGTTTTGCTTTATACTTGTTGATATGGTAACTGTATTCATTTGTTAACCAATGGGGAATGTTATTTTGGTCTTATGAGGCTGGGAACTTGGGGGAGGGGTTTCTCGCGGGCTTTTGGGAGGGAGTCGGGAGGAAGACCCTGAGGAAGGTGGACGTGCGCTGCACTGCTCGGAAAACCACCAGGGGTGGTCCTAGGTGCAAAGACGTGGAGGTCGGAGGCAAGCAATGAGGGGTCGAATGGTTCAATGTTTGAGCTCCACGATGTGCACTAAACTGACTGAACTTTGATAAGTTGGCGCCTTTTTGTTTTTTTTCCCATGCATATATATTGTATTGCCTAATACTCCTTTAATTTTAGTAAACTCTTTAAAGTGTATTTCATAACGGTATTTGTTGTGGGTTTGATACTGTGTGCGGGTGCGAGTCATAAACTCGATTCTCACAGCAGCTGCGTGTACAGGAGGTGGGGTTGGTGTGTGGCTGGATCTCCTTTTCCCCTAGACATATACCAGCCTGTTGGGTAAGTGTTACACAGGTCACTTATAAAAATCACAAAGTGTAGGGGTTGCAGAACAGATCCCTGAGAATCTACAACCACTCTTTGCCTTCTGTGGGCAAGACAGTTCTGAATCCACAAAGCAAGGTTCCTTTGGATCCCATGCCTCCTTACTTTCTCAATAAGCCTTGCATGGGGTACCTTATCAAATGCCTTGCTGAAATCCATATACACTACATCTATTGCTTTACCTTCATCAATGTGTTTAGTCACATCCTCAAAAAATTCAATCAGGCTTGTAAGGCACAACCAGCCTTTGACAAAGCCATGCTGACTATTCATAATCATATTATTCCTCTCCAAGTGTTTATAAATCCTGCCTCTCATGATCTTTTCCATCAACTTACCAACCACTGAAGTAAGACTTACTGGTCTATAATTTCCTGGGCTATCTCTATACCATTTCTTGAATAAGGGAACAATATCCACAACCCTCCAATCCTCCGGAACCTCTCCCGTCCCCATTGATGATGCAAAGCTCATCACCAGAGGCTCAGCGATATCCTCCCTCGCCTCACATGATAGCCTGGGGTGTATCTTGACCAGTCCCGGTGACTTTCTAAAAGCCGCAGCACATCCTCTTTCTTAATGTCTATATGCCCAAACTTTTCAATCTGCTGTAAGACATCCCTACAATTGCCAAGATCCTTTTCTGTATTGAATACTGAAGCAAAGTATTCATTTAGTACCTCTGCTATCTCCTTCGGTTCCATACACTCTTTTCCACTGTCACACTTGATTGGTCTTTTTCACTCACATCTTATCCTCTTGCTCTTCACATACTTGTTCAATGCCTTGGTGTTTTCTTTAATCCTTTTTGCCAAGGCCTTCTCAAGGCACCTTGTGGCTCTCCTAATTTCATTCTTAAACTCCTTCCTGCTAGCTATATAATCTTCTAGATCTCTATCATTACCTACTTTTTTTGAACCTTGACTAGATTTTTAACAGCCTTTGTACACCACAGTTCCTACCATCCTTTCCCTGTTTCATTGGAACGTACTTCTGCAGAAATCCATGCAATTATCCCCCATTTCTGTCGTACATTTCTCTGAGAACATCTGTTCCCAATTTATGCTTCCAAGTTCCTGCCTGGTAGCCTCATTTTTGCCCTTACTCCAATTAAGCACTTCCTAACTTGTCTGTTCATATCCCTCTCCAATGTTATGGTAGTGAATTGTGATCACTATCTCCAAAATGTTCTCCCACTGTGAGATCTGACACCTGACCAGGTTCATTTCCCAATACCAGATCAATTACAGCCTCTACTCTTGTAGCCTTATCTACATATTGTGTCAAGAAGCCTTCCTGAACACACCATCTAAACTCCTTGCTCTTGGGAGATGCCAATCAATATTTGGGAAATTAAAATCTCCCACCATGGCAACCCTGTTATTATTATGTCTTTCTAGAATCTGTCTCCATATCTGCTCCTCAATGTTCCTGTTACTATTGGGTGGTCTATAAAGAACATGCAGTAGAGCTATTGACCCCTTCCTGTTATTAACTTGCACCCACAGAGACTCTGTAGACAATTCCTCCATGACTTCCTCCTTTTCTGCAGCTGTGACACTATCTTTTGCCTCCCTCCCTGTTCTTTCTGAAACATTAAAGCCTGGCACCCTAAGTAACCATTCCTGTCCCTGAGCCATCAAGTCTCCGTAATGGTCACAACATCATAGTTCCGATCCATGCTCTAACCTCATAGGCTTTGTTCATAATACTCCTTGCTTTAAAATAGACTTATCCTCCTGAAGTCCACAAGCTCCTTCATCTTACTGACGCTGAGTGCCAGGTTGTTGCTGCGGCACCACTCCACTAGTTGGCATATCTCACTCCTGTAACCCGCTCGTCACCACCTGAGATTCTACCAACAATGGTTCTATCGTCAGCAAATTCGTAGATGGTATTTGAGCTATGCCTAGCCACACAGTCATGTGTATATAAAGAGTAGACCAGTGGGCTAAGCACACACCCCTGAGGTGTGCCAGCGTTGATCGTCAGCAAGGAGAATATGTTATCACCAGTCCACACAGATTGTGGCCTTCCGGTTAGGAAGTCGAGGATCCAGTTACAGAGGGATGTACAGAGGACCAGGTTCTGCAACTTCTCAATCAGATTGTAGGAATGATGGTATTAAATGCTGAGCTATAGTCGATCAAAAGCATCCTGATATAGGTGCTTATATTGACCAGATGGTCTAAAGCCATGTGCAGAGCCATTCAGATTGCGTCTGCCGTTGACCTATTGTGGTGATAGGCAAATTGCATTAGGTCCTGTTTCTTGCTGTGGCAGGAGTTCCGTCTAGTCATGACCAACCTCTCAAAGGCTGAAGTCAGCATAGTTTGCTTAAGGGAAAATCTTGCCTGTCAGATCTGTTGGAAAACTTTGAAGAAATTACAAGCAGGATAGACAAAGGAGAATTGGTGGATGTTTTATAATTGGATTTTCAGAAGCCCTGTGACAAGATGCCGCTCATGAGACTGCTTAACAAGTTAAGAGTCCATGATATTATAGAAAAGATATTCCATGAATAGAGCATTGGCTGAATGGTGGGAGGCAAAGAATCGGAATAAAGGGAGCCTTTTCTGGCTCTGGGGGTGGGGTGGTGATACCAAAGGAGGTGTAAAGCGCTCCTTCCCTTCTCTACCCTGCAGGTCTCCCCTGGGCAAGGGGTAGCACCTGCTTACCCCCCCCCTTGATTAGGATAATGTAAAACCATGTCATCAAATGGTGGACGGTCGTATGAGCCGCTGGTGCATATCACAAATTCTGGTTATGCGACCATTGACTCCAGGCAGACAATTCTTGAAGAGTATTGGTAATGGCTGGTGTCACCCATCTTGTAAAGACACTGCATGGAAGAAGGCAATGGTGAACCACTTAAGTAGGAACACTTGGCAGGAACAATGATAGTTGAAAGACCATCATCATCCACATCATATGACAGAGCACATAATGATGATGATGAAGATTTTCTGATTGGCTGTCAGTGACAGGTGGTGCTCCACAGGGGTCTGTTTTGTGACCACTTCTTTTTACGTTCTATGTCAATGATTTGGATGACAGAACTGATTGCTTTGTGGCCACGTTTGCAGATGGTATGTCATGATGAAATGGTGGAGAAAACTCAATGGACCAAATGGCCTAATCTGTACCTATATCATGTGGTCTCTGCTCTTTGTGATTTTTATAAATGATTTGGAAGGGGAAGGAAGGATTAGTAAGTTTGCAGATGACACGAAGGTTGGAGGTATGGATAATGTAGGAAGTTGTCGCAGGTTACAACAGGACTTTGATACGATGGAGAGCTGGGATGAGAAGTGGCAGAAGGAATTCAATCCAGAAAAGTGTGAAGTGATACATTTTGGAAGTCAAATTTGAAGGCTTTATACAGGGTTAATGGCAGGAGTCTTTGCAGTATGGGATCTTAGGATCCACATCTGCAGATTCCTCAAAGTGCTGTGCAGGTTAATAGGGTGGTTAAGAAGGCGTGTGGTGTGTTGGAGCGTTGAGTTCAAGAGTTGTCAGGCAGTGTTGCAGCTCAGTAAAACTCCAGTCCGACCATATTTGGAGAATTGTGTTCATTTCTCATTGCCTCGCTGTAGGAAGAGGTAGCAGATTAACCAGGGTGCCTCCTGGATAGGAGAGCATGTTGTATGAGAAAATATTGATCAAGCTAAGGCTTTTTTCTTTGGCACAAAGGATGAGAGGTGACATGATAGAGGTGTAAAGATTCTGAGAGGCATAGAAAGAATGAACATACAAAGCATTATTCCCCAGGGCAGAAATTGCTAATGCAAGGGGACTTAATTTTAAAGTGATTGGAAGAAAGTTTATGGTGGATATCCAAGGTAGATATTTACACAGAGAGTGGTGGGTACATGGAACACACCGCCAGTGGTGGCAGTGGAGGCAAATACACTAGAGATATTTAAGAGACTCTTAGTTAGGCACATAGATGAAAGTAAAATAGATGATCATGGGCAATGCGGGAGGGAAGGGTCAGATTCACCACGGAATAGGTTGAAGGGTTGGCACATCATCGTGGGCCGAAGGGCCTGTACTGTGCTATACCTTTGTCTGTGCTGATCTACCTTCTTCCTCCAACCCCTTTCACCACTGCTACTCTTCATTTCCACCTTCCAATCGTCTGACCACTGCAACTCCACACATTCCTCATCTCAACTTTACCATCGTCTGACCACAATAACTCCACTTCACTCCTCACCTCTATCTTCCAATCATCTGCTTGCAGAAACTCCACACTTCCACTTTTCCATTATCTGGGACAACAACTGTAGCCACCCCTCACCTCCACACTCAAATCGTCTGACCACAGCAAATCCCCACTGTCCTCACATCCATTTTCCCATTGTCTGACTACAGTATCTCCTCACTTCAACCTTCCCATTGTCTAGCCACTGTTGCAAGGGAGAGACTGGGGATGAACCCAAGTACAGGACACAGGCACGGAGACAGGGTCGAGAGATGCCAGCTCAGTCGTGAACGTAGAACAGATAACCAGGGGTCTTGACTCGAAGACAAGGTTTTCGTAGGATCTCCAGAAAATAGAGCAGAGCTTCGAACTAACAGTCCTAAGGGATCAGGAAACAAGGTGAACACTCATTGGAATCAACCAACGAACTGACAACCCATGGCTGTGACACCAGAGTTCTTATCCTATATTCTCTGATGCCGTGCTGCCTACTGGTAACTGTAGGTGGTGTGGTGCGGCAGCAGCAGCCTTTCAGACTGGGTGTTACTTTAATTTAATTTTCTAATTTATTTTTGAGACACAATTTTTGATTAGGGCACATGGATAACAGAGTGACTATCTACCATCACCAGATACTACTACAATACAGATTGCCCAAAAACAAACCTTCATGAAGATCTGCTGGTTGAATTACGCAACCTTAGCTTGCTGCAGGGATCGGGCCAACAGTCCTCGGAGTTGCCTGATGCTGGTGGCCAGAGGTAGGGATGTCATAAGCGCTGGGTGAGGAAGTGGAAGCGAGGCAAACGGACAGGGATCCGTGCCTGGCAAAAAGCAAACCCTAGCCGGCTGGCTCTCCCATCCATTCTGCTCTCCAAAATCCGCTCCCTTGATAATAAATTGGACTACATCTGTCTCCAATGAAATACTCAGAGGGAATACAGAGTCTGCTGTGTGTACGTTTTCACAGAGACAGGGCTCACTGATGGAATTTCGGATGCCACCATTCAGCTGGACGGGCTCACCTTGTTTCGAGCGGACAGGGATGCAGCTCTCTCCGGTAAGACTCGCGGTGGTGGCAGTGTGTGTGTTTACATCAACACGGAATGGTGAAGAACTCTGTGCTGGTTTCCAGACACTGCTCATCGCTAGTGGAGTTTGTGACTGTTCGATGCAGACCATTTTATTTACCAGGAGTAGGCACACTTCTCAACCTTCATGAGTAACGTTCTCCCATAGTCTCTGTAGGACTTGATGGACATGATAAATGTGTTTCTGGAGGCTGCTGGAGAATATTGAGATGTCATCTAGATAGATGGACACAAAGCAGTTAATAAAGTCACTCAGCACATCATTAATCAGGGCTTGAAAAATGGCAGGAGCATTGGTGAGGCCAAACACCATGACCAGGTATTCGAAGTGACCTAGCGGGGTATTAAATGCCATCTTCCACTCGTCTCCCTCCCTAATTCTGACTAGATGGTACACGCTTCGAAGGTACAACTTCGAGAAGATGGTGGCTCCATGAAGTGGTTCAAACGCTGAGTTTATGAGGGGCAGTGGGTATTTGTCTTTAACAGTTATGTTGTTAAGGCCTCGGTAATCGATACAAGGACATAGCGACCCATCCTTCTTCTCCACAAAGAAGAAACCTGCACCAACAAGGAGGATGAGGGTCGAGTAATGCTTGCTGCGAGAGACTCACTGATACATTTCTCCATGGCCTCTCTCTCAGGCTGGGACAAGTTATACAGGCAACTGGTGGGTAACGAGGCCCCAGGGAGAAGGTCGATAGTGCAATCAGATGGACAGTGTGGAGGCAGAGAAAGAGGCCGTTGTTTGCTGAATACCTCTTCCAGGTCCTGGTATTCTGCTGGAACTCTGGACAAGTCGGGGGGTTCCAAGACAGGCAAGGTTGCGGTAGCTTCCCTCGGGTATAGAGCTGACTGTAGACAGGTGGCTTAGCAAAACGGGCTCCAGCTGACTATCCTCCCAGTAGACCAGTCGATGTGGGGATTGTGGTGGTTCAACCAGGGGTATTCTAGAACTATAGGGGCTTGAGGAGAATGGATTAGATTAAATTGTACCTGTTCTTGATGGTTTCCAGACAGAATCAAGGTCAGGGGTGACGTACAGTGGGTGACCTGAGCCAGAAGCCTTCCGACCAGTGCCCAGGCCTCCAGAGGGGTACTTAATGGTTCTTGAGGAATTCCAGCCCAGGAGGCTATGTCCTTGTCCAACAGATTTCCCTCAGCACTGGAGTCCACCAAGGCAGATAGAGGCAGGGACTGTTGGTGGTTATTCATGGTAGCCTGGATCTGCGTCCGGGTTTGGGGGACTGAAGGGAGCGTTGTCTGACTCACCAGGGTCCCCCTTTCTACTGTAGAACCTTCCCTTTTGGCCGAAAGGAACAGGTATCCTGGAAGTGTCCAGGCTGGCAGCAATCCCCTGATCTCCATCCCTGGAGTTGCTCGGTGGGGGAGAGACGGTTCCGTCGCAGCTGCATCGGTTCTTACCCCAGAGTAGTGGGAATGGTCAGAGTGGGAACTATATTAGAAGTGGACAGGGGAGGGAGGTTGGTCAAAGATAGTAAGGTGGGCCGTGGAATGACCCGATGAGGGGGGTGACTGGTCTTCTCTCTCAGACACTCTCAAAGTTGGTTATCTAGCCTGGTGGCTAGAGAGACCAAAGAGCCCAAGCTGTTCGCATCATCCCTTGCCGCTAATTCATCTTTTATCTTGTAACAGAGACCCTATCGAAACACTTCCTGTAGTGCCTCGTCATTCCACCCAGAGTCGGCCACTAATGTTCGGAACTCTATGGAGTATTTGGCTATGCTTCACGAGCCCTGACGGAGAGTCAGTAGGCGCCTAGCGGCGTCCTCACTGCCAATGGGCTGTTCAAAAATCTTCCTCATTTTGGAGACAAAGGTGGAGAAGGAGGAGCAGATCTTTGGCTGATTGTCCCAGATCACGGTGGCCCATGCTAAGGCATCCCCTCGTACGCTATCTTCAATCTGTCCATGGTGTACATACATGGCTGTTGCTCAAAAACCAAGGAGCATTACAGTAAGAAAGCCCAGCACTTTCCTAGGTCCCCAGCATAGGGTTCCGGTTCAGATACGCGTGGCTGTCTTGGTGATTGTGTTGCCGACCCATAGGGCGTAGCAATCCCAGGCTGTGCAGGTTGGTCAGACTGGGTTCTTGGAAAGGACGGAATAAGGGGAGTGGATACCCAGTCAACCTGCTCCCTGACCTTCTTTACATTCTCAGACAGGGCACGAAGGTTTTCTATGACATCTCTGAGCAGTTGATCATGTAAGCCCAGTAGGATGCCCTGGCCGACGAGTGCCTGTTGCATGGGGTCCATGTCTGCTGGGTTTATTCTTGGCCAGTTTGTTCTGTTGTAAGGGAGGGACTGGGGATGAACCCAAGTGCAGGACACAGGCATGGAGACAGGGTTGAAAGATGCTAGCTCAGTCGCGAACGTGGAACAGATAACCAGGGGAGTCTTGACTGGAAGACAAGATTTTCGTAGAATCTCCAGAGAATGGAGCGGAGCTTAGAACTAACAGTCCTAAGGGATCAGAAAACAAGGTTAACACTCACTGGAATCAACCAATGAACTGACAACCCAGGGCTGTGATGCTAGCGTTCTTATCCTATATTCTCTGATAGGAACCAGGTGTGCTGTAATTAACTGAACTAGCAGCAATTGGGAATCAGACAATGGGAATTAAGGCACAATCAAGGAGAAAGGGGCAAGATGGGGAATAGCCAGATGGGACCATGACAGCCACAGCATCTCCACCCATTCCTCACATTCACCTTCCAATCACCTGACCACAGCAACTCCATCCACTCCTCACTTCCAACCTCCATTTGTCTGACCACAGTAACTCCACCCACTTTACCCAGTCCTCACCTCCTCCCGTCAATCGTCTAAATATACCCGCTCCTCACTTCCACTTTCCCATTGTTTGACCACAGCATCTCCATGCATTCCTAAGATCCACATTCTCATCATCTGACCACAGCAACATGACACACTCCTCACCTCCATGCTCCAATCAACTGACCAAATCAACTTAACAAACTCCTCCCCTCCATTTTATCATTCTCTGACCACAGCAACTCCACCATTCCTCACCACCACCCTCCAATGTGTAACTACAGCACCTCTACACACTCGACACCACCACCTTCCATCAAATGACCACAACGTGTCTGCACACTCCTTACCTCCACAGTCCAGTCATCTGACCTCAGCAACTCCACGGACTCCTTACTTCCACCTTCCAATTGTCTGACCACAGCAACTCCACAAACTCCAGACCTCCACCTTCCCATCATAGGACAACAGCAACTCCACACATTCTGAGCCTACACCTCCAATTATCTACCCATCTAATTGTAAAAGAACTACGGTGTACGAAGAATGTGGAAAATCCAGTCAAGAAGAAAAGAAAAGAAAAGCTTACGAAAGGTACAAGAAACTAGATGCTGTAAGAGATCTATAAAATTACAAGGATGCCAGGACGGAGCTTAAGAATGAAATTATGAGAGGTAGAAGGCGCCGAGAAGGTCTTGGCAAGCAGGATTAAGGAAAACCACAAGGCATTCTACAGGTATTTGAAGAGCAAGAGGATAAGCCATGTGCGAATAGTAGAAATGTGTGCATGGAGTCAGAAGATGTAGCAGAGGTTCTTAATGAATACTTTGCTTCAGTATTCATTAGAGAAAATGACCTTGGTAATGGCAGGCATGAGTAACAGTGGACTGAAATGCTTGAGCATATAGACATTAAGAAAGATGATATGCTGGAGCTTTTGAAAAGCATTAAGTTAGATAAGTCACCAGAACCAGACAGGATAAACCCCAGGTTACTGTGAGAGGTGAGAGAGGAGATTGCTAAGTCTCTAGCAATGACCTTTGCATCATCTATAGGGACAGGCAAAGTACAGGAGGATTGGAGGGTTGCAAATTTTGTTCCCTTTTTCAAGAAAGCGAATAGAGATAGCCCAGGAAATTATAGACCAGTGGATCTTACCTCAGTGTTGGGCAAATTGTTGGAGACAATCCTGAGAGGCAGGATTTATGAGCATTTGGAGAGACATTT
Organism: Hypanus sabinus; assembly: GCF_030144855.1. Classification (NCBI taxonomy): domain Eukaryota; kingdom Metazoa; phylum Chordata; class Chondrichthyes; order Myliobatiformes; family Dasyatidae; genus Hypanus; species Hypanus sabinus. The sequence continues at coordinate 92,249,925 of NC_082720.1, read as the reverse complement.
CTGATTAGGGATAGTCAGCATGGCTTTGTCAAGGGCAGGTCATACCTTGCAAGTCTGACAGAATTCTTTGAGGATGTAGCAAAACACATTGATGAAGGTAAAGCAGTGGATGTAGTGTATATGGATTTCAGCAAGGCATTTGATAAGGTACCCCATGCGAGACTCATTCAGAAAGTAAGGAGACATAGGATTGAAGAAAACCTTGCATTGTGGATCCAGAATTGGCTTGCCCACTGAAAGCAAAGGGTGGTTGTAGATGGTTCGTAATCTGCATGGAGGTTGGTGACTAGTGGTGCTCTGCAGGGATCTGTTCTGGGACCCCTCCTCTTTGGATGAAGAAGTGGAAGGGTGTGTTAGTAAATTGATGATGACACAAAGGTTGGGGGTGTTGTGGATAATGTGGAGGGCAGTCAGAGGTTACAGCGGGACATCAGTAGAATGCAGTACTGGGCTGAGAAGTGACAGGTGGAATTCAACCCAGATAAGTGTGAACTATTTCATTTTGGTGGGTCAAATTTGAATTCAGAATATACTATTAATGGTAAGACTCTAGGCAGTGTGGAGGATCTCAGAGATTTTGTGGTCTGTGTCCATAGGAAAATCAAAGGCTGACAGTGCCGTTAAGAAGTGTTACGTACCCGTGACACATGACAGTGGTGTACTTGTCTCGTGACAGGTATTGAAGCTATACTGGACTTGAGGTAATGGTCTTGTGATGGTGCAGTGATGTCATTTTCCTGCCAGTAGAGGTCATGTGACAGTGTTTTTTTGCAGGGTATAAAAGGAGGACCCCTCCCTGTGAGAAAGGGCAGTTCGTGGCTGGATTTGCCATGTTGACTTCATGCCACTGCGTGATTTAATGTTATGACGCAGTTTAGTTGAAAGATGGAGTTTTATTTAATGCCTAAAGTTTAAAAGGTCATTCCAGCAGTTTCTTTATAATACTGCTAGTTGAGAATCAGTGGAGAGTGAAGATCGGAGTTTGGGAGTTAAAAGATCGAGGGAAGTCGATTTCGATGGTGAAACAGGTTCGACCTTGTCTGATCCTCATTCGGAAGGAATTCGTTGACTGTACCCATGTTAATCCCTGTGAATAGAAGAAAGGATTGGGAACAGTTTTGTAAAGGAAAGGTCAGTGCCTTTAAGCCGTTTCATTTGTCCATCTCCGTAAATTCTTCATGGGAAAAGTTCGATTTGGGAACTGAAACAACATGACGTGAAAGAGAATTTAAATCTTCTTAAAAAGTCTCTCCCTTAAATGGACTGTAAGCATTTTGAACTTTTTCAATACTACTTTGAAGAACTGTTTTTGCAACATCGCTTTAAGAACTGTTTATGCTTCATTGCTTTAAGAACTGTTTAAGCTGCCGCACAGCAGCTGATTTCCGGTCACGTTAGTGGTTTGTTTACTTTTGGGGGTTTGTTTTTCAGTGTTTAATAAACGTGTTATTTGTTATAAAAACCCTTGCCTCACTCATATATTTATTGTTGCTTGAATCCATAACAGAAGGCATATGGTGTGTTGGCATTCATCAATCGTGGGATTGAGTTCAAGAGCAATGAAGTAATGTTACAACTGTACAAGGACTCGGTCAGACCCCACTTGGACTGCTGTGCTCAGTTCTGGTCACCTCACTACAGGAAAGATGTGGATACTATAGAAAGAGTGCTGAGGAGTTTTACAAGGATGTTGCCTGGATTGGGGAGCATGCCTTCTGAGAATAGGTTGAGCGTACTTAGCCTTTTCTCCTTGGAGTGACGGAGGATGGGAGGTGACCTGATAGAGGTGTATAAGATGATGAGAGGCATTGATCATGTGGATAGTCAGAGGCTTTTTCCCAGGCTGAAATGGCTACCACGAGGAGTGCTTGGAAATAGGTACAGAGGGGATGTCAGGGGTAAAGTGGGAAGGTGAACAGCCAGAGGTCATGGTAGATATTGGTACCAATGACATAGGTAGGGAAAGGGAGGAGGTTCTGAAAACAGACTACAGGGAGTTAGGAAGGAAATTGAGAAGCAGGACCTCAAAGGTAGCAATCTCAGGATTATTGCCTGTGATGCGCGACAGTGAGTATGCGAATAAAGTGATGTGGAGGATAAATGCGTGGTTGAGGTATTGGAGCAGGGGGCAGAGATTTAGATTTCTGGATCATTGGGACCCCTTTTGGGCCAGGTGTGATCTGTAGAAAAAGGATGGGTTGCACTTGAATCCAAGGGGGACCAATATCCTGGCGAGGAGTTTTGCTAAGGCGATTGGGGAGAGTTTAAATGAGGATTGCTGGGAGGTGGGAACCAAACTGAAGAGATGAAGGAAGGAGTGGTTGGCTCACAAAAAGAGAAAGCTTGGAGACAGTGCCAGAGGGAGGATAGGCAGATGACAGAGAAGGGATATGCTCAGACTAATGGTTTGAGATGTGTTTATTTTTTTTCTCAACAATATTTTTATTGTTTTTTTAAAATAAAGAGAGCATAGTATAAAGGAGGTTTGTGCAGTGCATAACAAATGTATCAAACGTACAATTCGTATATATGAAAGAAATGCACCCATACTACAATCATGCTTTGATTGCCTCCCTGCTCCGATCCACCTCTCCCAATCTCCATCTCCAAGCCAGCATTGCATTAGTAAAAAGGGTTAAACAGAACCTTTGTCCCCACAGAGCTATATTGGTATAGAGAAGGTGTATTTTC